>NC_133406.1:101180576-101487115 GCF_049350105.2 Macaca mulatta | reverse complement strand
GATCCGAAATATCTGTTCTCAGATTCCACAGAAATAAGGCTAGCAAAGAGATCCACGAAATACAGATGTAACTCTGTGAGATGAATTTACAGAACACTAAGCAGTTTCTCAGAAAGCTTCTTTCCAGATTTCATCTGAGGATATTTACTTCTTCACCATAGCCCTCTATGGGCTTCCAAATATCACTTTGCCAATTCCACAAGAACTGTCTTAGCGAAAGACTTCTTGAGGGGAAAGCTGTAACTCTGTGAGATGATTTCACAGAACACAAAGAAGTTTCTCAGAAAGCTTCTTTCTCTTTGTTATCGGAGGATATTTCCTTTGCCCCTATAGTCTTCAAAGGGATCCGAAATATCTGTTCTCAGATTCCACAGAAATAAGGCTAGCAAAGAGATCCACGAAATACAGATGTAACTCTGTGAGATGAATTAACAGAACACTAAGCAGTTTCTCAGAAAGCTTCTTTCCAGATTTCTTCTGACGATATTTCCGTTTTCAACATAGCCCACTATGTGCTTCTAAATATCACTTTGCCAATTCCACAAGACTGTCTTAGCGAAAGGCTTCTTGAGGGGAAAGCTGTAACTCTGTGAGATGATTTCACAGAACACAAAGAAGTTTCTCAGAAAGCTTCTTTCTCTTTGTTATCGGAGGATATTTCCTTTGGCCCTATAGTCTTCAAAGGGATCCGAAATATCTGTTCTCAGATTCCACAGTAATAAGGCTAGCAAAGAGATCCACGAAATACAGATGTAACTCTGTGAGTGGAAGTCACACATCACCGAGCAGTTTCTCAGAAAGCTTCTTTCCAGATTTCTTCTGACGATATTTCCGTTTTCAACATAGCCCACTATGTGCTTCCAAATATCACTTTGCCAATTCCACAAGACTGTCTTAGCGAAAGGCTTCTTGAGGGGAAAGCTGTAACTCTGTGAGATGATTTCACAGAACACAAAGAAGTTTCTCAGAAAGCTTCTTTCTCTTTGTTATCGGAGGATATTTCCTTTGGCCCAATAGTCTTCAAAGGGATCCGAAATATCTGTTCTCAGATTCCACAGAAATAAGGCTAGCAAAGAGATCCACGAAATACAGATGTAACTCTGTGAGATGAATTAACAGAACACTAAGCAGTTTCTCAGAAAGCTTCTTTCCAGATTTCATCTGAGGATATTTCCTTTTTTACCATAGCCCTCTATGGGCTTCCAAATATCACTTTGCCAATTCCACAAGAACTGTCTTAGCGAAAGGCTTCTTGAGGGGAAAGCTGTAACTCTGTGAGATGATTTCACAGAACACAAAGAACTTTCTCAGAAAGCTTCTTTCTCTTTGTTATCGGTGGATATTTCCTTTGGCCCTATAGTCTTCAAAGGGATCCGAAATATCTCTTCTCAGATTCCACAGAAATAAGGCTAGCAAAGAGATCCACGAAATACAGATGTAACTCTGTGAGATGAATTAACAGAACACTAAGCAGTTTCTCAGAAAGCTTCTTTCCAGATTTCATCTGAGGATATTTCCTTTTTCACCATAGCCCTCTAAGGGCTTCCAAATATCACTTTGCCAATTCCACAAGAACTGTCTTAGCGAAAGGCTTCTTGAGGGGAAAGCTGTAACTCTGTGAGATGATTTCACAGAACACAAAGAAGTTTCTCAGAAAGCTTCTTTCTCTTTGTTATCGGAGGATATTTCCTTTGGCCCTATAGTCTTCAAAGGGATCCGAAATATCTGTTCTCAGATTCCACAGAAATAAGGCTAGCAAAGCGATCCACGAAATACAGTTGTAACTCTGTGAGTTGAATTTACAGAACACTAAGCAGTTTCTCAGAAAGCTTCTTTCCAGATTTCAACTGAGGATATTTCCTTTTTCACCATAGCCCTCTATGGGCTTCCAAATATCACTTTGCCAATTCCACAAGAACTGTCTTAGCGAAAGGCTTCTTGAGGGGAAAGCTGTAACTCTGTGAGATGATTTCACAGAACACAAAGAAGTTTCTCAGAAAGCTTCTTTCTCTTTGTTATCGGAGGATATTTCCTTTGGCCCTATAGTCTTCAAAGGGATCCGAAATATCTGTTCTCAGATTCCACAGAAATAAGGCTAGCAAAGAGATCCACGAAATACAGATGTAACTCTGTGAGTGGAAGTCACACATCACAGAGCAGTTTCTCAGAAAGCTTCTTTCCAGATTTCTTCTGAGGATATTTCCTTTTTCCCCATAGCCCTCTATGGGCTTCCAAATATCACTATGCCAATTCCACAGGAACTGTCTTAGCGAAAGGCTTCTTGAGCGGAAAGCTGTAACTCTGTGAGATGATTTCACAGAACACAAAGAAGTTTCTCAGAAAGCTTCTTTCTCTTTGTTATCGGAGGATATTTCCTTTGGCCCTATAGTCTTCAAAGGGATCCGAAATATCTGTTCTCAGATTCCACAGAAATAAGGCTAGCAACGAGATCCACGAAATACAGTTGTAACTCTGTGAGATGAATTTACAGAACACTAAGCAGTTTCTCAGAAAGCTTCTTTCCAGATTTCATCTGAGGATATTTCCTTTTTCACCATAGCCCTCTATGGGCTTCCAAATATCACTTTGCCAATTCCACAAGAACTGTCTTAGCGAAAGGCTTCTTGAGGGGAAAGCTGTAACTCTGTGAGATGATTTCACAGAACACAAAGAAGTTTCTCAGAAAGCTTCTTTCTCTTTGTTATCGGAGGATATTTCCTTTGGCCCTATAGTCTTCAAAGGGATCCGAAATATCTGTTCTCAGATTCCACAGAAATAAGGCTAGCAAAGAGATCCACGAAATACAGATGTAACTCTGTGAGATGAATTAACAGAACACTAAGCAGTTTCTCAGAAAGCTTCTTTCCAGATTTCATCTGAGGATATTTCCTTTTTCACCCTAGCCCTCTATGGGCTTCCAAATATCACTTTGCCAATTCCACAAGAACTGTCTTAGCGGAAGGCTTCTTGAGGGGAAAGCTGTAACTCTGTGAGATGATTTCACAGAACACAAAGAAGTTTCTCAGAAAGCTTCTTTCTCTTTGTTATCGGAGGATATTTCCTTTGGCCCTATAGTCTTCAAAGGGATCCGAAATATCTGTTCTCAGATTCCACAGAAATAAGGCTAGCAAAGAGATCCACGAAATACACATATAACTCTGTGAGTGGAAGTCACACATCACAGAGCAGTTTCTCAGAAAGCTTCTTTCCAGATTTCATCTGAGGATATTTCCTTTTTCACCATAGCCCTCTATGGGCTTCCAAATATCACTTTGCCAATTCCACAAGTACTGTCTTAGCGAAAGGCTTCTTGAGGGGAAAGCTGTAACTCTGTGAGATGATTTCACAGAACACAAAGAAGTTTCTCAGAAAGCTTCTTTCTCTTTGTTATCGGAGGATATTTCTTGTGGCCCTATAGTCTTCAAAGGGATCCGAAATATCTGTTCTCAGATTCCACAGAAATAAGGCTAGCAAAGAGATCCACGAAATACAGATGTATCTCTGTGAGATGAATTAACAGAACACTAAGCAGTTTCTCAGAAAGCTTCTTTCCAGATTTCATCTGAGGATATTTCCTTTTTCACCTTAGCCCTCTAAGGGCTTCCAAATATCACTTTGCCAATTCCACAAGAACTGTCTTAGCGAAAGGCTTCTTGAGGGGAAAGCTGTAACTCTGTGAGATGATTTCACAGAACACAAAGAAGTTTCTCAGAAAGCTTCTTTCTCTTTGTTATCGGAGGATATTTCCTTTGGCCCTATAGTCTTCAAAGGGATCCGAAATATCTGTTATCAGATTCCACAGAAATAAGGCTAGCAAACAGATCCACGAAATACAGATGTAACTCTGTGAGATGAATTAACAGAACACTAAGCAGTTTCTCAGAAAGCTTCTTTCCAGATTTCATCTGAGGATATTTCCTTTTTCACCCTAGCCCTCTATGGGCTTCCAAATATCACTTTGCCAATTCCACAAGAACTGTCTTAGCGGAAGGCTTCTTGAGGGGAAAGCTGTAACTCTGTGAGATGATTTCACAGAACACAAAGAAGTTTCTCAGAAAGCTTCTTTCTCTTTGTTATCGGAGGATATTTCCTTTGGCCCTATAGTCTTCAAAGGGATCCGAAATATCTGTTCTCAGATTCCACAGAAATAAGGCTAGCAAAGAGATCCACGAAATACACATATAACTCTGTGAGTGGAAGTCACACATCACAGAGCAGTTTCTCAGAAAGCTTCTTTCCAGATTTCATCTGAGGATATTTCCTTTTTCACCATAGCCCTCTATGGGCTTCCAAATATCACTTTGCCAATTCCACAAGTACTGTCTTAGCGAAAGGCTTCTTGAGGGGAAAGCTGTAACTCTGTGAGATGATTTCACAGAACACAAAGAAGTTTCTCAGAAAGCTTCTTTCTCTTTGTTATCGGAGGATATTTCTTGTGGCCCTATAGTCTTCAAAGGGATCCGAAATATCTGTTCTCAGATTCCACAGAAATAAGGCTAGCAAAGAGATCCACGAAATACAGATGTATCTCTGTGAGATGAATTAACAGAACACTAAGCAGTTTCTCAGAAAGCTTCTTTCCAGATTTCATCTGAGGATATTTCCTTTTTCACCTTAGCCTCTAAGGGCTTCCAAATATCACTTTGCCAATTCCACAAGAACTGTCTTAGCGAAAGGCTTCTTGAGGGGAAAGCTGTAACTCTGTGAGATGATTTCACAGAACACAAAGAAGTTTCTCAGAAAGCTTCTTTCTCTTTGTTATCGGAGGATATTTCCTTTGGCCCTATAGTCTTCAAAGGGATCCGAAATATCTGTTCTCAGATTCCACAGAAATAAGGCTAGCAAAGAGATCCACGAAATACAGTTGTAACTCTGTGAGATGAATTTACAGAACACTAAGCAGTTTCTCAGAAAGCTTCTTTCCAGATTTCATCTGAGGATATTTCCTTTTTCACCATAGCCCTCTATGGGCTTCCAAATATCACTTTGCCAATTCCACAAGAAGTGTCTTAGCGAAAGTCTTCTTGAGGGGAAAGCTGTAACTCTGTGAGATGATTTCACAGAACACAAAGAACTTTCTCAGCAAGCTTCTTTCTCTTTGTTATCGGAGGATATTTCCTTTGGCCCTATAGTCTTCAAAGGGATCCGAAATATCTGTTCTCAGATTCCACAGAAATAAGGCTAGCAAAGAGATCCACGAAATACAGATGTAACTCTGTGAGATGAATTTACAGAACACTAAGCAGTTTCTCAGAAAGCTTCTTTCCAGATTTCATCTGAGGATATTTACTTCTTCACCATAGCCCTCTATGGGCTTCCAAATATCACTTTGCCAATTCCACAAGAACTGTCTTAGCGAAAGACTTCTTGAGGGGAAAGCTGTAACTCTGTGAGATGATTTCACAGAACACAAAGAAGTTTCTCAGAAAGCTTCTTTCTCTTTGTTATCGGAGGATATTTCCTTTGCCCCTATAGTCTTCAAAGGGATCCGAAATATCTGTTCTCAGATTCCACAGAAATAAGGCTAGCAAAGAGATCCACGAAATACAGATGTAACTCTGTGAGATGAATTAACAGAACACTAAGCAGTTTCTCAGAAAGCTTCTTTCCAGATTTCATCTGAGGATATTTCCTTTTTCACCATAGCCCTCTATGGGCTTCCAAATATCACTTTGCCAATTCCACAAGAACTGTCTTAGCGAAAGGCTTCTTGAGGGGAAAGCTGTAACTCTGTGAGATGATTTCACAGAACACAAAGAAGTTTCTCAGAAAGCTTCTTTCCCTTTGTTATCGGAGGATATTTCCTTTGGCCCTATAGTCTTCAAAGGGATCCGAAATATCTGTTCTCAGATTCCACAGTAATAAGGCTAGCAAAGAGATCCACGAAATACAGATGTAACTCTGTGAGTGGAAGTCACAGATCACCGAGCAGTTTCTCAGAAAGCTTCTTTCCAGATGTCTTCTGACGATATTTCCGTTTTCAACATAGCCCACTATGTGCTTCCAAATATCACTTTGCCAATTCCACAAGACTGTCTTAGCGAAAGGCTTCTTGAGGGGAAAGCTGTAACTCTGTGAGATGATTTCACAGAACACAAAGAAGTTTCTCAGAAAGCTTCTTTCTCTTTGTTATCGGAGGATATTTCCTTTGGCCCTATAGTCTTCAAAGGGATCCGAAATATCTGTTCTCAGATTCCACAGTAATAAGGCTAGCAAAGAGATCCACGAAATACAGATGTAACTCTGTGAGTGGAAGTCACACATCACCGAGCAGTTTCTCAGAAAGCTTCTTTCCAGATTTCTTCTGACGATATTTCCGTTTTCAACATAGCCCACTATGTGCTTCCAAATATCACTTTGCCAATTCCACAAGACTGTCTTAGCGAAAGGCTTCTTGAGGGGAAAGCTGTAACTCTGTGAGATGATTTCACAGAACACAAAGAAGTTTCTCAGAAAGCTTCTTTCTCTTTGTTATCGGAGGATATTTCCTTTGGCCCTATAGTCTTCAAAGGGATCCGAAATATCTGTTCTCAGATTCCACAGAAATAAGGCTAGCAAAGAGATCCACGAAATACAGATGTAACTCTGTGAGATGAATTAACAGAACACTAAGCAGTTTCTCAGAAAGCTTCTTTCCAGATTTCATCTGAGGATATTTCCTTTTTCACCATAGCCCTCTATGGGCTTCCAAATATCACTTTGCCAATTCCACAAGAACTGTCTTAGCGAAAGGCTTCTTGAGGGGAAAGCTGTAACTCTGTGAGATGATTTCACAGAACACAAAGAACTTTCTCAGAAAGCTTCTTTCTCTTTGTTATCGGTGGATATTTCCTTTGGCCCTATAGTCTTCAAAGGGATCCGAAATATCTCTTCTCAGATTCCACAGAAATAAGGCTAGCAAAGAGATCCACGAAATACAGATGTAACTCTGTGAGATGAATTAACAGAACACTAAGCAGTTTCTCAGAAAGCTTCTTTCCAGATTTCATCTGAGGATATTTCCTTTTTCACCATAGCCCTCTAAGGGCTTCCAAATATCACTTTGCCAATTCCACAAGAACTGTCTTAGCGAAAGGCTTCTTGAGGGGAAAGCTGTAACTCTGTGAGATGATTTCACAGAACACAAAGAAGTTTCTCAGAAAGCTTCTTTCTCTTTGTTATCGGAGGATATTTCCTTTGGCCCTATAGTCTTCAAAGGGATCCGAAATATCTGTTCTCAGATTCCACAGAAATAAGGCTAGCAAAGAGATCCACGAAATACAGTTGTAACTCTGTGAGTTGAATTTACAGAACACTAAGCAGTTTCTCAGAAAGCTTCTTTCCAGATTTCAACTGAGGATATTTCCTTTTTCACCATAGCCCTCTATGGGCTTCCAAATATCACTTTGCCAATTCCACAAGAACTGTCTTAGCGAAAGGCTTCTTGAGGGGAAAGCTGTAACTCTGTGAGATGATTTCACAGAAGACAAAGAAGTTTCTCAGAAAGCTTCTTTCTCTTTGTTATCGGAGGATATTTCCTTTGGCCCTATAGTCTTCAAAGGGATCCGAAATATCTGTTCTCAGATTCCACAGAAATAAGGCTAGCAAAGAGATCCACGAAATACAGATGTAACTCTGTGAGTGGAAGTCACACATCACAGAGCAGTTTCTCAGAAAGCTTCTTTCCAGATTTCTTCTGAGGATATTTCCTTTTTCACCATAGCCCTCTATGGGCTTCCAAATATCACTATGCCAATTCCACAGGAACTGTCTTAGCGAAAGGCTTCTTGAGCGGAAAGCTGTAACTCTGTGAGATGATTTCACAGAACACAAAGAAGTTTCTCAGAAAGCTTCTTTCTCTTTGTTATCGGAGGATATTTCCTTTGGCCCTATAGTCTTCAAAGGGATCCGAAATATCTGTTCTCAGATTCCACAGAAATAAGGCTAGCAAAGAGATCCACGAAATACAGTTGTAACTCTGTGAGATGAATTTACAGAACACTAAGCAGTTTCTCAGAAAGCTTCTTTCCAGATTTCATCTGAGGATATTTCCTTTTTCACCATAGCCCTCTATGGGCTTCCAAATATCACTTTGCCAATTCCACAAGAAGTGTCTTAGCGAAAGTCTTGTTGAGGGGAAAGCTGTAACTCTGTGAGATGATTTCACAGAACACAAAGAACTTTCTCAGCAAGCTTCTTTCTCTTTGTTATCGGAGGATATTTCCTTTGGCCCTATAGTCTTCAAAGGGATCCGAAATATCTGTTCTCAGATTCCACAGAAATAAGGCTAGCAAAGAGATCCACGAAATACAGATGTAACACTGTGAGATGAATTTACAGAACACTAAGCAGTTTCTCAGAAAGCTTCTTTCCAGATTTCATCTGAGGATATTTACTTCTTCACCATAGCCCTCTATGGGCTTCCAAATATCACTTTGCCAATTCCACAAGAACTGTCTTAGCGAAAGGCTTCTTGAGGGGAAAGCTGTAACTCTGTGAGATGATTTCACAGAACACAAAGAACTTTCTCAGAAAGCTTCTTTCTCTTTGTTATCGGATTATATTTCCTTTGGCCCGATAGTCTTCAAAGGGATCCGAAATATCTGTTCTCAGATTCCACAGAAATAAGGCTAGCAAAGAGATCCACGAAATACAGATGTAACTCTGTGAGATGAATTAACAGAACACTAAGCAGTTTCTCAGAAAGCTTCTTTCCAGATTTCATCTGAGGATATTTCCTTTTTCACCATAGCCCTCTAAGGGCTTCCAAATATCACTTTGCCAATTCCACAAGAACTCTCTTAGCGAAAGGCTTCTTGAGGGGAAAGCTGTAACTCTGTGAGATGATTTCACAGAACACAAAGAAGTTTCTCAGAAAGCTTCTTTCCCTTTGTTATCGGAGGATATTTCCTTTGGCCCTATAGTCTTCAAAGGGATCCGAAATATCTGTTCTCAGATTCCACAGTAATAAGGCTAGCAAAGAGATCCACGAAATACAGATGTAACTCTGTGAGTGGAAGTCACACATCACCGAGCAGTTTCTCAGAAATCTTCTTTCCAGATTTCTTCTGACGATATTTCCGTTTTCAACATAGCCCACTATGTGCTTCCAAATATCACTTTGCCAATTCCACAAGACTGTCTTAGCGAAAGGCTTCTTGAGGGGAAAGCTGTAACTCTGTGAGATGATTTCACAGAACACAAAGAAGTTTCTCAGAAAGCTTCTTTCTCTTTGTTATCGGAGGATATTTCCTTTGGCCCTATAGTCTTCAAAGGGATCCGAAATATCTGTTCTCAGATTCCACAGTAATAAGGCTAGCAAAGAGATTCACGAAATACAGATGTAACTCTGTGAGTGGAAGTCACACATCACCGAGCAGTTTCTCAGAAAGCTTCTTTCCAGATTTCTTCTGACGATATTTCCGTTTTCAACATAGCCCACTATGTGCTTCCAAATATCACTTTGCCAATTCCACAAGACTGTCTTAGCGAAAGGCTTCTTGAGGGGAAAGCTGTAACTCTGTGAGATGATTTCACAGAACACAAAGAAGTTTCTCAGAAAGCTTCTTTCTCTTTGTTATCGGAGGATATTTCCTTTGGCCCTAGGGTCTTCAAAGGGATCCGAAATATCTGTTCTCAGATTCCACAGAAATAAGGCTAGCAAAGAGATCCACGAAATACAGATGTAACTCTGTGAGATGAATTAACAGAACACTAAGCAGTTTCTCAGAAAGCTTCTTTCCAGATTTCATCTGAGGATATTTCCTTTTTCACCATAGCCCTCTATGGGCTTCCAAATATCACTTTGCCAATTCCACAAGAACTGTCTTAGCGAAAGGCTTCTTCAGGGGAAAGCTGTAACTCTGTGAGATGATTTCACAGAACACAAAGAAGTTTCTCAGAAAGCTTCTTTCTCTTTGTTATCGGAGGATATTTCCTTTGGCAATATAGTCTTCAAAGGGATCCGAAATATCTGTTCTCAGATTCCACAGAAATAAGGCTAGCAAAGAGATCCACGAAATACAGATGTAACTCTGTGAGATGAATTAACAGAACACTAAGCAGTTTCTCAGAAAGCTTCTTTCCAGATTTCATCTGAGGATATTTCCTTTTTCACCATAGCCCTCTATGGGCTTCCAAATATCACTTTGCCAATTCCACAAGAACTGTCTTAGCGAAAGGCTTCTTGAGGGGAAAGCTGTAACTCTGTGAGATGATTTCACAGAACACAAAGAACTTTCTCAGAAAGCTTCTTTCTCTTTGTTATCGGAGGATATTTCCTTTGGCCCTATAGTCTTCAAAGGGATCCGAAATATCTCTTCTCAGATTCCACAGAAATAAGGCTAGCAAAGAGATCCACGAAATACAGATGTAACTCTGTGAGATGAATTAACAGAACACTAAGCAGTTTCTCAGAAAGCTTCTTTCCAGATTTCATCTGAGGATATTTCCTTTTTCACCATAGCCCTCTAAGGGCTTCCAAATATCACTTTGCCAATTCCACAAGAACTGTCTTAGCGAAAGGCTTCTTGAGGGGAAAGCTGTAACTCTGTGAGATGATTTCACAGAACACAAAGAAGTTTCTCAGAAAGCTTCTTTCTCTTTGTTATCGTAGGATATTTCCTTTGGCCCTATAGTCTTCAAAGGGATCCGAAATATCTGTTCTCAGATTCCACAGAAATAAGGCTAGCAAAGCGATCCACGAAATACAGTTGTAACTCTGTGAGTTGAATTTACAGAACACTAAGCAGTTTCTCCGAAAGCTTCTTTCCAGATTTCAACTGAGGATATTTCCTTTTTCACCATAGCCCTCTATGGGCTTCCAAATATCACTTTGCCAATTCCACAAGAACTGTCTTAGCGAAAGGCTTCTTGAGGGGAAAGCTGTAACTCTGTGAGATGATTTCACAGAACACAAAGAAGTTTCTCAGAAAGCTTCTTTCTCTTTGTTATCGGAGGATATTTCCTTTGGCCCTATAGTCTTCAAAGGGATCCGAAATATCTGTTCTCAGATTCCACAGAAATAAGGCTAGCAAAGAGATCCACGAAATACAGATGTAACTCTGTGAGTGGAAGTCAAACATCACAGAGCAGTTTCTCAGAAAGCTTCTTTCCAGATTTCATCTGAGGATATTTCCTTTTTCACCATAGCCCTCTAAGGGCTTCCAAATATCACTATGCCAATTCCACAGGAACTGTCTTAGCGAAAGGCTTCTTGAGCGGAAAGCTGTAACTCTGTGAGATGATTTCACAGAACACAAAGAAGTTTCTCAGAAAGCTTCTTTCTCTTTGTTATCGGAGGATATTTCCTTTGGCCCTATAGTCTTCAAAGGGATCCGAAATATCTGTTCTCAGATTCCACAGAAATAAGGCTAGCAAAGAGATCCACGAAATACAGTTGTAACTCTGTGAGATGAATTTACAGAACACTAAGCAGTTTCTCAGAAAGCTTCTTTCCAGATTTCATCTGAGGATATTTCCTTTTTCACCATAGCCCTCTATGGGCTTCCAAATATCACTTTGCCAATTCCACAAGAACTGTCTTAGCGAAAGGCTTCTTGAGGGGAAAGCTGTAACTCTGTGAGATGATTTCACAGAACACAAAGAAGTTTCTCAGAAAGCTTCTTTCTCTTTGTTATCGGAGGATATTTCCTTTGGCCCTATAGTCTTCAAAGGGATCCGAAATATCTGCTCTCAGATTCCACAGAAAGAAGGCTAGCAAAGAGATCCACGAAATACAGATGTAACTCTGTGAGATGAATTAACAGAACACTAAGCAGTTTCTCAGAAAGCTTCTTTCCAGATTTCATCTGAGGATATTTCCTTTTTCACCATAGCCCTCTATGGGCTTCCAAATATCACTTTGCCAATTCCACAAGAACTGTCTTAGCGGAAGGCTTCTTGAGGGGAAAGCTGTAACTCTGTGAGATGATTTCACAGAACACAAAGAAGTTTCTCAGAAAGCTTCTTTCTCTTTGTTATCGGAGGATATTTCCTTTGGCCTATAGTCTTCAAAGGGATCCGAAATATCTGTTCTCAGATTCCACAGAAATAAGGCTAGCAAAGAGATACACGAAATACACATATAACTCTGTGAGTGGAAGTCACACATCACAGAGCAGTTTCTCAGAAAGCTTCTTTCCAGATTTCATCTGAGGATATTTCCTTTTTCACCATAGCCCTCTATGGGCTTCCAAATATCACTTTGCCAATTCCACAAGAACTGTCTTAGCGAAAGGCTTCTTGAGGGGAAAGCTGTAACTCTGTGAGATGATTTCACAGAACACAAAGAAGTTTCTCAGAAAGCTTCTTTCTCTTTGTTATCGGAGGATATTTCCTTTGGCCCTATAGTCTTCAAAGGGATCCGAAATATCTGTTCTCAGATTCCACAGAAATAAGGCTAGCAAAGAGATCCACGAAATACAGATGTAACTCTGTGAGTGGAAGTCACACATCACAGAGCAGTTTCTCAGAAAGCTTCTTTCCAGATTTCTTCTGAGGATATTTCCTTTTTCACCATAGCCCTCTATGGGCTTCCAAATATCACTATGCCAATTCCACAGGAACTGTCTTAGCGAAAGGCTTCTTGAGCGGAAAGCTGTAACTCTGTGAGATGATTTCACAGAACACAAAGAAGTTTCTCAGAAAGCTTCTTTCCCTTTGTTATCGGAGGATATTTCCTTTGGCCCTATAGTCTTCAAAGGGATCCGAAATATCTGTTCTCAGATTCCACAGAAATAAGGCTAGCAAAGAGATCCACGAAATACAGTTGTAACTCTGTGAGATGAATTTACAGAACACTAAGCAGTTTCTCAGAAAGCTTCTTTCCAGATTTCATCTGAGGATATTTCCTTTTTCACCATAGCCCTCTATGGGCTTCCAAATATCACTTTGCCAATTCCACAAGAAGTGTCTTAGCGAAAGTCTTGTTGAGGGGAAAGCTGTAACTCTGTGAGATGATTTCACAGAACACAAAGAACTTTCTCAGCAAGCTTCTTTCTCTTTGTTATCGGAGGATATTTCCTTTGGCCCTATAGTCTTCAAAGGGATCCGAAATATCTGTTCTCAGATTCCACAGAAATAAGGCTAGCAAAGAGATCCACGAAATACAGATGTAACTCTGTGAGATGAATTTACAGAACACTAAGCAGTTTCTCAGAAAGCTTCTTTCCAGATTTCATCTGAGGATATTTACTTCTTCACCATAGCCCTCTATGGGCTTCCAAATATCACTTTGCCAATTCCACAAGAACTGTCTTAGCGAAAGGCTTCTTGAGGGGAAAGCTGTAACTCTGTGAGATGATTTCACAGAACACAAAGAAGTTTCTCAGAAAGCTTCTTTCTCTTTGTTATCGGATTATATTTCCTTTGGCCCTATAGTCTTCAAAGGGATCCGAAATATCTGTTCTCAGATTCCACAGAAATAAGGCTAGCAAAGAGATCCACGAAATACAGATGTAACTCTGTGAGATGAATTAACAGAACACTAAGCAGTTTCTCAGAAAGCTTCTTTCCAGATTTCATCTGAGGATATTTCCTTTTTCACCATAGCCCTCTATGGGCTTCCAAATATCACTTTGCCAATTCCACAAGAACTCTCTTAGCGAAAGGCTTCTTGAGGGGAAAGCTGTAACTCTGTGAGATGATTTCACAGAACACAAAGAAGTTTCTCAGAAAGCTTCTTTCCCTTTGTTATCGGAGGATATTTCCTTTGGCCCTATAGTCTTCAAAGGGATCCGAAGTATCTGTTCTCAGATTCCACAGTAATAAGGCTAGCAAAGAGATCCACGAAATACAGATGTAACTCTGTGAGTGGAAGTCACACATCACCGAGCAGTTTCTCAGAAATCTTCTTTCCAGATTTCTTCTGACGATATTTCCGTTTTCAACATAGCCCACTATGTGCTTCCAAATATCACTTTGCCAATTCCACAAGACTGTCTTAGCGAAAGGCTTCTTGAGGGGAAAGCTGTAACTCTGTGAGATGATTTCACAGAACACAAAGAAGTTTCTCAGAAAGCTTCTTTCTCTTTGTTATCGGAGGATATTTCCTTTGGCCCTATAGTCTTCAAAGGGATCCGAAATATCTGTTCTCAGATTCCACAGTAATAAGGCTAGCAAAGAGATTCACGAAATACAGATGTAACTCTGTGAGTGGAAGTCACACATCACCGAGCAGTTTCTCAGAAAGCTTCTTTCCAGATTTCTTCTGACGATATTTCCGTTTTCAACATAGCCCACTATGTGCTTCCAAATATCACTTTGCCAATTCCACAAGACTGTCTTAGCGAAAGGCTTCTTGAGGGGAAAGCTGTAACTCTGTGAGATGATTTCACAGAACACAAAGAACTTTCTCAGAAAGCTTCTTTCTCTTTGTTATCGGAGGATATTTCCTTTGGCCCTATAGTCTTCAAAGGGATCCGAAATATCTGTTCTCAGATTCCACAGAAATAAGGCTAGCAAAGAGATCCACGAAATACAGATGTAACTCTGTGAGATGAATTAACAGAACACTAAGCAGTTTCTCAGAAAGCTTCTTTCCAGATTTCATCTGAGGATATTTCCTTTTTCACCATAGCCCTCTATGGGCTTCCAAATATCACTTTGCCAATTCCACAAGAACTGTCTTAGCGAAAGGCTTCTTGAGGGGAAAGCTGTAACTCTGTGAGATGATTTCACAGAACACAAAGAACTTTCTCAGAAAGCTTCTTTCTCTTTGTTATCGGAGGATATTTCCTTTGGCCCTATAGTCTTCAAAGGGATCCGAAATATCTGTTCTCAGATTCCACAGAAATAAGGCTAGCAAAGAGATCCACGAAATACAGATGTAACTCTGTGAGATGAATTAACAGAACACTAAGCAGTTTCTCAGAAAGCTTCTTTCCAGATTTCATCTGAGGATATTTCCTTTTTCTCCATAGCCCTCTATGGGCTTCCAAATATCACTTTGCCAATTCCACAAGAACTGTCTTAGCGAAAGGCTTCTTGAGGGGAAAGCTGTAACTCTGTGAGATGATTTCACAGAACACAAAGAACTTTCTCAGAAAGCTTCTTTCTCTTTGTTATCGGAGGATATTTCCTTTGGCCCTATAGTCTTCAAAGGGATCCGAAATATCTCTTCTCAGATTCCACAGAAATAAGGCTAGCAAAGAGATCCACGAAATACAGATGTAACTCTGTGAGATGAATTAACAGAACACTAAGCAGTTTCTCAGAAAGCTTCTTTCCAGATTTCTTCTGACGATATTTCCTTTTTCACCATAGCCCTCTAAGGGCTTCCAAATATCACTTTGCCAATTCCACAAGAACTGTCTTAGCGAAAGGCTTCTTGAGGGGAAAGCTGTAACTCTGTGAGATGATTTCACAGAACACAAAGAAGTTTCTCAGAAAGCTTCTTTCTCTTTGTTATCGTAGGATATTTCCTTTGGCCCTATAGTCTTCAAAGGGATCCGAAATATCTGTTCTCAGATTCCACAGAAATAAGGCTAGCAAAGCGATCCACGAAATACAGTTGTAACTCTGTGAGTTGAATTTACAGAACACTAAGCAGTTTCTCCGAAAGCTTCTTTCCAGATTTCAACTGAGGATATTTCCTTTTTCACCATAGCCCTCTATGGGCTTCCAAATATCACTTTGCCAATTCCACAAGAACTGTCTTAGCGAAAGGCTTCTTGAGGGGAAAGCTGTAACTCTGTGAGATGATTTCACAGAACACAAAGAAGTTTCTCAGAAAGCTTCTTTCTCTTTGTTATCGGAGGATATTTCCTTTGGCCCTATAGTCTTCAAAGGGATCCGAAATATCTGTTCTCAGATTCCACAGAAATAAGGCTAGCAAAGAGATCCACGAAATACAGATGTAACTCTGTGAGTGGAAGTCAAACATCACAGAGCAGTTTCTCAGAAAGCTTCTTTCCAGATTTCATCTGAGGATATTTCCTTTTTCACCATAGCCCTCTATGGGCTTCCAAATATCACTATGCCAATTCCACAGGAACTGTCTTAGCGAAAGGCTTCTTGAGCGGAAAGCTGTAACTCTGTGAGATGATTTCACAGAACACAAAGAAGTTTCTCAGAAAGCTTCTTTCTCTTTGTTATCGGAGGATATTTCCTTTGGCCCTATAGTCTTCAAAGGGATCCGAAATATCTGTTCTCAGATTCCACAGAAATAAGGCTAGCAAAGAGATCCACGAAATACAGATGTAACTCTGTGAGTGGAAGTCACACCTCACCGAGCAGTTTCTCAGAAATCTTCTTTCCAGATTTCTTCTGACGATATTTCCGTTTTCAACATAGCCCACTATGTGCTTCCAAATATCACTTTGCCAATTCCACAAGACTGTCTTAGCGAAAGGCTTCTTGAGGGGAAAGCTGTAACTCTGTGAGATGATTTCACAGAACACAAAGAAGTTTCTCAGAAAGCTTCTTTCTCTTTGTTATCGGAGGATATTTCCTTTGGCCCTATAGTCTTCAAAGGGATCCGAAATATCTGTTCTCAGATTCCACAGTAATAAGGCTAGCAAAGAGATTCACGAAATACAGATGTAACTCTGTGAGTGGAAGTCACACATCACCGAGCAGTTTCTCAGAAAGCTTCTTTCCAGATTTCTTCTGACGATATTTCCGTTTTCAACATAGCCCACTATGTGCTTCCAAATATCACTTTGCCAATTCCACAAGACTGTCTTAGCGAAAGGCTTCTTGAGGGGAAAGCTGTAACTCTGTGAGATGATTTCACAGAACACAAAGAAGTTTCTCAGAAAGCTTCTTTCTCTTTGTTATCGGAGGATATTTCCTTTGGCCCTATAGTCTTCAAAGGGATCCGAAATATCTGTTCTCAGATTCCACAGAAATAAGGCTAGCAAAGAGATCCACGAAATACAGATGTAACTCTGTGAGATGAATTAACAGAACACTAAGCAGTTTCTCAGAAAGCTTCTTTCCAGATTTCATCTGAGGATATTTCCTTTTTCACCATAGCCCTCTATGGGCTTCCAAATATCACTTTGCCAATTCCACAAGAACTGTCTTAGCGAAAGGCTTCTTCAGGGGAAAGCTGTAACTCTGTGAGATGATTTCACAGAACACAAAGAAGTTTCTCAGAAAGCTTCTTTCTCTTTGTTATCGGAGGATATTTCCTTTGGCCCTATAGTCTTCAAAGGGATCCGAAATATCTGTTCTCAGATTCCACAGAAATAAGGCTAGCAAAGAGATCCACGAAATACAGATGTAACTCTGTGAGATGAATTAACAGAACACTAAGCAGTTTCTCAGAAAGCTTCTTTCCAGATTTCATCTGAGGATATTTCCTTTTTCACCATAGCCCTCTATGGGCTTCCAAATATCACTTTGCCAATTCCACAAGAACTGTCTTAGCGAAAGGCTTCTTGAGGGGAAAGCTGTAACTCTGTGAGATGATTTCACAGAACACAAAGAACTTTCTCAGAAAGCTTCTTTCTCTTTGTTATCGGAGGATATTTCCTTTGGCCCTATAGTCTTCAAAGGGATCCGAAATATCTCTTCTCAGATTCCACAGAAATAAGGCTAGCAAAGAGATCCACGAAATACAGATGTAACTCTGTGAGATGAATTAACAGAACACTAAGCAGTTTCTCAGAAAGCTTCTTTCCAGATTTCATCTGAGGATATTTCCTTTTTCACCATAGCCCTCTAAGGGCTTCCAAATATCACTTTGCCAATTCCACAAGAACTGTCTTAGCGAAAGGCTTCTTGAGGGGAAAGCTGTAACTCTGTGAGATGATTTCACAGAACACAAAGAAGTTTCTCAGAAAGCTTCTTTCTCTTTGTTATCGTAGGATATTTCCTTTGGCCCTATAGTCTTCAAAGGGATCCGAAATATCTGTTCTCAGATTCCACAGAAATAAGGCTAGCAAAGCGATCCACGAAATACAGTTGTAACTCTGTGAGTTGAATTTACAGAACACTAAGCAGTTTCTCCGAAAGCTTCTTTCCAGATTTCAACTGAGGATATTTCCTTTTTCACCACAGCCCTCTATGGGCTTCCAAATATCACTTTGCCAATTCCACAAGAACTGTCTTAGCGAAAGGCTTCTTGAGGGGAAAGCTGTAACTCTGTGAGATGATTTCACAGAACACAAAGAAGTTTCTCAGAAAGCTTCTTTCTCTTTGTTATCGGAGGATATTTCCTTTGGCCCTATAGTCTTCAAAGGGATCCGAAATATCTGTTCTCAGATTCCACAGAAATAAGGCTAGCAAAGAGATCCACGAAATACAGATGTAACTCTGTGAGTGGAAGTCAAACATCACAGAGCAGTTTCTCAGAAAGCTTCTTTCCAGATTTCATCTGAGGATATTTCCTTTTTCACCATAGCCCTCTATGGGCTTCCAAATATCACTTTGCCAATTCCACAGGAACTGTCTTAGCGAAAGGCTTCTTGAGGGGAAAGCTGTAACTCTGTGAGATGATTTCACAGAACACAAAGAAGTTTCTCAGAAAGCTTCTTTCTCTTTGTTATCGGAGGATATTTCCTTTGGCCTATAGTCTTCAAAGGGATCCGAAATATCTGTTCTCAGATTCCACAGAAATAAGGCTAGCAAAGAGATCCACGAAATACACATATAACTCTGTGAGTGGAAGTCACACATCACAGAGCAGTTTCTCAGAAAGCTTCTTTCCAGATTTCATCTGAGGATATTTCCTTTTTCACCATAGCCCTCTATGGGCTTCCAAATATCACTTTGCCAATTCCACAAGAACTGTCTTAGCGAAAGGCTTCTTCAGGGGAAAGCTGTAACTCTGTGAGATGATTTCACAGAACACAAAGAAGTTTCTCAGAAAGCTTCTTTCTCTTTGTTATCGGAGGATATTTCTTGTGGCCCTATAGTCTTCAAAGGGATCCGAAATATCTGTTCTCAGATTCCACAGAAATAAGGTTAGCAAAGAGATCCACGAAATACAGATGTATCTCTGTGAGATGAATTAACAGAACACTAAGCAGTTTCTCAGAAAGCTTCTTTCCAGATTTCATCTGAGGATATTTCCTTTTTCACCTTAGCCCTCTAAGGGCTTCCAAATATCACTTTGCCAATTCCACAAGAACTGTCTTAGCGAAAGGCTTCTTGAGGGGAAAGCTGTAACTCTGTGAGATGATTTCACAGAACACAAAGAAGTTTCTCAGAAAGCTTCTTTCTCTTTGTTATCGGAGGATATTTCTTTTGGCCCTATAGTCTTCAAAGGGATCCGAAATATCTGTTCTCAGATTCCACAGAAATAAGGCTAGCAAAGAGATCCAGGAAATACAGTTGTAACTCTGTGAGATGAATTTACAGAACACTAAGCAGTTTCTCAGAAAGCTTCTTTCCAGATTTCATCTGAGGATATTTCCTTTTTCACCATAGCCCTCTATGGGCTTCCAAATATCACTTTGCCAATTCCACAAGAAGTGTCTTAGCGAAAGTCTTCTTGAGGGGAAAGCTGTAACTCTGTGAGATGATTTCACAGAACACAAAGAACTTTCTCAGCAAGCTTCTTTCTCTTTATTATCGGAGGATATTTCCTTTGGCCCTATAGTCTTCAAAGGGATCCGAAATATCTGTTCTCAGATTCCACAGAAATAAGGCTAGCAAAGAGATCCACGAAATACAGATGTAACTCTGTGAGATGAATTTACAGAACACTAAGCAGTTTCTCAGAAAGCTTCTTTCCAGATTTCATCTGAGGATATTTACTTCTTCACCATAGCCCTCTATGGGCTTCCAAATATCACTTTGCCAATTCCACAAGAACTGTCTTAGCGAAAGGCTTCTTGAGGGGAAAGCTGTAACTGTGTGAGATGATTTCACAGAACACAAAGAACTTTCTCAGCAAGCTTCTTTCTCTTTGTTATCGGAGGATATTTCCTTTGGCCCTATAGTCTTCAAAGGGATCCGAAATATCTGTTCTCAGATTCCACAGAAATAAGGCTAGCAAAGAGATCCACGAAATACAGATGTAACTCTGTGAGATGAATTAACAGAACACTAAGCAGTTTCTCAGAAAGCTTCTTTCCAGATTTTATCTGAGGATATTTCCTTTTTCACCATAGCCCTCTATGGGCTTCCAAATATCACTTTGCCAATTCCACAAGAACTGTCTTAGCGAAAGGCTTTTTGAGGGGAAAGCTGTAACTCTGTGAGATGATTTCACAGAACACAAAGAAGTTTCTCAGAAAGCTTCTTTCCCTTTGTTATCGGAGGATATTTCCTTTGGCCCTATAGTCTTCAAAGGGATCCGAAATATCTGTTCTCAGATTCCACAGAAATAAGGCTAGCAAAGAGATCCACGAAATACACATGTAACTCTGTGAGTGGAAGTCACACATCACAGAGCTGTTTCTCAGAAAGCTTCTTTCCAGATTTCATCTGAGGATATTTCCTTTTTCACCACAGCCCTCTATGGGCTTCCAAATGTCACTTTGCCAATTCAACAAGAACTGTCTTAGCGAAAGGCTTCTTGAGGGGAAAGCTGTAACTCTGTGAGATGATTTCACAGAACACAAAGAAGTTTCTCAGAAAGCTTCTTTCGCTTTGTTATCGGAGGATATTTCCTTTGGCCCTATAGTCTTCAAAGGGATCCGAAATATCTGTTCTCAGATTCCACAAAAATAAGGCTAGCAAAGAGATCCACGAAATACAGATGTAACTCTGTGAGTGGAAGTCACACATCACAGAGCAGTTTCTCAGAAAGCTTCTTTCCAGATTTCTTCTGAGGATATTTCCGTTTTCACCATAGCCCTCTATGTGCTTCCAAATATCACTTTGCCAATTCCACAAGACTGTCTTAGCGAAAGGCTTCTTGAGGGGAAAGCTGTAACTCTGTGAGATGATTTCACAGAACACGAAGAAGTTTCTCAGAAAGCTTCTTTCTCTTTGTTATCGGAGGATATTTCCTTTGGCACTATAGTCTTCAAAGGGATCCGAAATATCTGTTCTCAGATTCCACAGAAATAAGGCTAGCAAAGAGATCCACGAAATACCGATGTAACTCTGTGAGTGGAAGTCACATATCACAGAGCAGCTTCTCAGAAAGCTTCTTTCCAGATTTCATCTGAGGATATTTCCTTTTTCACCATAGCCCTCTATGGGCTTCCAAATATCACTTTGCCAATTCCACAAGAACTGTCTTAGCGAAAGGCTTCTTGAGGGGAAAGCTGTAACTCTGTGAGATGATTTCACAGAACACAAAGAAGTTTCTCAGAAAGCTTCTTTCTCTTTGTTATCGGAGGATATTTCCTTTGGCCCTATAGTCTTCAAAGGGATCCGAAATATCTGTTCTCAGATTCCACAGAAATAAGGCTAGCAAAGAGATCCACGAAATACAGATGTAACTCTGTGAGATGAATTAACAGAACACTAAGCAGTTTCTCAGAAAGCTTCTTTCCAGATTTCATCTGAGGATATTTCCTTTTTCACCATAGCCCTCTATGGGCTTCCAAATATCACTTTGCCACTTCCACAAGAACTGTCTTAGCGAAAGGCTTCTTGAGGGGAAAGCTGTAACTCTGTGAGATGATTTCACAGAACACAAAGAAGTTTCTCAGAAAGCTTCTTTCTCTTTGTTATCGGAGGATATTTCCTTTGGCCCTATAGTCTTCAAAGGGATCCGAAATATCTGTTCTCAGATTCCACAGAAATAAGGCTAGCAAAGAGATCCACGAAATACAGATGTAACTCTGTGAGATGAATTAACAGAACACTAAGCAGTTTCTCAGAAATCTTCTTTCCAGATTTCATCTGAGGATATTTCCTTTTTCACCCTAGCCCTCTATGGGCTTCCAAATATCACTTTGCCAATTCCACAAGAACTGTCTTAGCGGAAGGCTTCTTGAGGGGAAAGCTGTAACTCTGTGAGATGATTTCACAGAACACAAAGAAGTTTCTCAGAAAGCTTCTTTCTCTTTGTTATCGGAGGATATTTCCTTTGGCCCTATAGTCTTCAAAGGGATCCGAAATATCTGTTCTCAGATTCCACAGAAATAAGGCTAGCAAAGAGATCCACGAAATACACATATAACTCTGTGAGTGGAAGTCACACATCACAGAGCAGTTTCTCAGAAAGCTTCTTTCCAGATTTCATCTGAGGATATTTCCTGTTTCACCATAGCCCTCTATGGGCTTCCAAATATCACTTTGCCAATTCCACAAGTACTGTCTTAGCGAAAGGCTTCTTGAGGGGAAAACTGTAACTCTGTGAGATGATTTCACAGAACTCAAAGAAGTTTCTCAGAAAGCTTCTTTCTCTTTGTTATCGGAGGATATTTCTTGTGGCCCTATAGTCTTCAAAGGGATCCGAAATATCTGTTCTCAGATTCCACAGAAATAAGGCTAGCAAAGAGATCCACGAAATACAGATGTATCTCTGTGAGATGAATTAACAGAACACTAAGCAGTTTCTCAGAAAGCTTCTTTCCAGATTTCATCTGAGGATATTTCCTTTTTCACCTTAGCCCTCTATGGGCTTCCAAATATCACTTTGCCACTTCCATAAGAACTGTCTTAGCGAAAGGCTTCTTGAGGGGAAAGCTGTAACTCTGTGAGATGATTTCACAGAACACAAAGAACTTTCTCAGAAAGCTTCTTTCTCTTTGTTATCGGAGGATATTTCCTTTGGCCCTATAGTCTTCAAAGGGATCCGAAATATCTGTTCTCAGATTCCACAGAAAGAAGGCTACTAAAGAGATCCACGAAATACACATGTAACTCTGTGAGTGGAAGTCACACATCACAGAGCAGTTTCTCAGAAAGCTTCTTTCCAGATTTCATCTGAGGATATTTCCTTTTTCACCATAGCCCTCTATGGGCTTCCAAATATCACTTTGCCAATTCCACAAGAACTGTCTTAGCGAACGTCTTCTTGAGGGGAAAGCTGTAACTCTGTGAGATGATTTCACAGAACACAAAGAAGTTTCTCAGAAAGCTTCTTTCTCTTTGTTATCGGAGGATATTTCCTTTGGCCCTATAGTCTTCAAAGGGATCCGAAATATCTGTTCTCAGATTCCACAGAAATAAGGCTAGCAAAGAGATCCACGAAATACACATATAACTCTGTGAGTGGAAGTCACACATCACAGAGCAGTTTCTCAGAAAGCTTCTTTCCAGATTTCATCTGAGGATATTTCCTTTTTCACCATAGCCCTCTATGGGCTTCCAAATATCACTTTGCCAATTCCACAAGTACTGTCTTAGCGAAAGGCTTCTTGAGGGGAAAGCTGTAACTCTGTGAGATGATTTCACAGAACACAAAGAAGTTTCTCAGAAAGCTTCTTTCTCTTTGTTATCGTAGGATATTTCTTGTGGCCCTATAGTCTTCAAAGGGATCCGAAATATCTGTTCTCAGATTCCACAGAAATAAGGCTAGCAAAGAGATCCACGAAATACAGATGTATCTCTGTGAGATGAATTAACAGAACACTAAGCAGTTTCTCAGAAAGCTTCTTTCCAGATTTCATCTGAGGATATTTCCTTTTTCACCTTAGCCCTCTAAGGGCTTCCAAATATCACTTTGCCAATTCCACAAGAACTGTCTTAGCGAAAGGCTTCTTGAGGGGAAAGCTGTAACTCTGTGAGATGATTTCACAGAACACAAAGAAGTTTCTCAGAAAGCTTCTTTCTCTTTGTTATCGGAGGATATTTCCTTTGGCCCTATAGTCTTCAAAGGGATCCGAAATATCTGTTCTCAGATTCCACAGAAATAAGGCTAGCAAAGAGATCCACGAAATACAGTTGTAACTCTGTGAGATGAATTTACAGAACACTAAGCAGTTTCTCAGAAAGCTTCTTTCCAGATTTCATCTGAGGATATTTCCTTTTTCACCATAGCCCTCTATGGGCTTCCAAATATCACTTTGCCAATTCCACAAGAAGTGTCTTAGCGAAAGTCTTCTTGAGGGGAAAGCTGTAACTCTGTGAGATGATTTCACAGAACACAAAGAACTTTCTCAGCAAGCTTCTTTCTCTTTGTTATCGGAGGATATTTCCTTTGGCCCTATAGTCTTCAAAGGGATCCGAAATATCTGTTCTCAGATTCCACAGAAATAAGGCTAGCAAAGAGATCCACGAAATACAGATGTAACTCTGTGAGATGAATTAACAGAACACTAAGCAGTTTCTCAGAAAGCTTCTTTCCAGATTTCATCTGAGGATATTTACTTCTTCACCATAGCCCTCTATGGGCTTCCAAATATCACTTTGCCAATTCCACAAGAACTGTCTTAGCGAAAGGCTTCTTGAGGGGAAAGCTGTAACTGTGTGAGATGATTTCACAGAACACAAAGAACTTTCTCAGCAAGCTTCTTTCTCTTTGTTATCGGAGGATATTTCCTTTGGCCCTATAGTCTTCAAAGGGATCCGAAATATCTGTTCTCAGATTCCACAGAAATAAGGCTAGCAAAGAGATCCACGAAATACAGATGTAACTCTGTGAGATGAATTAACAGAACACTAAGCAGTTTCTCAGAAAGCTTCTTTCCAGATTTCATCTGAGGATATTTCCTTTTTCACCATAGCCCTCTATGGGCTTCCAAATATCACTTTGCCAATTCCACAAGAACTGTCTTAGCGAAAGGCTTCTTGAGGGGAAAGCTGTAACTCTGTGAGATGATTTCACAGAACACAAAGAAGTTTCTCAGAAAGCTTCTTTCCCTTTGTTATCGGAGGATATTTCCTTTGGCCCTATAGTCTTCAAAGGGATCCGAAATATCTGTTCTCAGATTCCACAGAAATAAGGCTAGCAAAGAGATCCACGAAATACAGATGTAACTCTGTGATTGGAAGTCACACATCACCGAGCAGTTTCTCAGAAAGCTTCTTTCCAGATTTCTTCTGAGGATATTTCCGTTTTCAACATAGCCCACTATGTGCTTCCAAATATCACTTTGCCAATTCCACAAGACTGTCTTAGCGAATGGCTTCTTGAGGGGAAAGCTGTAACTCTGTGAGATGATTTCACAGAACACAAAGAAGTTTCTCAGAAAGCTTCTTTCTCTTTGTTATCGGAGGATATTTCCTTTGGCCCTATAGTCTTCAAAGGGATCCGAAATATCTGTTCTCAGATTCCACAGAAATAAGGCTAGCAAAGAGATCCACGAAATACAGATGTAACTCTGTGAGATGAATTAACAGAACACTAAGCAGTTTCTCAGAAAGCTTCTTTCCAGATTTCATCTGAGGATATTTCCTTTTTCACCATAGCCCTCTATGGGCTTCCAAATATCACTTTGCCAATTCCACAAGAACTGTCTTAGCGAAAGGCTTCTTGAGGGGAAAGCTGTAACTCTGTGAGATGATTTCACAGAACACAAAGAAGTTTCTCAGAAAGCTTCTTTCTCTTTGTTATCGGAGGATATTTCCTTTGGCCCTATAGTCTTCAAAGGGATCCGAAATATCTGTTCTCAGATTCCACAGAAATAAGGCTAGCAAAGAGATCCACGAAATACACATGTAACTCTGTGAGATGAATTAACAGAACACTAAGCAGTTTCTCAGAAAGCTTCTTTCCAGATTTCATCTGAGGATATTTCCTTTTTCACCATAGCCCACTATGGGCTTCCAAATATCACTTTGCCAATTCCACAAGAACTGTCTTAGCGAAAGGCTTCTTGAGGGGAAAGCTGTAACTCTGTGAGATGATTTCACAGAACACGAAGAAGTTTCTCAGAAAGCTTCTTTCTCTTTGTTATCGGAGGATATTTCCTTTGGCCCTATAGTCTTCAAAGGGATCCGAAATATCTGTTCTCAGATTCCACAGAAATAAGGCTAGCAAAGAGATCCACGAAATACAGATGTATCTCTGTGAGATGAATTAACAGAACACTAAGCAGTTTCTCAGAAAGCTTCTTTCCAGATTTCATCTGAGGATATTTCCTTTTTCACCTTAGCCCTCTAAGGGCTTCCAAATATCACTTTGCCAATTCCACAAGAACTGTCTTAGCGAAAGACTTCTTGAGGGGAAAGCTGTAACTCTGTGAGATGATTTCACAGAACACAAAGAAGTTTCTCAGAAAGCTTCTTTCTCTTTGTTATCGGAGGATATTTCCTTTGGCCCTATAGTCTTCAAAGGGATCCGAAATATCTGTTCTCAGATTCCACAGAAATAAGGCTAGGAAAGAGATCCACGAAATACAGTTGTAACTCTGTGAGATGAATTTACAGAACACTAAGCAGTTTCTCAGAAAGCTTCTTTCCAGATTTCATCTGAGGATATTTCCTTTTTCACCATAGCCCTCTATGAGCTTCCAAATATCACTTTGCCAATTCCACAAGAAGTGTCTTAGCGAAAGTCTTCTTGAGGGGAAAGCTGTAACTCTGTGAGATGATTTCACAGAACACAAAGAACTTTCTCAGCAAGCTTCTTTCTCTTTGTTATCGGAGGATATTTCCTTTGGCCCTATAGTCTTCAAAGGGATCCGAAATATCTGTTCTCAGATTCCACAGAAATAAGGCTAGCAAAGAGATCCACGAAATACAGATGTAACTCTGTGAGATGAATTAACAGAACACTAAGCAGTTTCTCAGAAAGCTTCTTTCCAGATTTCATCTGAGGATATTTACTTCTTCACCATAGCCCTCTATGGGCTTCCAAATATCACTTTGCCAATTCCACAAGAACTGTCTTAGCGAAAGGCTTCTTGAGGGGAAAGCTGTAACTGTGTGAGATGATTTCACAGAACACAAAGAACTTTCTCAGCAAGCTTCTTTCTCTTTGTTATCGGAGGATATTTCCTTTGGCCCTATAGTCTTCAAAGGGATCCGAAATATCTGTTCTCAGATTCCACAGAAATAAGGCTAGCAAAGAGATCCACGAAATACAGATGTAACTCTGTGAGATGAATTAACAGAACACTAAGCAGTTTCTCAGAAAGCTTCTTTCCAGATTTCATCTGAGGATATTTCCTTTTTCACCATAGCCCTCTATGGGCTTCCAATTATCACTTTGCCAATTCCACAAGAACTGTCTTAGCGAAAGGCTTCTTGAGGGGAAAGCTGTAACTCTGTGAGATGATTTCACAGAACACAAAGAAGTTTCTCAGAAAGCTTCTTTCCCTTTGTTATCGGAGGATATTTCCTTTGGCCCTATAGTCTTCAAAGGGATCCGAAATATCTGTTCTCAGATTCCACAGAAATAAGGCTAGCAAAGAGATCCACGAAATACAGATGTAACTCTGTGATTGGAAGTCACACATCACCGAGCAGTTTCTCAGAAAGCTTCTTTCCAGATTTCTTCTGAGGATATTTCCGTTTTCAACATACCCACTATGTGCTTCCAAATATCACTTTGCCAATTCCACAAGACTGTCTTAGCGAAAGGCTTCTTGAGGGGAAAGCTGTAACTCTGTGAGATGATTTCACAGAACACAAAGAAGTTTCTCAGAAAGCTTCTTTCTCTTTGTTATCGGAGGATATTTCCTTTGGCCCTATAGTCTTCAAAGGGATCCGAAATATCTGTTCTCAGATTCCACAGAAATAAGGCTAGCAAAGAGATCCACGAAATACAGATGTAACTCTGTGAGATGAATTAACAGAACACTAAGCAGTTTCTCAGAAAGCTTCTTTCCAGATTTCATCTGAGGATATTTCCTTTTTCACCATAGCCCTCTATGGGCTTCCAAATATCACTTTACCAATTCCACAAGAACTGTCTTAGCGAAAGGCTTCTTGAGGGGAAAGCTGTAACTCTGTGAGATGATTTCACAGAACACGAAGAAGTTTCTCAGAAAGCTTCTTTCTCTTTGTTATCGGAGGATATTTCCTTTGGCCCTATAGTCTTCAAAGGGATCCGAAATATCTGTTCTCAGATTCCACAGAAATAAGGCTAGCAAAGAGATCCACGAAATACAGATGTAACTCTGTGAGGTGAATTTACAGAACACTAAGCAGTTTCTCAGAAAGCTTCTTTCCAGATTTCATCTGAGGATATTTCCTTTTTCACCATAGCCCTCTACGGGCTTCCAAATATCACTTTGCCAATTCCACAAGAACTGTCTTAGCGAAAGGCTTCTTGAGGGGAAAGCTGTTACTCTGTGAGATGATTTCACAGAACACAAAGAAGTTTCTCAGAAAGCTTCTTTCTCTTTGTTATCGGAGGATATTTCCTTTGGCCCTATAGTCTTCAAAGGGATCCGAAATATCTGTTCTCAGATTCCACAGAAATAAGGTTAGCAAAGAGATCCACGAAATACAGATGTAACTCTGTGAGATGAATTAACAGAACACTAAGCAGTTTCTCAGAAAGCTTCTTTCCAGATTTCATCTGAGGATATTTCCTTTTTCACCATAGCCCTCTATGGGCTTCCAAATATCACTTTGCCAATTCCACAAGAACTGTCTTAGCGAAAGGCTTCTTGAGGGGAAAGCTGTAACTCTGTTAGATGATTTCACAGAACACAAAGAAGTTTCTCAGAAAGCTTCTTTCTCTTTGTTATCGGAGGATATTTCCTTTGGCCCTATAGTCTTCAAAGGGATCCGAAATATCTGTTCTCAGATTCCACAGAAATAAGGCTAGCAAAGAGATCCACGAAATACAGATGTAACTCTGTGAGATGAATTAACAGAACACTAAGCAGTTTCTCAGAAAGCTTCTTTCCAGATTTCATCTGAGGATATTTCCTTTTTCACCATAGCCCTCTATGGGCTTCCAAATATCACTTTGCCACTTCCATAAGAACTGTCTTAGCGAAAGGCTTCTTGAGGGGAAAGCTGTAACTCTGTGAGATGATTTCACAGAACACAAAGAACTTTCTCAGAAAGCTTCTTTCTCTTTGTTATCGGAGGATATTTCCTTTGGCCCTATAGTCTTCAAAGGGATCCGAAATATCTGTTCTCAGATTCCACAGAAAGAAGGCTACTAAAGAGATCCACGAAATACACATGTAACTCTGTGAGTGGAAGTCACACATCACAGAGCAGTTTCTCAGAAAGCTTCTTTCCAGATTTCATCTGAGGATATTTCCTTTTTCACCATAGCCCTCTATGGGCTTCCAAATATCACTTTGCCAATTCCACAAGAACTGTCTTAGCGAAAGTCTTCTTGAGGGGAAAGCTGTAACTCTGTGAGATGATTTCACAGAACACAAAGAAGTTTCTCAGAAAGCTTCTTTCTCTTTGTTATCGGAGGATATTTCCTTTGGCCCTATAGTCTTCAAAGGGATCCGAAATATCTGTTCTCAGATTCCACAGAAATAAGGCTAGCAAAGAGATCCACGAAATACACATATAACTCTGTGAGTGGAAGTCACACATCACAGAGCAGTTTCTCAGAAAGCTTCTTTCCAGATTTCATCTGAGGATATTTCCTTTTTCACCATAGCCCTCTATGGGCTTCCAAATATCACTTTGCCAATTCCACAAGTACTGTCTTAGCGAAAGGCTTCTTGAGGGGAAAGCTGTAACTCTGTGAGATGATTTCACAGAACACAAAGAAGTTTCTCAGAAAGCTTCTTTCTCTTTGTTATCGTAGGATATTTCTTGTGGCCCTATAGTCTTCAAAGGGATCCGAAATATCTGTTCTCAGATTCCACAGAAATAAGGCTAGCAAAGAGATCCACGAAATACAGATGTATCTCTGTGAGATGAATTAACAGAACACTAAGCAGTTTCTCAGAAAGCTTCTTTCCAGATTTCATCTGAGGATATTTCCTTTTTCACCTTAGCCCTCTAAGGGCTTCCAAATATCACTTTGCCAATTCCACAAGAACTGTCTTAGCGAAAGGCTTCTTGAGGGGAAAGCTGTAACTCTGTGAGATGATTTCACAGAACACAAAGAAGTTTCTCAGAAAGCTTCTTTCTCTTTGTTATCGGAGGATATTTCCTTTGGCCCTATAGTCTTCAAAGGGATCCGAAATATCTGTTCTCAGATTCCACAGAAATAAGGCTAGCAAAGAGATCCACGAAATACAGTTGTAACTCTGTGAGATGAATTTACAGAACACTAAGCAGTTTCTCAGAAAGCTTCTTTCCAGATTTCATCTGAGGATATTTCCTTTTTCACCATAGCCCTCTATGGGCTTCCAAATATCACTTTGCCAATTCCACAAGAAGTGTCTTAGCGAAAGTCTTCTTGAGGGGAAAGCTGTAACTCTGTGAGATGATTTCACAGAACACAAAGAACTTTCTCAGCAAGCTTCTTTCTCTTTGTTATCGGAGGATATTTCCTTTGGCCCTATAGTCTTCAAAGGGATCCGAAATATCTGTTCTCAGATTCCACAGAAATAAGGCTAGCAAAGAGATCCACGAAATACAGATGTAACTCTGTGAGATGAATTAACAGAACACTAAGCAGTTTCTCAGAAAGCTTCTTTCCAGATTTCATCTGAGGATATTTACTTCTTCACCATAGCCTTCTATGGGCTTCCAAATATCACTTTGCCAATTCCACAAGAACTGTCTTAGCGAAAGGCTTCTTGAGGGGAAAGCTGTAACTGTGTGAGATGATTTCACAGAACACAAAGAACTTTCTCAGCAAGCTTCTTTCTCTTTGTTATCGGAGGATATTTCCTTTGGCCCTATAGTCTTCAAAGGGATCCGAAATATCTGTTCTCAGATTCCACAGAAATAAGGCTAGCAAAGAGATCCACGAAATACAGATGTAACTCTGTGAGATGAATTAACAGAACACTAAGCAGTTTCTCAGAAAGCTTCTTTCCAGATTTCATCTGAGGATATTTCCTTTTTCACCATAGCCCTCTATGGGCTTCCAAATATCACTTTGCCAATTCCACAAGAACTGTCTTAGCGAAAGGCTTCTTGAGGGGAAAGCTGTAACTCTGTGAGATGATTTCACAGAACACAAAGAAGTTTCTCAGATAGCTTCTTTCCCTTTGTTATCGGAGGATATTTCCTTTGGCCCTATAGTCTTCAAAGGGATCCGAAATATCTGTTCTCAGATTCCACAGAAATAAGGCTAGCAAAGAGATCCACGAAATACAGATGTAACTCTGTGATTGGAAGTCACACATCACCGAGCAGTTTCTCAGAAAGCTTCTTTCCAGATTTCTTCTGAGGATATTTCCGTTTTCAACATAGCCCACTATGTGCTTCCAAATATCACTTTGCCAATTCCACAAGACTGTCTTAGCGAAAGGCTTCTTGAGGGGAAAGCTGTAACTCTGTGAGATGATTTCACAGAACACAAAGAAGTTTCTCAGAAAGCTTCTTTCTCTTTGTTATCGGAGGATATTTCCTTTGGCCCTATAGTCTTCAAAGGGATCCGAAATATCTGTTCTCAGATTCCACAGAAATAAGGCTAGCAAAGAGATCCACGAAATACAGATGTAACTCTGTGAGATGAATTAACAGAACACTAAGCAGTTTCTCAGAAAGCTTCTTTCCAGATTTCATCTGAGGATATTTCCTTTTTCACCATAGCCCTCTATGGGCTTCCAAATATCACTTTGCCAATTCCACAAGAACTGTCTTAGCGAAAGGCTTCTTGAGGGGAAAGCTGTAACTCTGTGAGATGATTTCACAGAACACAAAGAAGTTTCTCAGAAAGCTTCTTTCTCTTTGTTATCGGAGGATATTTCCTTTGGCCCTATAGTCTTCAAAGGGATCCGAAATATCTGTTCTCAGATTCCACAGAAATAAGGCTAGCAAAGAGATCCACGAAATACACATGTAACTCTGTGAGATGAATTAACAGAACACTAAGCAGTTTCTCAGAAAGCTTCTTTCCAGATTTCATCTGAGGATATTTCCTTTTTCACCATAGCCCACTATGGGCTTCCAAATATCACTTTGCCAATTCCACAAGAACTGTCTTAGCGAAAGGCTTCTTGAGGGGAAAGCTGTAACTCTGTGAGATGATTTCACAGAACACGAAGAAGTTTCTCAGAAAGCTTCTTTCTCTTTGTTATCGGAGGATATTTCCTTTGGCCCTATAGTCTTCAAAGGGATCCGAAATATCTGTTCTCAGATTCCACAGAAATAAGGCTAGCAAAGAGATCCACGAAATACAGATGTATCTCTGTGAGATGAATTAACAGAACACTAAGCAGTTTCTCAGAAAGCTTCTTTCCAGATTTCATCTGAGGATATTTCCTTTTTCACCTTAGCCCTCTAAGGGCTTCCAAATATCACTTTGCCAATTCCACAAGAACTGTCTTAGCGAAAGACTTCTTGAGGGGAAAGCTGTAACTCTGTGAGATGATTTCACAGAACACAAAGAAGTTTCTCAGAAAGCTTCTTTCTCTTTGTTATCGGAGGATATTTCCTTTGGCCCTATAGTCTTCAAAGGGATCCGAAATATCTGTTCTCAGATTCCACAGAAATAAGGCTAGCAAAGAGATCCACGAAATACAGTTGTAACTCTGTGAGATGAATTTACAGAACACTAAGCAGTATCTCAGAAAGCTTCTTTCCAGATTTCATCTGAGGATATTTCCTTTTTCACCATAGCCCTCTATGAGCTTCCAAATATCACTTTGCCAATTCCACAAGAAGTGTCTTAGCGAAAGTCTTCTTGAGGGGAAAGCTGTAACTCTGTGAGATGATTTCACAGAACACAAAGAACTTTCTCAGCAAGCTTCTTTCTCTTTGTTATCGGAGGATATTTCCTTTGGCCCTATAGTCTTCAAAGGGATCCGAAATATCTGTTCTCAGATTCCACAGAAATAAGGCTAGCAAAGAGATCCACGAAATACAGATGTAACTCTGTGAGATGAATTAACAGAACACTAAGCAGTTTCTCAGAAAGCTTCTTTCCAGATTTCATCTGAGGATATTTACTTCTTCACCATAGCCCTCTATGGGCTTCCAAATATCACTTTGCCAATTCCACAAGAACTGTCTTAGCGAAAGGCTTCTTGAGGGGAAAGCTGTAACTGTGTGAGATGATTTCACAGAACACAAAGAACTTTCTCAGCAAGCTTCTTTCTCTTTGTTATCGGAGGATATTTCCTTTGGCCCTATAGTCTTCAAAGGGATCCGAAATATCTGTTCTCAGATTCCACAGAAATAAGGCTAGCAAAGAGATCCACGAAATACAGATGTAACTCTGTGAGATGAATTAACAGAACACTAAGCAGTTTCTCAGAAAGCTTCTTTCCAGATTTCATCTGAGGATATTTCCTTTTTCACCATAGCCCTCTATGGGCTTCCAAATATCACTTTGCCAATTCCACAAGAACTGTCTTAGCGAAAGGCTTCTTGAGGGGAAAGCTGTAACTCTGTGAGATGATTTCACAGAACACAAAGAAGTTTCTCAGAAAGCTTCTTTCCCTTTGTTATCGGAGGATATTTCCTTTGGCCCTATAGTCTTCAAAGGGATCCGAAATATCTGTTCTCAGATTCCACAGAAATAAGGCTAGCAAAGAGATCCACGAAATACAGATGTAACTCTGTGATTGGAAGTCACACATCACCGAGCAGTTTCTCAGAAAGCTTCTTTCCAGATTTCTTCTGAGGATATTTCCGTTTTCAACATAGCCCACTATGTGCTTCCAAATATCACTTTGCCAATTCCACAAGACTGTCTTAGCGAAAGGCTTCTTGAGGGGAAAGCTGTAACTCTGTGAGATGATTTCACAGAACACAAAGAAGTTTCTCAGAAAGCTTCTTTCTCTTTGTTATCGGAGGATATTTCCTTTGGCCCTATAGTCTTCAAAGGGATCCGAAATATCTGTTCTCAGATTCCACAGAAATAAGGCTAGCAAAGAGATCCACGAAATACAGATGTAACTCTGTGAGATGAATTAACAGAACACTAAGCAGTTTCTCAGAAAGCTTCTTTCCAGATTTCATCTGAGGATATTTCCTTTTTCACCATAGCCCTCTATGGGCTTCCAAATATCACTTTACCAATTCCACAAGAACTGTCTTAGCGAAAGGCTTCTCGAGGGGAAAGCTGTAACTCTGTGAGATGATTTCACAGAACACAAAGAAGTTTCTCAGAAAGCTTCTTTCTCTTTGTTATCGGAGGATATTTCCTTTGGCCCTATAGTCTTCAAAGGGATCCGAAATATCTGTTCTCAGATTCCACAGAAATAAGGCTAGCAAAGAGATCCACGAAATACAGATGTAACTCTGTGAGATGAATTAACAGAACACTAAGCAGTTTCTCAGAAAGCTTCTTTCCAGATTTCATCTGAGGATATTTCCTTTTTCACCATAGCCCTCTATGGGCTTCCAAATATCACTTTGCCAATTCCACAAGTACTGTCTTAGCGAAAGGCTTCTTGAGGGGAAAGCTGTAACTCTGTGAGATGATTTCACAGAACACAAAGAAGTTTCTCAGAAAGCTTCTTTCTCTTTGTTATCGTAGGATATTTCTTGTGGCCCTATAGTCTTCAAAGGGATCCGAAATATCTGTTCTCAGATTCCACAGAAATAAGGCTAGCAAAGAGATCCACGAAATACAGATGTATCTCTGTGAGATGAATTAACAGAACACTAAGCAGTTTCTCAGAAAGCTTCTTTCCAGATTTCATCTGAGGATATTTCCTTTTTCACCTTAGCCCTCTAAGGGCTTCCAAATATCACTTTGCCAATTCCACAAGAACTGTCTTAGCGAAAGTCTTCTTGAGGGGAAAGCTGTAACTCTGTGAGATGATTTCACAGAACACAAAGAAGTTTCTCAGAAAGCTTCTTTCTCTTTGTTATCGGAGGATATTTCCTTTGGCCCTATAGTCTTCAAAGGGATCCGAAATATCTGTTCTCAGATTCCACAGAAATAAGGCTAGCAAAGAGATCCACGAAATACAGTTGTAACTCTGTGAGATGAATTTACAGAACACTAAGCAGTTTCTCAGAAAGCTTCTTTCCAGATTTCATCTGAGGATATTTCCTTTTTCACCATAGCCCTCTATGGGCTTCCAAATATCACTTTGCCAATTCCACAAGAAGTGTCTTAGCGAAAGTCTTCTTGAGGGGAAAGCTGTAACTCTGTGAGATGATTTCACAGAACACAAAGAACTTTCTCAGCAAGCTTCTTTCTCTTTGTTATCGGAGGATATTTCCTTTGGCCCTATAGTCTTCAAAGGGATCCGAAATATCTGTTCTCAGATTCCACAGAAATAAGGCTAGCAAAGAGATCCACGAAATACAGATGTAACTCTGTGAGATGAATTAACAGAACACTAAGCAGTTTCTCAGAAAGCTTCTTTCCAGATTTCATCTGAGGATATTTACTTCTTCACCATAGCCTTCTATGGGCTTCCAAATATCACTTTGCCAATTCCACAAGAACTGTCTTAGCGAAAGGCTTCTTGAGGGGAAAGCTGTAACTGTGTGAGATGATTTCACAGAACACAAAGAACTTTCTCAGCAAGCTTCTTTCTCTTTGTTATCGGAGGATATTTCCTTTGGCCCTATAGTCTTCAAAGGGATCCGAAATATCTGTTCTCAGATTCCACAGAAATAAGGCTAGCAAAGAGATCCACCAAATACAGATGTAACTCTGTGAGATGAATTAACAGAACACTAAGCAGTTTCTCAGAAAGCTTCTTTCCAGATTTCATCTGAGGATATTTCCTTTTTCACCATAGCCCTCTATGGGCTTCCAAATATCACTTTGCCAATTCCACAAGAACTGTCTTAGCGAAAGGCTTCTTGAGGGGAAAGCTGTAACTCTGTGAGATGATTTCACAGAACACAAAGAAGTTTCTCAGATAGCTTCTTTCCCTTTGTTATCGGAGGATATTTCCTTTGGCCCTATAGTCTTCAAAGGGATCCGAAATATCTGTTCTCAGATTCCACAGAAATAAGGCTAGCAAAGAGATCCACGAAATACAGATGTAACTCTGTGATTGGAAGTCACACATCACCGAGCAGTTTCTCAGAAAGCTTCTTTCCAGATTTCTTCTGAGGATATTTCCGTTTTCAACATAGCCCACTATGTGCTTCCAAATATCACTTTGCCAATTCCACAAGACTGTCTTAGCGAAAGGCTTCTTGAGGGGAAAGCTGTAACTCTGTGAGATGATTTCACAGAACACAAAGAAGTTTCTCAGAAAGCTTCTTTCTCTTTGTTATCGGAGGATATTTCCTTTGGCCCTATAGTCTTCAAAGGGATCCGAAATATCTGTTCTCAGATTCCACAGAAATAAGGCTAGCAAAGAGATCCACGAAATACAGATGTAACTCTGTGAGATGAATTAACAGAACACTAAGCAGTTTCTCAGAAAGCTTCTTTCCAGATTTCATCTGAGGATATTTCCTTTTTCACCATAGCCCTCTATGGGCTTCCAAATATCACTTTGCCAATTCCACAAGAACTGTCTTAGCGAAAGGCTTCTTGAGGGGAAAGCTGTAACTCTGTGAGATGATTTCACAGAACACAAAGAAGTTTCTCAGAAAGCTTCTTTCTCTTTGTTATCGGAGGATATTTCCTTTGGCCCTATAGTCTTCAAAGGGATCCGAAATATCTGTTCTCAGATTCCACAGAAATAAGGCTAGCAAAGAGATCCACGAAATACACATGTAACTCTGTGAGATGAATTAACAGAACACTAAGCAGTTTCTCAGAAAGCTTCTTTCCAGATTTCATCTGAGGATATTTCCTTTTTCACCATAGCCCACTATGGGCTTCCAAATATCACTTTGCCAATTCCACAAGAACTGTCTTAGCGAAAGGCTTCTTGAGGGGAAAGCTGTAACTCTGTGAGATGATTTCACAGAACACGAAGAAGTTTCTCAGAAAGCTTCTTTCTCTTTGTTATCGGAGGATATTTCCTTTGGCCCTATAGTCTTCAAAGGGATCCGAAATATCTGTTCTCAGATTCCACAGAAATAAGGCTAGCAAAGAGATCCACGAAATACAGATGTATCTCTGTGAGATGAATTAACAGAACACTAAGCAGTTTCTCAGAAAGCTTCTTTCCAGATTTCATCTGAGGATATTTCCTTTTTCACCTTAGCCCTCTAAGGGCTTCCAAATATCACTTTGCCAATTCCACAAGAACTGTCTTAGCGAAAGACTTCTTGAGGGGAAAGCTGTAACTCTGTGAGATGATTTCACAGAACACAAAGAAGTTTCTCAGAAAGCTTCTTTCTCTTTGTTATCGGAGGATATTTCCTTTGGCCCTATAGTCTTCAAAGGGATCCGAAATATCTGTTCTCAGATTCCACAGAAATAAGGCTAGCAAAGAGATCCACGAAATACAGTTGTAACTCTGTGAGATGAATTTACAGAACACTAAGCAGTATCTCAGAAAGCTTCTTTCCAGATTTCATCTGAGGATATTTCCTTTTTCACCATAGCCCTCTATGAGCTTCCAAATATCACTTTGCCAATTCCACAAGAAGTGTCTTAGCGAAAGTCTTCTTGAGGGGAAAGCTGTAACTCTGTGAGATGATTTCACAGAACACAAAGAACTTTCTCAGCAAGCTTCTTTCTCTTTGTTATCGGAGGATATTTCCTTTGGCCCTATAGTCTTCAAAGGGATCCGAAATATCTGTTCTCAGATTCCACAGAAATAAGGCTAGCAAAGAGATCCACGAAATACAGATGTAACTCTGTGAGATGAATTAACAGAACACTAAGCAGTTTCTCAGAAAGCTTCTTTCCAGATTTCATCTGAGGATATTTACTTCTTCACCATAGCCCTCTATGGGCTTCCAAATATCACTTTACCAATTCCACAAGAACTGTCTTAGCGAAAGGCTTCTTGAGGGGAAAGCTGTAACTGTGTGAGATGATTTCACAGAACACAAAGATCTTTCTCAGCAAGCTTCTTTCTCTTTGTTATCGGAGGATATTTCCTTTGGCCCTATAGTCTTCAAAGGGATCCGAAATATCTGTTCTCAGATTCCACAGAAATAAGGCTAGCAAAGAGATCCACGAAATACAGATGTAACTCTGTGAGATGAATTAACAGAACACTAAGCAGTTTCTCAGAAAGCTTCTTTCCAGATTTCATCTGAGGATATTTCCTTTTTCACCATAGCCCTCTATGGGCTTCCAAATATCACTTTGCCAATTCCACAAGAACTGTCTTAGCGAAAGGCTTCTTGAGGGGAAAGCTGTAACTCTGTGAGATGATTTCACAGAACACAAAGAAGTTTCTCAGAAAGCTTCTTTCCCTTTGTTATCGGAGGATATTTCCTTTGGCCCTATAGTCTTCAAAGGGATCCGAAATATCTGTTCTCAGATTCCACAGAAATAAGGCTAGCAAAGAGATCCACGAAATACAGATGTAACTCTGTGATTGGAAGTCACACATCACCGAGCAGTTTCTCAGAAAGCTTCTTTCCAGATTTCTTCTGAGGATATTTCCGTTTTCAACATAGCCCACTATGTGCTTCCAAATATCACTTTGCCAATTCCACAAGACTGTCTTAGCGAAAGGCTTCTTGAGGGGAAAGCTGTAACTCTGTGAGATGATTTCACAGAACACAAAGAAGTTTCTCAGAAAGCTTCTTTCTCTTTGTTATCGGAGGATATTTCCTTTGGCCCTATAGTCTTCAAAGGGATCCGAAATATCTGTTCTCAGATTCCACAGAAATAAGGCTAGCAAAGAGATCCACGAAATACAGATGTAACTCTGTGAGATGAATTAACAGAACACTAAGCAGTTTCTCAGAAAGCTTCTTTCCAGATTTCATCTGAGGATATTTCCTTTTTCACCATAGCCCTCTATGGGCTTCCAAATATCACTTTACCAATTCCACAAGAACTGTCTTAGCGAAAGGCTTCTCGAGGGGAAAGCTGTAACTCTGTGAGATGATTTCACAGAACACAAAGAAGTTTCTCAGAAAGCTTCTTTCTCTTTGTTATCGGAGGATATTTCCTTTGGCCCTATAGTCTTCAAAGGGATCCGAAATATCTGTTCTCAGATTCCACAGAAATAAGGCTAGCAAAGAGATCCACGAAATACACATGTAGCTCTGTGAGATGAATTAACAGAACACTAAGCAGTTTCTCAGAAAGCTTCTTTCCAGATTTCATCTGAGGATATTTCCTTTTTCACCATAGCCCACTATGGGCTTCCAAATATCACTTTGCCAATTCCACAAGAACTGTCTTAGCGAAAGGCTTCTTGAGGGGAAAGCTGTAACTCTGTGAGATGATTTCACAGAACACGAAGAAGTTTCTCAGAAAGCTTCTTTCTCTTTGTTATCGGAGGATATTTCCTTTGGCCCTATAGTCTTCAAAGGGATCCGAAATATCTGTTCTCAGATTCCACAGAAATAAGGCTAGCAAAGAGATCCACGAAATACAGATGTAACTCTGTGAGGTGAATTTACAGAACACTAAGCAGTTTCTCAGAAAGCTTCTTTCCAGATTTCACCTGAGGATATTTCCTTTTTCACCATAGCCCTCTATGGGCTTCCAAATATCACTTTGCCAATTCCACAAGAACTGTCTTAGCGAAAGGCTTCTTGAGGGGAAAGCTGTAACTCTGTGAGATGATTTCACAGAACACAAAGAAGTTTCTCAGAAAGCTTCTTTCTCTTTGTTATCGGAGGATATTTCCTTTGGCCCTATAGTCTTCAAAGGGATCCGAAATATCTGTTCTCAGATTCCACAGAAATAAGGTTAGCAAAGAGATCCACGAAATACAGATGTAACTCTGTGAGATGAATTAACAGAACACTAAGCAGTTTCTCAGAAAGCTTCTTTCCAGATTTCATCTGAGGATATTTCCTTTTTCACCATAGCCCTCTATGGGCTTCCAAATATCACTTTGCCAATTCCACAAGAACTGTCTTAGCGAAAGGCTTCTTGAGGGGAAAGCTGTAACTCTGTTAGATGATTTCACAGAACACAAAGAAGTTTCTCAGAAAGCTACTTTCTCTTTGTTATCGGAGGATATTTCCTTTGGCCCTATAGTCTTCAAAGGGATCCGAAATATCTGTTCTCAGATTCCACAGAAATAAGGCTAGCAAAGAGATCCACGAAATACACATGTAACTCTGTGAGATGAATTTACAGAACACTAAGCAGTTTCTCAGAAAGCTTCTTTCCAGATTTCATCTGAGGATATTTCCTTTTTCACCATAGCCCACTATGGGCTTCCAAATATCACTTTGCCAATTCCACAAGAACTGTCTTAGCGAAAGGCTTCTTAAGGGGAAAGCTGTAACTCTGTGAGATGATTTCACAGAACACGAAGAAGTTTCTCAGAAAGCTTCTTTCTCTTTGTTATCGGAGGATATTTCCTTTGGCCCTATAGTCTTCAAAGGGATCCGAAATATCTGTTCTCAGATTCCACAGAAATAAGGCTAGCAAAGAGATCCACGAAATACAGATGTAACTCTGTGAGGTGAATTTACAGAACACTAAGCAGTTTCTCAGAAAGCTTCTTTCCAGATTTCACCTGAGGATATTTCCTTTTTCACCATAGCCCTCTATGGGCTTCCAAATATCACTTTGCCAATTCCACAAGAACTGTCTTAGCGAAAGGCTTCTTGAGGGGAAAGCTGTAACTCTGTGAGATGATTTCACAGAACACAAAGAAGTTTCTCAGAAAGCTTCTTTCTCTTTGTTATCGGAGGATATTTCCTTTGGCCCTATAGTCTTCAAAGGGATCCGAAATATCTGTTCTCAGATTCCACAGAAATAAGGTTAGCAAAGAGATCCACGAAATACAGATGTAACTCTGTGAGATGAATTAACAGAACACTAAGCAGTTTCTCAGAAAGCTTCTTTCCAGATTTCATCTGAGGATATTTCCTTTTTCACCATAGCCCTCTATGGGCTTCCAAATATCACTTTGCCAATTCCACAAGAACTGTCTTAGCGAAAGGCTTCTTGAGGGGAAAGCTGTAACTCTGTTAGATGATTTCACAGAACACAAAGAAGTTTCTCAGAAAGCTTCTTTCTCTTTGTTATCGGAGGATATTTCCTTTGGCCCTATAGTCTTCAAAGGGATCCGAAATATCTGTTCTCAGATTCCACAGAAATAAGGCTAGCAAAGAGATCCACGAAATACAGATGTAACTCTGTGAGATGAATTAACAGAACACTAAGCAGTTTCTCAGAAAGCTTGTTTCCAGATTTCATCTGAGGATATTTCCTTTTTCACCATAGCCCTCTATTGGCTTCCAAATATCACTTTGCCACTTCCATAAGAACAGTCTTAGCGAAAGGCTTCTTGAGGGGAAAGCTGTAACTCTGTGAGATGATTTCACAGAACACAAAGAACTTTCTCAGAAAGCTTCTTTCTCTTTGTTATCGGAGGATATTTCCTTTGGCCCTATAGTCTTCAAAGGGATCCGAAATATCTGTTCTCAGATTCCACAGAAAGAAGGCTAGCAAAGAGATCCACGAAATACACATGTAACTCTGTGAGTGGAAGTCACACATCACAGAGCAGTTTCTCAGAAAGCTTCTTTCCAGATTTCATCTGAGGATATTTCCTTTTTCACCATAGCCCTCTATGGGTTTCCAAATATCACTTTGCCAATTCCACAAGAACTGTCTTAGCGAAAGTCTTCTTGAGGGGAAAGCTGTAACTCTGTGAGATGATTTCAGAGAACACAAAGAAGTTTCTCAGAAAGCTTCTTTCTCTTTGTTATCGGAGGATATTTCCTTTGGCCCTATAGTCTTCAAAGGGATCCGAAATATCTCTTCTCAGATTCCACAGAAATAAGGCTAGCAAAGAGATCCACGAAATACACATGTAACTCTGTGAGATGAATTAACAGAACACTAAGCAGTTTCTCAGAAAGCTTCTTTCCAGATTTCATCTGAGGATATTTCCTTTTTCACCATAGCCCTCTATGGGCTTCCAAATATCACTTTGCCACTTCCACAAGAACTGTCTTAGCGAAAGGCTTCTTGAGGGGAAAGCTGTAACTCTGTGAGATGATTTCACAGAACACAAAGAAGTTTCTCAGAAATCTTCTTTCTCTTTGTTATCGGAGGATATTTCCTTTGGCCCTATAGTCTTCAAAGGGATCCGAAATATCTGTTCTCAGATTCCAAAGAAATAAGGCTAGCAAAGAGATCCACGAAATACAGATGTAACTCTGTGAGTGGAAGTCACACATCACAGAGCAGTTTCTCAGAAAGCTTCTATCCAGATTTCTTCTGAGGATATTTCCTTTTTCACCATAGCCCTCTATGGGCTTCCAAATATCACTTTGCCAATTCCACAGGAACTGTCTTAGCGAAAGGCTTCTTGAGCGGAAAGCTGTAACTCTGTGAGATGATTTCACAGAACACAAAGAAGTTTCTCAGAAAGCTTCTTTCTCTTTGTTATCGGAGGATATTTCCTTTGGCCCTATAGTCTTCAAAGGGATCCGAAATATCTGTTCTCAGATTCCACAGAAATAAGGCTAGCAAAGAGATCCACGAAATACAGTTGTAACTCTGTGAGATGAATTTACAGAACACTAAGCAGTTTCTCAGAAAGCTTCTTTCCAGATTTCATCTGAGGATATTTCCTTTTTCACCATAGCCCTCTATGGGCTTCCAAATATCACTTTGCCAATTCCACAAGAACTGTCTTAGCGAAAGGCTTCTTGAGGGGAAAGCTGTAACTCTGTGAGATGATTTCACAGAACACAAAGAAGTTTCTCAGAAAGCTTCTTTCTCTTTGTTATCGGAGGATATTTCCTTTGGCTCTATAGTCTTCAAAGGGATCCGAAATATCTGTTATCAGATTCCACAGAAATAAGGCTAGCAAAGAGATCCACGAAATACAGATGTAACTCTGTGAGATGAATTAACAGAACACTAAGCAGTTTCTCAGAAAGCTTCTTTCCAGATTTCATCTGAGGATATTTCCTTTTTCACCCTAGCCCTCTATGGGCTTCCAAATATCACTTTGCCAATTCCACAAGAACTGTCTTAGCGGAAGGCTTCTTGAGGGGAAAGCTGTAACTCTGTGAGATGATTTCACAGAACACAAAGAAGTTTCTCAGAAAGCTTCTTTCTCTTTGTTATCGGAGGATATTTCCTTTGGCCCTATAGTCTTCAAAGGGATCCGAAATATCTGTTCTCAGATTCCACAGAAATAAGGCTAGCAAAGAGATCCACGAAATACACATATAACTCTGTGAGTGGAAGTCACACATCACAGAGCAGTTTCTCAGAAAGCTTCTTTCCAGATTTCATCTGAGGATATTTCCTTTTTCACCATAGCCCTCTATGGGCTTCCAAATATCACTTTGCCAATTCCACAAGTACTGTCTTAGCGAAAGCCTTCTTGAGGGGAAAGCTGTAAGTCTGTGAGATGATTTCACAGAACACAAAGAAGTTTCTCAGAAAGCTTCTTTCTCTTTGTTATCGGAGGATATTTCTTGTGGCCCTATAGTCTTCAAAGGGATCCGAAATATCTGTTCTCAGATTCCACAGAAATAAGGCTAGCAAAGAGATCCACGAAATACAGATGTATCTCTGTGAGATGAATTAACAGAACACTAAGCAGTTTCTCAGAAAGCTTCTTTCCAGATTTCATCTGAGGATATTTCCTTTTTCACCTTAGCCCTCTAAGGGCTTCCAAATATCACTTTGCCAATTCCACAAGAACTGTCTTAGCGAAAGGCTTCTTGAGGGGAAAGCTGTAACTCTGTGAGATGATTTCACAGAACACAAAGAAGTTTCTGAGAAAGCTTCTTTCTCTTTGTTATCGGAGGATATTTCCTTTGGCCCTATAGTCTTCAAAGGGATCCGAAATATCTGTTCTCAGATTCCACAGAAATAAGGCTAGCAAAGAGATCCACGAAATACAGTTGTAACTCTGTGAGATGAATTTACAGAACACTAAGCAGTTTCTCAGAAAGCTTCTTTCCAGATTTCATCTGAGGATATTTCCTTTTTCACCATAGCCCTCTATGGGCTTCCAAATATCACTTTGCCAATTCCACAAGAAGTGTCTTAGCGAAAGTCTTCTTGAGGGGAAAGCTGTAACTCTGTGAGATGATTTCACAGAACACAAAGAACTTTCTCAGCAAGCTTCTTTGTCTTTGTTATCGGAGGATATTTCCTTTGGCCCTATAGTCTTCAAAGGGATCCGAAATATCTGTTCTCAGATTCCACAGAAATAAGGCTAGCAAAGAGATCCACGAAATACAGATGTAACTCTGTGAGATGAATTAACAGAACACTAAGCAGTTTCTCAGAAAGCTTCTTTCCAGATTTCATCTGAGGATATTTACTTCTTCACCATAGCCCTCTATGGGCTTCCAAATATCACTTTGCCAATTCCACAAGAACTGTCTTAGCGAAAGGCTTCTTGAGGGGAAAGCTGTAACTGTGTGAGATGATTTCACAGAACACAAAGAACTTTCTCAGCAAGCTTCTTTCTCTTTGTTATCGGAGGATATTTCCTTTGGCCCTATAGTCTTCAAAGGGATCCGAAATATCTGTTCTCAGATTCCACAGAAATAAGGCTAGCAAAGAGATCCACGAAATACAGATGTAACTCTGTGAGATGAATTAACAGAACACTAAGCAGTTTCTCAGAAAGCTTCTTTCCAGATTTCATCTGAGGATATTTCCTTTTTCACCATAGCCCTCTATGGGCTTCCAAATATCACTTTGCCAATTCCACAAGAACTGTCTTAGCGAAAGGCTTCTTGAGGGGAAAGCTGTAACTCTGTGAGATGATTTCACAGAACACAAAGAAGTTTCTCAGATAGCTTCTTTCCCTTTGTTATCGGAGGATATTTCCTTTGGCCCTAGAGTCTTCAAAGGGATCCGAAATATCTGTTCTCAGATTCCACAGAAATAAGGCTAGCAAAGAGATCCACGAAATACAGATGTAACTCTGTGATTGGAAGTCACACATCACCGAGCAGTTTCTCAGAAAGCTTCTTTCCAGATTTCTTCTGAAGATATTTCCGTTTTCAACATAGCCCACTATGTGCTTCCAAATATCACTTTGCCAATTCCACAAGACTGTCTTAGCGAAAGGCTTCTTGAGGGGAAAGCTGTAACTCTGTGAGATGATTTCACAGGACACAAAGAAGTTTCTCAGAAAGCTTCTTTCTCTTTGTTATCGGAGGATATTTCCTTTGGCCCTATAGTCTTCAAAGGGATCCGAAATATCTGTTCTCAGATTCCACAGAAATAAGGCTAGCAAAGAGATCCACGAAATACAGATGTAACTCTGTGAGATGAATTAACAGAACACTAAGCAGTTTCTCAGAAAGCTTCTTTCCAGATTTCATCTGAGGATATTTCCTTTTTCACCATAGCCCTCTATGGGCTTCCAAATATCACTTTACCAATTCCACAAGAACTGTCTTAGCGAAAGGCTTCTTGAGGGGAAAGCTGTAACTCTGTGAGATGATTTCACAGAACACAAAGAAGTTTCTCAGAAAGCTTCTTTCTCTTTGTTATCGAAGGATATTTCCTTTGGCCCTATAGTCTTCAAAGGGATCCGAAATATCTGTTCTCAGATTCCACAGAAATAAGGCTAGCAAAGAGATCCACGAAATACACATGTAACTCTGTGAGATGAATTAACAGAACACTAAGCAGTTTCTCAGAAAGCTTCTTTCCAGATTTCATCTGAGTATATTTCCTTTTTCACCATAGCCCACTATGGGCTTCCAAATATCACTTTGCCAATTCCACAAGAACTGTCTTAGCGAAAGGCTTCTTGAGGGGAAAGCTGTAACTCTGTGAGATGATTTCACAGAACACGAAGAAGTTTCTCAGAAAGCTTCTTTCTCTTTGTTATCGGAGGATATTTCCTTTGGCCCTATAGTCTTCAAAGGGATCCGAAATATCTGTTCTCAGATTCCACAGAAATAAGGCTAGCAAAGAGATCCACGAAATACAGATGTAACTCTGTGAGGTGAATTTACAGAACACTAAGCAGTTTCTCAGAAAGCTTCCTTCCAGATTTCATCTGAGGATATTTCCTTTTTCACCATAGCCCTCTATGGGCTTCCAAATATCACTTTGCCAATTCCACAAGAACTGTCTTAGCGAAAGGCTTCTTGAGGGGAAAGCTGTTACTCTGTGAGATGATTTCACAGAACACAAAGAAGTTTCTCAGAAAGCTTCTTTCTCTTTGTTATCAGAGGATATTTCCTTTGGCCCTATAGTCTTCAAAGGGATCCGAAATATCTGTTCTCAGATTCCACAGAAATAAGGTTAGCAAAGAGATCCACGAAATACAGATATAACTCTGTGAGATGAATTAACAGAACACTAAGCAGTTTCTCAGAAAGCTTCTTTCCAGATTTCATCTGAGGATATTTCCTTTTTCACCATAGCCCTCTATGGGCTTCCAAATATCACTTTGCCAATTCCACAAGAACTGTCTTAGCGAAAGGCTTCTTGAGGGGAAAGCTGTAACTCTGTTAGATGATTTCACAGAACACAAAGAAGTTTCTCAGAAAGCTTCTTTCTCTTTGTTATCGGAGGATATTTCCTTTGGCCCTATAGTCTTCAAAGGGATCCGAAATATCTGTTCTCAGATTCCACAGAAATAAGGCTAGCAAAGAGATCCACGAAATACAGATGTAACTCTGTGAGATGAATTAACAGAACACTAAGCAGTTTCTCAGAAAGCTTCTTTCCAGATTTCATCTGAGGATATTTCCTTTTTCACCATAGCCCTCTATGGGCTTCCAAATATCACTTTGCCACTTCCATAAGAACTGTCTTAGCGAAAGGCTTCTTGAGGGGAAAGCTGTAACTCTGTGAGATGATTTCACAGAACACAAAGAACTTTCTCAGAAAGCTTCTTTCTCTTTGTTATCGGAGGATATTTCCTTTGGCCCTATAGTCTTCAAAGGGATCCGAAATATCTGTTCTCAGATTCCACAGAAAGAAGGCTAGCAAAGAGATCCACGAAATACACATGTAACTCTGTGAGGGGAAGTCACACATCACAGAGCAGTTTCTCAGAAAGCTTCTTTCCAGATTTCATCTGAGGATATTTCCTTTTTCACCATAGCCCTCTATGGGCTTCCAAATATCACTTTGCCAATTCCACAAGAACTGTCTTAGCGAAAGTCTTCTTGAGGGGAAAGCTGTAACTCTGTGAGATGATTTCACAGAACACAAAGAAGTTTCTCAGAAAGCTTCTTTCTCTTTGTTATCGGAGGATATTTCCTTTGGCCCTATAGTCTTCAAAGGGATCCGAAATATCTGTTCTCAGATTCCACAGAAATAAGGCTAGCAAAGAGATCCACGAAATACAGATGTAACTCTGTGAGTGGAAGTGACATATCACAGAGCAGCTTCTCAGAAAGCTTCTTTCTAGATTTCATCTGAGAATATTTCCTTTTTCACCATAGCCCTCTACGGGCTTCCAAATATCACTTTGCCAATTCCACAAGAACTGTCTTAGCGAAAGGCTTCTTGAGGGGAAAGCTGTAACTCTGTGAGATGATTTCACAGAACACAAAGAAGTTTCTCAGAAAGCTTCTTTCTCTTTGTTATCGGAGGATATTTCCTTTGGCCCTATAGTCTTCAAAGGGATCCGAAATATCTGTTCTCAGATTCCACAGAAATAAGGCTAGCAAGGAGATCCACGAAATACAGATGTAACTCTGTGAGATGAATTAACAGAACACTAAGCAGTTTCTCAGAAAGCTTCTTTCCAGATTTCATCTGAGGATATTTCCTTTTTCACCATAGCCCTCTATGGGCTTCCAAATATCACTTTGCAATTCCACAAGAACTGTCTTAGCGAAAGGCTTCTTGAGGGGAAAGCTGTAACTCTGTGAGATGATTTCACAGAACACAAAGACGTTTCTCAGAAAGCTTCTTTCTCTTTGTTATCGGAGGATATTTCCTTTGGCCCTATAGTCTTCAAAGGGATCCGAAATATCTGTTCTCAGATTCCACAGAAATAAGGCTAGCAAAGAGATCCACGAAATACAGATGTAACTCTGTGAGTGGAAGTCACACATCACAGAGCAGTTTCTCAGAAAGCTTCTATCCAGATTTCTTCTGAGGATATTTCCTTTTTCACCATAGCCCTCTATGGGCTTCCAAATATCACTTTGCCAATTCCACAGGAACTGTCTTAGCGAAAGGCTTCTTGAGCGGAAAGCTGTAACTCTGTGAGATGATTTCACAGAACACAAAGAAGTTTCTCAGAAAGCTTCTTTCTCTTTGTTATCGGAGGATATTTCCTTTGGCCCTATAGTCTTCAAAGGGATCCGAAATATCTGTTCTCAGATTCCACAGAAATAAGGCTAGCAAAGAGATCCACGAAATACAGATGTAACTCTGTGAGATGAATTTAAAGAACACTAAGCAGTTTCTCAGAAAGCTTCTTTCCAGATTTCATCTGAGGATATTTCCTTTTTCACCATAGCCCTCTATGGGCTTCCAAATATCACTTTGCCAATTCCACAAGAACTGTCTTAGCGAAAGGCTTCTTGAGGGGAAAGCTGTAACTCTGTGAGATGATTTCACAGAACACAAAGAAGTTTCTCAGAAAGCTTCTTTCTCTTTGTTATCGGAGGATATTTCCTTTGGCTCTATAGTCTTCAAAGGGATCCGAAATATCTGTTATCAGATTCCACAGAAATAAGGCTAGCAAAGAGATCCACGAAATACAGATGTAACTCTGTGAGATGAATTAACAGAACACTAAGCAGTTTCTCAGAAAGCTTCTTTCCAGATTTCATCTGAGGATATTTCCTTTTTCACCCTAGCCCTCTATGGGCTTCCAAATATCACTTTGCCAATTCCACAAGAACTGTCTTAGCGGAAGGCTTCTTGAGGGGAAAGCTGTAACTCTGTGAGATGATTTCACAGAACACAAAGAAGTTTCTCAGAAAGCTTCTTTCTCTTTGTTATCGGAGGATATTTCCTTTGGCCCTATAGTCTTCAAAGGGATCCGAAATATCTGTTCTCAGATTCCACAGAAATAAGGCTAGCAAAGAGATCCACGAAATACACATATAACTCTGTGAGTGGAAGTCACACATCACAGAGCAGTTTCTCAGAAAGCTTCTTTCCAGATTTCATCTGAGGATATTTCCTTTTTCACCATAGCCCTCTATGGGCTTCCAAATATCACTTTGCCAATTCCACAAGTACTGTCTTAGCGAAAGGCTTCTTGAGGGGAAAGCTGTAACTCTGTGAGATGATTTCACAGAACACAAAGAAGTTTCTCAGAAAGCTTCTTTCTCTTTGTTATCGGAGGATATTTCTTGTGGCCCTATAGTCTTCAAAGGGATCCGAAATATCTGTTCTCAGATTCCACAGAAATAAGGCTAGCAAAGAGATCCACGAAATACAGATGTATCTCTGTGAGATGAATTAACAGAACACTAAGCAGTTTCTCAGAAAGCTTCTTTCCAGATTTCATCTGAGGATATTTCCTTTTTCACCATAGCCCTCTATGGGCTTCCAAATATCACTTTGCCAATTCCACAAGAAGTGTCTTAGCGAAAGTCTTCTTGAGGGGAAAGCTGTAACTCTGTGAGATGATTTCACAGAACACAAAGAACTTTCTCAGCAAGCTTCTTTCTCTTTGTTATCGGAGGATATTTCCTTTGGCCCTATAGTCTTCAAAGGGATCCGAAATATCTGTTCTCAGATTCCACAGAAATAAGGCTAGCAAAGAGATCCACGAAATACAGATGTAACTCTGTGAGATGAATTAACGGAACACTAAGCAGTTTCTCAGAAAGCTTCTTTCCAGATTTCATCTGAGGATATTTACTTCTTCACCATAGCCCTCTATGGGCTTCCAAATATCACTTTGCCAATTCCACAAGAACTGTCTTAGCGAAAGGCTTCTTGAGGGGAAAGCTGTAACTGTGTGAGATGATTTCACAGAACACAAAGAACTTTCTCAGCAAGCTTCTTTCTCTTTGTTATCGGAGGATATTTCCTTTGGCCCTATAGTCTTCAAAGGGATCCGAAATATCTGTTCTCAGATTCCACAGAAATAAGGCTAGCAAAGAGATCCACGAAATACAGATGTAACTCTGTGAGATGAATTAACAGAACACTAAGCAGTTTCTCAGAAAGCTTCTTTGCAGATTTCATCTGAGGATATTTCCTTTTTCACCATAGCCCTCTATGGGCTTCCAAATATCACTTTGCCAATTCCACAAGAACTGTCTTAGCGAAAGGCTTCTTGAGGGGAAAGCTGTAACTCTGTGAGATGATTTCACAGAACACAAAGAAGTTTCTCAGAAAGCTTCTTTCGCTTTGTTATCGGAGGATATTTCCTTTGGCCCTATAGTCTTCAAAGGGATCCGAAATATCTGTTCTCAGATTCCACAAAAATAAGGCTAGCAAAGAGATCCACGAAATACAGATGTAACTCTGTGAGTGGAAGTCACACATCACAGAGCAGTTTCTCAGAAAGCTTCTTTCCAGATTTCTTCTGAGGATATTTCCGTTTTCACCATAGCCCTCTATGTGCTTCCAAATATCACTTTGCCAATTCCACAAGACTGTCTTAGCGAAAGGCTTCTTGAGGGGAAAGCTGTAACTCTGTGAGATGATTTCACAGAACACGAAGAAGTTTCTCAGAAAGCTTCTTTCTCTTTGTTATCGGAGGATATTTCCTTTGGCACTATAGTCTTCAAAGGGATCCGAAATATCTGTTCTCAGATTCCACAGAAATAAGGCTAGCAAAGAGATCCACGAAATACAGATGTAACTCTGTGAGGTGAATTTACAGAACACTAAGCAGTTTCTCAGAAAGCTTCTTTCCAGATTTCATCTGAGGATATTTCCTTTTTCACCATAGCCCTCTATGGGCTTCCAAATATCACTTTGCCAATTCCACAAGAACTGTCTTAGCGAAAGGCTTCTTGAAGGGAAAGCTGTAACTCTGTGAGATGATTTCACAGAACCCAAAGAAGTTTCTGAGAAAGCTTCTTTCTCTTTGTTATCGGAGGATATTTCCTTTGGCCCTATAGTCTTCAAAGGGATCCGAAATATCTCTTCTCAGATTCCACAGAAATAAGGCAAGCAAAGAGATCCACGAAATACAGATGTAACTCTGTGAGTGGAAGTCACATATGACAGAGCAGCTTCTCAGAAAGCTTCTTTCCAGATTTCATCTGAGGATATTTCCTTTTTCACCATAGCCCTCTATGGGCTTCCAAATATCACTTTGCCAATTCCACAAGAACTGTCTTAGCGAAAGGCTTCTTGAGGGGAAAGCTGTAACTCTGTGAGATGATTTCACAGAACACAAAGAAGTTTCTCAGAAAGTTTCTTTCTCTTTGTTATCGGAGGATATTTCCTTTGGCCCTATAGTCTTCAAAGGGATCCGAAATATCTGTTCTCAGATTCCACAGAAATAAGGCTAGCAAAGAGATCCACGAAATACACATATAACTCTGTGAGTGGAAGTCATACATCACAGAGCAGTTTCTCAGAAAGCTTCTTTCCAGATTTCATCTGAGGATATTTCCTTTTTCACCATAGCCCTCTATGGGCTTCCAAATATCACTTTGCCAATGCCACAAGTACTGTCTTAGCGAAAGGCTTCTTCAGGGGAAAGCTGTAACTCTGTGAGATGATTTCACAGAACACAAAGAAGTTTCTCAGAACGCTTCTTTCTCTTTGTTATCGGAGGATATTTCTTGTGGCCCTATAGTCTTCAAAGGGATCCGAAATATCTGTTCTCAGATTCCACAGAAATAAGGCTAGCAAAGAGATCCACGAAATACAGATGTATCTCTGTGAGATGAATTAACAGAACACTAAGCAGTTTCTCAGAAAGCTTCTTTCCAGATTTCATCTGAGGATATTTCCTTTTTCACCTTAGCCCTCTAAGGGCTTCCAAATATCACTTTGCCAATTCCACAAGAACTGTCTTAGCGAAAGGCTTCTTGAGGGGAAAGCTGTAACTCTGTGAGATGATTTCACAGAACACAAAGAAGTTTCTCAGAAAGCTTCTTTCTCTTTGTTATCGGAGGATATTTCCTTTGGCCCTATAGTCTTCAAAGGGATCCGAAATATCTGTTCTCAGATTCCACAGAAATAAGGCTAGCAAAGAGATCCAGGAAATACAGTTGTAACTCTGTGAGATGAATTTACAGAACACTAAGCAGTTTCTCAGAAAGCTTCTTTCCAGATTTCATCTGAGGATATTTCCTTTTTCACCATAGCCCTCTATGGGCTTCCAAATATCACTTTGCCAATTCCACAAGAAGTGTCTTAGCGAAAGTCTTCTTGAGGGGAAAGCTGTAACTCTGTGAGATGATTTCACAGAACACAAAGAACTTTCTCAGCAAGCTTCTTTCTCTTTGTTATCGGAGGATATTTCCTTTGGCCCTATAGTCTTCAAAGGGATCCGAAATATCTGTTCTCAGATTCCACAGAAATAAGGCTAGCAAAGAGATCCACGAAATACAGATGTAACTCTGTGAGATGAATTAACAGAACACTAAGCAGTTTCTCAGAAAGCTTCTTTCCAGATTTCATCTGAGGATATTTACTTCTTCACCATAGCCCTCTATGGGCTTCCAAATATCACTTTGCCAATTCCACAAGAACTGTCTTAGCGAAAGGCTTCTTGAGGGGAAAGCTGTAACTGTGTGAGATGATTTCACAGAACACAAAGAACTTTCTCAGCAAGCTTCTTTCTCTTTGTTATCGGAGGATATTTCCTTTGGCCCTATAGTCTTCAAAGGGATCCGAAATATCTGTTCTCAGATTCCACAGAAATAAGGCTAGCAAAGAGATCCACGAAATACAGATGTAACTCTGTGAGATGAATTAACAGAACACTAAGCAGTTTCTCAGAAAGCTTCTTTCCAGATTTCATCTGAGGATATTTCCTTTTTCACCATAGCCCTCTATGGGCTTCCAAATATCACTTTGCCAATTCCACAAGAACTGTCTTAGCGAAAGGCTTCTTGAGGGGAAAGCTGTAACTCTGTGAGATGATTTCACAGAACACAAAGAAGTTTCTCAGAAAGCTTCTTTCCCTTTGTTATCGGAGGATATTTCCTTTGGCCCTATAGTCTTCAAAGGGATCCGAAATATCTGATCTCAGATTCCACAGAAATAAGGCTAGCAAAGAGATCCACGAAATACAGATGTAACTCTGTGATTGGAAGTCACACATCACCGAGCAGTTTCTCAGAAAGCTTCTTTCCAGATTTCTTCTGAGGATATTTCCGTTTTCAACATAGCCCACTATGTGCTTCCAAATATCACTTTGCCAATTCCACAAGACTGTCTTAGCGAAAGGCTTCTTGAGGGGAAAGCTGTAACTCTGTGAGATGATTTCACAGAACACAAAGAAGTTTCTCAGAAAGCTTCTTTCTCTTTGTTATCGGAGGATATTTCCTTTGGCCCTATAGTCTTCAAAGGGATCCGAAATATCTGTTCTCAGATTCCACAGAAATAAGGCTAGCAAAGAGATCCACGAAATACAGATGTAACTCTGTGAGATGAATTAACAGAACACTAAGCAGTTTCTCAGAAAGCTTCTTTCCAGATTTCATCTGAGGATATTTCCTTTTTCACCATAGCCCACTATGGGCTTCCAAATATCACTTTGCCAATTCCACAAGAACTGTCTTAGCGAAAGGCTTCTTGAGGGGAAAGCTGTAACTCTGTGAGATGATTTCACAGAACACAAAGAACTTTCTCAGAAAGCTTCTTTCTCTTTGTTATCGGAGGATATTTCCTTTGGCCCTATAGTCTTCAAAGGGATCCGAAATATCTGTTCTCAGATTCCACAGAAATAAGGCTAGCAAAGAGATCCACGAAATACACATGTAACTCTGTGAGTGGAAGTCACACATCACAGAGCAGTTTCTCAGAAAGATTCTTTCCAGATTTCATCAGAGGATATTTCCTTTTTCACCATAGCCCTCTATGGGCTTCCAAATATCACTTTGCCAATTCCACAAGAACTGTCTTAGCGAAAGGCTTCTTGAGGGGAAAGCTGTAACTCTGTGAGATGATTTCACAGAACACAAAGAAGTTTCTCAGAAAGCTTCTTTCCCTTTGTTATCGGAGGATATTTCCTTTGGCCCTATAGTCTTCAAAGGGATCCGAAATATCTGTTCTCAGATTCCACAGAAATAAGGCTAGCAAAGAGATCCACGAAATACAGATGTAACTCTGTGATTGGAAGTCACACATCACCGAGCAGTTTCTCAGAAAGCTTCTTTCCAGATTTCTTCTGAGGATATTTCCGTTTTCAACATAGCCCACTATGTGCTTCCAAATATCACTTTGCCAATTCCACAAGACTGTCTTAGCGAAAGGCTTCTTGAGGGGAAAGCTGTAACTCTGTGAGATGATTTCACAGAACACAAAGAAGTTTCTCAGAAAGCTTCTTTCTCTTTGTTATCGGAGGATATTTCCTTTGGCCCTATAGTCTTCAAAGGGATCCGAAATATCTGTTCTCAGATTCCACAGAAATAAGGCTAGCAAAGAGATCCACGAAATACAGATGTAACTCTGTGAGATGAATTAACAGAACACTAAGCAGTTTCTCAGAAAGCTTCTTTCCAGATTTCATCTGAGGATATTTACTTCTTCACCATAGCCCTCTATGGGCTTCCAAATATCACTTTGCCAATTCCACAAGAACTGTCTTAGCGAAAGGCTTCTTGAGGGGAAAGCTGTAACTCTGTGAGATGATTTCACAGAACACAAAGAAGTTTCTCAGAAAGCTTCTTTCTCTTTGTTATCGGAGGATATTTCCTTTGGCCCTATAGTCTTCAAAGGGATCCGAAATATCTGTTCTCAGATTCCACAGAAATAAGGCTAGCAAAGAGATCCACGAAATACAGATGTAACTCTGTGAGATGAATTAACAGAAAACTAAGCAGTTTCTCAGAAAGCTTCTTTCCAGATTTCATCTGAGGATATTTCCTTTTTCACCATAGCCCTCTATGGGCTTCCAAATATCACTTTGCCAATTCCACAAGAACTGTCTTAGCGAAAGGCTTCTTGAGGGGAAAGCTGTAACTCTGTGAGATGATTTCACAGAACACAAAGAACTTTCTCAGAAAGCTTCTTTCTCTTTGTTATCGGAGGATATTTCCTTTGGCCCTATAGTCTTCAAAGGGATCCGAAATATCTGTTCTCAGATTCCACAGAAATAAGGCTAGCAAAGAGATCCACGAAATACACATGTAACTCTGTGAGTGGAAGTCACACATCACAGAGCAGTTTCTCAGAAAGCTTCTTTCCAGATTTCATCTGAGGATATTTCCTTTTTCACCATAGCCCTCTATGGGCTTCCAAATATCACTTTGCCAATTCCACAAGAACTGTCTTAGCGAAAGGCTTCTTGAGGGGAAAGCTGTAACTCTGTGAGATGATTTCACAGAACACAAAGAAGTTTCTCAGAAAGCTTCTTTCGCTTTGTTATCGGAGGATATTTCCTTTGGCCCTATAGTCTTCAAAGGGATCCGAAATATCTGTTCTCAGATTCCACAAAAATAAGGCTAGCAAAGAGATCCACGAAATACAGATGTAACTCTGTGAGTGGAAGTCACACATCACAGAGCAGTTTCTCAGAAAGCTTCTTTCCAGATTTCTTCTGAGGATATTTCCGTTTTCACCATAGCCCTCTATGTGCTTCCAAATATCACTTTGCCAATTCCACAAGACTGTCTTAGCGAAAGGCTTCTTGAGGGGAAAGCTGTAACTCTGTGAGATGATTTCACAGAACACGAAGAAGTTTCTCAGAAAGCTTCTTTCTCTTTGTTATCGGAGGATATTTCCTTTGGCACTATAGTCTTCAAAGGGATCCGAAATATCTGTTCTCAGATTCCACAGAAATAAGGCTAGCAAAGAGATCCACGAAATACAGATGTAACTCTGTGAGGTGAATTTACAGAACACTAAGCAGTTTCTCATAAAGCTTCTTTCCAGATTTCATCTGAGGATATTTCCTTTTTCACCATAGCCCTCTATGGGCTTCCAAATATCACTTTGCCAATTCCACAAGAACTGTCTTAGCGAAAGGCTTCTTGAGGGGAAAGCTGTTACTCTGTGAGATGATTTCACAGAACACAAAGAAGTTTCTCAGAAAGCTTCTTTCTCTTTGTTATCGGAGGATATTTCCTTTGGCCCTATAGTCTTCAAAGGGATCCGAAATATCTGTTCTCAGATTCCACAGAAATAAGGTTAGCAAAGAGATCCACGAAATACAGATGTAACTCTGTGAGATGAATTAACAGAACACTAAGCAGTTTCTCAGAAAGCTTCTTTCCAGATTTCATCTGAGGATATTTCCTTTTTCACCATAGCCCTCTATGGGCTTCCAAATATCACTTTGCCAATTCCACAAGAACTGTCTTAGCGAAAGGCTTCTTGAAGGGAAAGCTGTAACTCTGTGAGATGATTTCACAGAACCCAAAGAAGTTTCTGAGAAAGCTTCTTTCTCTTTGTTATCGGAGGATATTTCCTTTGGCCCTATAGTCTTCAAAGGGATCCGAAATATCTCTTCTCAGATTCCACAGAAATAAGGCAAGCAAAGAGATCCAAGAAATACCGATGTAACTCTGTGAGTGGAAGTCACATATCACAGAGCAGCTTCTCAGAAAGCTTCTTTCCAGATTTCATCTGAGGATATTTCCTTTTTCACCATAGCCCTCTATGGGCTTCCAAATATCACTTTGCCAATTCCACAAGAACTGTCTTAGCGAAAGGCTTCTTGAGGGGAAAGCTGTAACTCTGTTAGATGATTTCACAGAACACAAAGAAGTTTCTCAGAAAGCTTCTTTCTCTTTGTTATCGGAGGATATTTCCTTTGGCCCTATAGTCTTCAAAGGGATCCGAAATATCTGTTCTCAGATTCCACAGAAATAAGGCTAGCAAAGAGATCCACGAAATACAGATGTAACTCTGTGAGATGAATTAACAGAACACTAAGCAGTTTCTCAGAAAGCTTCTTTCCAGATTTCATCTGAGGATATTTCCTTTTTCACCATAGCCCTCTATGGGCTTCCAAATATCACTTTGCCACTTCCATAAGAACTGTCTTAGCGAAAGGCTTCTTGAGGGGAAAGCTGTAACTCTGTGAGATGATTTCACAGAACACAAAGAACTTTCTCAGAAAGCTTCTTTCTCTTTGTTATCGGAGGATATTTCCTTTGGCCCTATAGTCTTCAAAGGGATCCGAAATATCTCTTCTCAGATTCCACAGAAATAAGGCAAGCAAAGAGATCCACGAAATACCGATGTAACTCTGTGAGTGGAAGTCACATATCACAGAGCAGCTTCTCAGAAAGCTTCTTTCCAGATTTCATCTGAGGATATTTCCTTTTTCACCATAGCCCTCTATGGGCTTCCAAATATCACTTTGCCAATTCCACAAGAACTGTCTTAGCGAAAGGCTTCTTGAGGGGAAAGCTGTAACTCTGTGAGATGATTTCACAGAACACAAAGAAGTTTCTCAGAAAGCTTCTTTCTCTTTGTTATCGGAGGATATTTCCTTTGGCCCTATAGTCTTCAAAGGGATCCGAAATATCTGTTCTCAGATTCCACAGAAATAAGGCTAGCAAAGAGATCCACGAAATACAGATGTAACTCTGTGAGATGAATTAACAGAACACTAAGCAGTTTCTCAGAAAGCTTCTTTCCAGATTTCATCTGAGGATATTTCCTTTTTCACCATAGCCCTCTATGGGCTTCCAAATATCACTTTGCCACTTCCATAAGAACTGTCTTAGCGAAAGGCTTCTTGAGGGGAAAGCTGTAACTCTGTGAGATGATTTCACAGAACACAAAGAAGTTTCTCAGAAAGCTTCTTTCTCTTTGTTATCGGAGGATATTTCCTTTGGCCCTATAGTCTTCAAAGGGATCCGAAATATCTGTTCTCAGATTCCACAGAAATAAGGCTAGCAAAGAGATCCACGAAATACAGATGTAACTCTGTGAGATGAATTAACAGAAAACTAAGCAGTTTCTCAGAAAGCTTCTTTCCAGATTTCATCTGAGGATATTTCCTTTTTCACCATAGCCCTCTATGGGCTTCCAAATATCACTTTGCCAATTCCACAAGAACTGTCTTAGCGAAAGGCTTCTTGAGGGGAAAGCTGTAACTCTGTGAGATGATTTCACAGAACACAAAGAACTTTCTCAGAAAGCTTCTTTCTCTTTGTTATCGGAGGATATTTCCTTTGGCCCTATAGTCTTCAAAGGGATCCGAAATATCTGTTCTCAGATTCCACAGAAATAAGGCTAGCAAAGAGATCCACGAAATACACATGTAACTCTGTGAGTGGAAGTCACACATCACAGAGCAGTTTCTCAGAAAGCTTCTTTCCAGATTTCATCTGAGGATATTTCCTTTTTCACCATAGCCCTCTATGGGCTTCCAAATATCACTTTGCCAATTCCACAAGAACTGTCTTAGCGAAAGGCTTCTTGAGGGGAAAGCTGTAACTCTGTGAGATGATTTCACAGAACACAAAGAAGTTTCTCAGAAAGCTTCTTTCGCTTTGTTATCGGAGGATATTTCCTTTGGCCCTATAGTCTTCAAAGGGATCCGAAATATCTGTTCTCAGATTCCACAAAAATAAGGCTAGCAAAGAGATCCACGAAATACAGATGTAACTCTGTGAGTGGAAGTCACACATCACAGAGCAGTTTCTCAGAAAGCTTCTTTCCAGATTTCTTCTGAGGATATTTCCGTTTTCACCATAGCCCTCTATGTGCTTCCAAATATCACTTTGCCAATTCCACAAGACTGTCTTAGCGAAAGGCTTCTTGAGGGGAAAGCTGTAACTCTGTGAGATGATTTCACAGAACACGAAGAAGTTTCTCAGAAAGCTTCTTTCTCTTTGTTATCGGAGGATATTTCCTTTGGCACTATAGTCTTCAAAGGGATCCGAAATATCTGTTCTCAGATTCCACAGAAATAAGGCTAGCAAAGAGATCCACGAAATACAGATGTAACTCTGTGAGGTGAATTTACAGAACACTAAGCAGTTTCTCATAAAGCTTCTTTCCAGATTTCATCTGAGGATATTTCCTTTTTCACCATAGCCCTCTATGGGCTTCCAAATATCACTTTGCCAATTCCACAAGAACTGTCTTAGCGAAAGGCTTCTTGAGGGGAAAGCTGTTACTCTGTGAGATGATTTCACAGAACACAAAGAAGTTTCTCAGAAAGCTTCTTTCTCTTTGTTATCGGAGGATATTTCCTTTGGCCCTATAGTCTTCAAAGGGATCCGAAATATCTGTTCTCAGATTCCACAGAAATAAGGTTAGCAAAGAGATCCACGAAATACAGATGTAACTCTGTGAGATGAATTAACAGAACACTAAGCAGTTTCTCAGAAAGCTTCTTTCCAGATTTCATCTGAGGATATTTCCTTTTTCACCATAGCCCTCTATGGGCTTCCAAATATCACTTTGCCAATTCCACAAGAACTGTCTTAGCGAAAGGCTTCTTGAAGGGAAAGCTGTAACTCTGTGAGATGATTTCACAGAACCCAAAGAAGTTTCTGAGAAAGCTTCTTTCTCTTTGTTATCGGAGGATATTTCCTTTGGCCCTATAGTCTTCAAAGGGATCCGAAATATCTCTTCTCAGATTCCACAGAAATAAGGCAAGCAAAGAGATCCAAGAAATACCGATGTAACTCTGTGAGTGGAAGTCACATATCACAGAGCAGCTTCTCAGAAAGCTTCTTTCCAGATTTCATCTGAGGATATTTCCTTTTTCACCATAGCCCTCTATGGGCTTCCAAATATCACTTTGCCAATTCCACAAGAACTGTCTTAGCGAAAGGCTTCTTGAGGGGAAAGCTGTAACTCTGTTAGATGATTTCACAGAACACAAAGAAGTTTCTCAGAAAGCTTCTTTCTCTTTGTTATCGGAGGATATTTCCTTTGGCCCTATAGTCTTCAAAGGGATCCGAAATATCTGTTCTCAGATTCCACAGAAATAAGGCTAGCAAAGAGATCCACGAAATACAGATGTAACTCTGTGAGATGAATTAACAGAACACTAAGCAGTTTCTCAGAAAGCTTCTTTCCAGATTTCATCTGAGGATATTTCCTTTTTCACCATAGCCCTCTATGGGCTTCCAAATATCACTTTGCCACTTCCATAAGAACTGTCTTAGCGAAAGGCTTCTTGAGGGGAAAGCTGTAACTCTGTGAGATGATTTCACAGAACACAAAGAACTTTCTCAGAAAGCTTCTTTCTCTTTGTTATCGGAGGATATTTCCTTTGGCCCTATAGTCTTCAAAGGGATCCGAAATATCTCTTCTCAGATTCCACAGAAATAAGGCAAGCAAAGAGATCCACGAAATACCGATGTAACTCTGTGAGTGGAAGTCACATATCACAGAGCAGCTTCTCAGAAAGCTTCTTTCCAGATTTCATCTGAGGATATTTCCTTTTTCACCATAGCCCTCTATGGGCTTCCAAATATCACTTTGCCAATTCCACAAGAACTGTCTTAGCGAAAGGCTTCTTGAGGGGAAAGCTGTAACTCTGTGAGATGATTTCACAGAACACAAAGAAGTTTCTCAGAAAGCTTCTTTCTCTTTGTTATCGGAGGATATTTCCTTTGGCCCTATAGTCTTCAAAGGGATCCGAAATATCTGTTCTCAGATTCCACAGAAATAAGGCTAGCAAAGAGATCCACGAAATACAGATGTAACTCTGTGAGATGAATTAACAGAACACTAAGCAGTTTCTCAGAAAGCTTCTTTCCAGATTTCATCTGAGAATATTTCCTTTTTCACCATAGCCCTCTACGGGCTTCCAAATATCACTTTGCCAATTCCACAAGAACTGTCTTAGCGAACGGCTTCTTGAGGGGAAAGCTGTAACTCTGTGAGATGATTTCACAGAACACAAAGAAGTTTCTCAGAAAGCTTCTTTCTCTTTGTTATCAGAGGATATTTCCTTTGGCCCTATAGTCTTCAAAGGGATCCGAAATATCTGTTCTCAGATTCCACAGAAATAAGGCTAGCAAAGAGATCCACGAAATACAGATGTAACTCTGTGAGATGAATTAACAGAACACTAAGCAGTTTCTCAGAAAGCTTCTTTCCAGATTTCATCTGAGGATATTTCCTTTTTCTCCATAGCCCTCTATGGGGTTCCAAATATCACTTTGCCAATTGCACAAGACTGTCTTAGCGAAAGGCTTCTTCAGGGGAAAGCTGTAATTCTGTGAGATGATTTCACAGAACACAAAGAAGTTTCTCAGAAAGCTTCTTTCTCTTTGTTATCGGAGGATATTTCCTTTGGCCCTATAGTCTTCAAAGGGATCCGAAATATCTGTTCTCAGATTCCACAGAAATAAGGCTAGCAAAGAGATCCACGAAATACACATGTAACTCTGTGAGTGGAAGTCACACATCACAGAGCAGTTTCTCAGAAAGCTTCTTTCCAGATTTCATCTGAGGATATTTCCTTTTTCACCATAGCCCTCTATGGGCTTCCAAATATCACTTTGCCAATTCCACAAGAACTGTCTTAGCGAAAGGCTTCTTGAAGGGAAAGCTGTAACTCTGTGAGATGATTTCACAGAACACAAAGAAGTTTCTCAGAAAGCTTCTTTCGCTTTGTTATCGGAGGATATTTCCTTTGGCCCTATAGTCTTCAAAGGGATCCGAAATATCTGTTCTCAGATTCCACAAAAATAAGGCTAGCAAAGAGATCCACGAAATACAGATGTAACTCTGTGAGTGGAAGTCACACATCACAGAGCAGTTTCTCAGAAAGCTTCTTTCCAGATTTCTTCTGAGGATATTTCCGTTTTCACCATAGCCCTCTATGTGCTTCCAAATATCACTTTGCCAATTCCACAAGACTGTCTTAGCGAAAGGCTTCTTGAGGGGAAAGCTGTAACTCTGTGAGATGATTTCACAGAACACGAAGAAGTTTCTCAGAAAGCTTCTTTCTCTTTGTTATCGGAGGATATTTCCTTTGGCACTATAGTCTTCAAAGGGATCCGAAATATCTGTTCTCAGATTCCACAGAAATAAGGCTAGCAAAGAGATCCACGAAATACAGATGTAACTCTGTGAGGTGAATTTACAGAACACTAAGCAGTTTCTCATAAAGCTTCTTTCCAGATTTCATCTGAGGATATTTCCTTTTTCACCATAGCCCTCTATGGGCTTCCAAATATCACTTTGCCAATTCCACAAGAACTGTCTTAGCGAAAGGCTTCTTGAGGGGAAAGCTGTTACTCTGTGAGATGATTTCACAGAACACAAAGAAGTTTCTCAGAAAGCTTCTTTCTCTTTGTTATCGGAGGATATTTCATTTGGCCCTATAGTCTTCAAAGGGATCCGAAATATCTGTTCTCAGATTCCACAGAAATAAGGTTAGCAAAGAGATCCACGAAATACAGATGTAACTCTGTGAGATGAATTAACAGAACACTAAGCAGTTTCTCAGAAAGCTTCTTTCCAGATTTCATCTGAGGATATTTCCTTTTTCACCATAGCCCTCTATGGGCTTCCAAATATCACTTTGCCAATTCCACAAGAACTGTCTTAGCGAAAGGCTTCTTGAAGGGAAAGCTGTAACTCTGTGAGATGATTTCACAGAACCCAAAGAAGTTTCTGAGAAAGCTTCTTTCTCCTTGTTATCGGAGGATATTTCCTTTGGCCCTATAGTCTTCAAAGGGATCCGAAATATCTCTTCTCAGATTCCACAGAAATAAGGCAAGCAAAGAGATCCAAGAAATACCGATGTAACTCTGTGAGTGGAAGTCACATATCACAGAGCAGCTTCTCAGAAAGCTTCTTTCCAGATTTCATCTGAGGATATTTCCTTTTTCACCATAGCCCTCTATGGGCTTCCAAATATCACTTTGCCAATTCCACAAGAACTGTCTTAGCGAAAGTCTTCTTGAGGGGAAAGCTGTAACTCTGTTAGATGATTTCACAGAACACAAAGAAGTTTCTCAGAAAGCTTCTTTCTCTTTGTTATCGGAGGATATTTCCTTTGGCCCTATAGTCTTCAAAGGGATCCGAAATATCTGTTCTCAGATTCCACAGAAATAAGGCTAGCAAAGAGATCCACGAAATACAGATGTAACTCTGTGAGATGAATTAACAGAACACTAAGCAGTTTCTCAGAAAGCTTCTTTCCAGATTTCATCTGAGGATATTTCCTTTTTCACCATAGCCCTCTATGGGCTTCCAAATATCACTTTGCCACTTCCATAAGAACTGTCTTAGCGAAAGGCTTCTTGAGGGGAAAGCTGTAACTCTGTGAGATGATTTCACAGAACACAAAGAAGTTTCTCAGAAAGCTTCTTTCTCTTTGTTATCGGAGGATATTTCCTTTGGCCCTATAGTCTTCAAAGGGATCCGAAATATCTCTTCTCAGATTCCACAGAAATAAGGCAAGCAAAGAGATCCACGAAATACCGATGTAACTCTGTGAGTGGAAGTCACATATCACAGAGCAGCTTCTCAGAAAGCTTCTTTCCAGATTTCATCTGAGGATATTTCCTTTTTCACCATAGCCCTCTATGGGCTTCCAAATATCACTTTGCCAATTCCACAAGAACTGTCTTAGCGAAAGGCTTCTTGAGGGGAAAGCTGTAACTCTGTGAGATGATTTCACAGAACACAAAGAAGTTTCTCAGAAAGCTTCTTTCTCTTTGTTATCGGAGGATATTTCCTTTGGCCCTATAGTCTTCAAAGGGATCCGAAATATCTGTTCTCAGATTCCACAGAAATAAGGCTAGCAAAGAGATCCACGAAATACAGATGTAACTCTGTGAGATGAATTAACAGAACACTAAGCAGTTTCTCAGAAAGCTTCTTTCCAGATTTCATCTGAGGATATTTCCTTTTTCACCATAGCCCTCTATGGGCTTCCAAATATCACTTTGCCACTTCCATAAGAACTGTCTTAGCGAAAGGCTTCTTGAGGGGAAAGCTGTAACTCTGTGAGATGATTTCACAGAACACAAAGAACTTTCTCAGAAAGCTTCTTTCTCTTTGTTATCGGAGGATATTTCCTTTGGCCCTATAGTCTTCAAAGGGATCCGAAATATCTGTTCTCAGATTCCACAGAAAGAAGGCTAGCAAAGAGATCCACGAAATACACATGTAACTCTGTGAGTGGAAGTCACACCTCACAGAGCAGTTTCTCAGAAAGCTTCTTTCCAGATTTCATCTGAGGATATTTCCTTTTTCACCATAGCCCTCTATGGGCTTCCAAATATCACTTTGCCAATTCCACAAGAACTGTCTTAGCGAAAGTCTTCTTGAGGGGAAAGCTGTAACTCTGTGAGATGATTTCACAGAACACAAAGAAGTTTCTCAGAAAGCTTCTTTCTCTTTGTTATCGGAGGATATTTCCTTTGGCCCTATAGTCTTCAAAGGGATCCGAAATATCTGTTCTCAGATTCCACAGAAATAAGGCTAGCAAAGAGATCCACGAAATACAGATGTAACTCTGTGAGATGAATTAACAGAACACTAAGCAGTTTCTCAGAAAGCTTCTTTCCAGATTTCATCTGAGGATATTTCCTTTTTCTCCATAGCCCTCTATGGGGTTCCAAATATCACTTTGCCAATTGCACAAGACTGTCTTAGCGAAAGGCTTCTTCAGGGGAAAGCTGTAATTCTGTGAGATGATTTCACAGAACACAAAGAAGTTTCTCAGAAAGCTTCTTTCTCTTTGTTATCGGAGGATATTTCCTTTGGCCCTATAGTCCTCAAAGGGATCCGAAATATCTGTTCTCAGATTCCACAGAAAGAAGGCTAGCAAAGAGATCCACGAAATACACATGTAACTCTGTGAGTGGAAGTCACACATCACAGAGCAGTTTCTCAGAAAGCTTCTTTCCAGATTTCATCTGAGGATATTTCCTTTTTCACCATAGCCCTCTATGGGCTTCCAAATATCACTTTGCCAATTCCACAAGAACTGTCTTAGGGAAAGGCTTCTTGAGGGGAAAGCTGTAACTCTGTGAGATGATTTCACAGAACACAAAGAAGTTTCTCAGAAAGCTTCTTTCTCTTTGTTATCGGAGGATATTTCCTTTGGCCCTATAGTCTTCAAAGGGATCCGAAATATCTGTTCTCAGATTCCACAGAAATAAGGCTAGCAAAGAGATCCACGAAATACAGATGTAACTCTGTGAGTGGAAGTCACACATCACCGAGCAGTTTCTCAGAAAGCTTCTTTCCAGATTTCTTCTGAGGATATTTCCGTTTTCAACATAGCCCACTATGTGCTTCCAAATATCACTTTGCCAATTCCACAAGACTGTCTTAGCGAAAGGCTTCTTGAGGGGAAAGCTGTAACTCTGTGAGATGATTTCACAGAACACAAAGAAGTTTCTCAGAAAGCTTCTTTCTCTTTGTTATCGGAGGATATTTCCTTTGGCCCTATAGTCTTCAAAGGGATCCGAAATATCTGTTCTCAGATTCCACAGAAATAAGGCTAGCAAAGAGATCCACGAAATACAGATGTAACTCTGTGAGATGAATTAACAGAACACTAAGCAGTTTCTCAGAAAGCTTCTTTCCAGATTTCATCTGAGGATATTTCCTTTTTCACCATAGCCCTCTATGGGCTTCCAAATCTCACTTTGCCAATTCCACAAGAACTGTCTTAGCGAAAGGCTTCTTGAGGGGAAAGCTGTAACTCTGTGAGATGATTTCACAGAACACAAAGAAGTTTCTCAGAAAGCTTCTTTCTCTTTGTTATCGGAGGATATTTCCTTTGGCCCTATAGTCTTCAAAGGGATCCGAAATATCTGTTCTCAGATTCCACAGAAATAAGGCTAGCAAAGAGATCCACGAAATACAGATGTAACTCTGTGAGATGAATTAACAGAACACTAAGCAGTTTCTCAGAAAGCTTCTTTCCAGATTTCATCTGAGGATATTTCCTTTTTCACCATAGCCCTCTATGGGCTTCCAAATATCACTTTGCCAATTCCACAAGAACTGTCTTAGCGAAAGGCTTCTTGAGGGGAAAGCTGTAACTCTGTGAGATGATTTCACAGAACACAAAGAAGTTTCTCAGAAAGCTTCTTTCTCTTTGTTATCGGAGGATATTTCCTTTGGCCCTATAGTCTTCAAAGGGATCCGAAATATCTGTTCTCAGATTCCACAGAAATAAGGCTAGCAAAGAGATCCACGAAATACAGATGTAACTCTGTGAGTGGAAGTCACATATCACAGAGCAGCTTCTCAGAAAGCTTCTTTCTAGATTTCATCTGAGAATATTTCCTTTTTCACCATAGCCCTCTACGGGCTTCCAAATATCACTTTGCCAATTCCACAAGAACTGTCTTAGCGAACGGCTTCTTGAGGGGAAAGCTGTAACTCTGTGAGATGATTTCACAGAACACAAAGAAGTTTCTCAGAAAGCTTCTTTCTCTTTGTTATCGGAGGATATTTCCTTTGGCCCTATAGTCTTCAAAGGGATCCGAAATATCTGTTCTCAGATTCCACAGAAATAAGGCTAGCAAAGAGATCCACGAAATACAGATGTAACTCTGTGAGATGAATTAACAGAACACTAAGCAGTTTCTCAGAAAGCTTCTTTCCAGATTTCATCTGAGGATATTTCCTTTTTCTCCATAGCCCTCTATGGGGTTCCAAATATCACTTTGCCAATTGCACAAGACTGTCTTAGCGAAAGGCTTCTTCAGGGGAAAGCTGTAATTCTGTGAGATGATTTCACAGAACACAAAGAAGTTTCTCAGAAAGCTTCTTTCTCTTTGTTATCGGAGGATATTTCCTTTGGCCCTATAGTCTTCAAAGGGATCCGAAATATCTGTTCTCAGATTCCACAGAAATAAGGCTAGCAAAGAGATCCACGAAATACACATGTAACTCTGTGAGTGGAAGTCACACATCACAGAGCAGTTTCTCAGAAAGCTTCTTTCCAGATTTCATCTGAGGATATTTCCTTTTTCACCATAGCCCTCTATGGGCTTCCAAATATCACTTTGCCAATTCCACAAGAACTGTCTTAGCGAAAGGCTTCTTGAAGGGAAAGCTGTAACTCTGTGAGATGATTTCACAGAACACAAAGAAGTTTCTCAGAAAGTTTCTTTCGCTTTGTTATCGGAGGATATTTCCTTTGGCCCTATAGTCTTCAAAGGGATCCGAAATATCTGTTCTCAGATTCCACAAAAATAAGGCTAGCAAAGAGATCCACGAAATACAGATGTAACTCTGTGAGTGGAAGTCACACATCACAGAGCAGTTTCTCAGAAAGCTTCTTTCCAGATTTCTTCTGAGGATATTTCCGTTTTCACCATAGCCCTCTATGTGCTTCCAAATATCACTTTGCCAATTCCACAAGACTGTCTTAGCGAAAGGCTTCTTGAGGGGAAAGCTGTAACTCTGTGAGATGATTTCACAGAACACGAAGAAGTTTCTCAGAAAGCTTCTTTCTCTTTGTTATCGGAGGATATTTCCTTTGGCACTATAGTCTTCAAAGGGATCCGAAATATCTGTTCTCAGATTCCACAGAAATAAGGCTAGCAAAGAGATCCACGAAATACAGATGTAACTCTGTGAGGTGAATTTACAGAACACTAAGCAGTTTCTCATAAAGCTTCTTTCCAGATTTCATCTGAGGATATTTCCTTTTTCACCATAGCCCTCTATGGGCTTCCAAATATCACTTTGCCAATTCCACAAGAACTGTCTTAGCGAAAGGCTTCTTGAGGGGAAAGCTGTTACTCTGTGAGATGATTTCACAGAACACAAAGAAGTTTCTCAGAAAGCTTCTTTCTCTTTGTTATCGGAGGATATTTCCTTTGGCCCTATAGTCTTCAAAGGGATCCGAAATATCTGTTCTCAGATTCCACAGAAATAAGGTTAGCAAAGAGATCCACGAAATACAGATGTAACTCTGTGAGATGAATTAACAGAACACTAAGCAGTTTCTCAGAAAGCTTCTTTCCAGATTTCATCTGAGGATATTTCCTTTTTCACCATAGCCCTCTATGGGCTTCCAAATATCACTTTGCCAATTCCACAAGAACTGTCTTAGCGAAAGGCTTCTTGAAGGGAAAGCTGTAACTCTGTGAGATGATTTCACAGAACCCAAAGAAGTTTCTGAGAAAGCTTCTTTCTCTTTGTTATCGGAGGATATTTCCTTTGGCCCTATAGTCTTCAAAGGGATCCGAAATATCTCTTCTCAGATTCCACAGAAATAAGGCAAGCAAAGAGATCCAAGAAATACCGATGTAACTCTGTGAGTGGAAGTCACATATCACAGAGCAGCTTCTCAGAAAGCTTCTTTCCAGATTTCATCTGAGGATATTTCCTTTTTCACCATAGCCCTCTATGGGCTTCCAAATATCACTTTGCCAATTCCACAAGAACTGTCTTAGCGAAAGTCTTCTTGAGGGGAAAGCTGTAACTCTGTTAGATGATTTCACAGAACACAAAGAAGTTTCTCAGAAAGCTTCTTTCTCTTTGTTATCGGAGGATATTTCCTTTGGCCCTATAGTCTTCAAAGGGATCCGAAATATCTGTTCTCAGATTCCACAGAAATAAGGCTAGCAAAGAGATCCACGAAATACAGATGTAACTCTGTGAGATGAATTAACAGAACACTAAGCAGTTTCTCAGAAAGCTTCTTTCCAGATTTCATCTGAGGATATTTCCTTTTTCACCATAGCCCTCTATGGGCTTCCAAATATCACTTTGCCACTTCCATAAGAACTGTCTTAGCGAAAGGCTTCTTGAGGGGAAAGCTGTAACTCTGTGAGATGATTTCACAGAACACAAAGAACTTTCTCAGAAAGCTTCTTTCTCTTTGTTATCGGAGGATATTTCCTTTGGCCCTATAGTCTTCAAAGGGATCCGAAATATCTCTTCTCAGATTCCACAGAAATAAGGCAAGCAAAGAGATCCACGAAATACCGATGTAACTCTGTGAGTGGAAGTCACATATCACAGAGCAGCTTCTCAGAAAGCTTCTTTCCAGATTTCATCTGAGGATATTTCCTTTTTCACCATAGCCCTCTATGGGCTTCCAAATATCACTTTGCCAATTCCACAAGAACTGTCTTAGCGAAAGGCTTCTTGAGGGGAAAGCTGTAACTCTGTGAGATGATTTCACAGAACACAAAGAAGTTTCTCAGAAAGCTTCTTTCTCTTTGTTATCGGAGGATATTTCCTTTGGCCCTATAGTCTTCAAAGGGATCCGAAATATCTGTTCTCAGATTCCACAGAAATAAGGCTAGCAAAGAGATCCACGAAATACAGATGTAACTCTGTGAGATGAATTAACAGAACACTAAGCAGTTTCTCAGAAAGCTTCTTTCCAGATTTCATCTGAGGATATTTCCTTTTTCACCATAGCCCTCTATGGGCTTCCAAATATCACTTTGCCACTTCCATAAGAACTGTCTTAGCGAAAGGCTTCTTGAGGGGAAAGCTGTAACTCTGTGAGATGATTTCACAGAACACAAAGAACTTTCTCAGAAAGCTTCTTTCTCTTTGTTATCGGAGGATATTTCCTTTGGCCCTATAGTCTTCAAAGGGATCCGAAATATCTGTTCTCAGATTCCACAGAAAGAAGGCTAGCAAAGAGATCCACGAAATACACATGTAACTCTGTGAGTGGAAGTCACACCTCACAGAGCAGTTTCTCAGAAAGCTTCTTTCCAGATTTCATCTGAGGATATTTCCTTTTTCACCATAGCCCTCTATGGGCTTCCAAATATCACTTTGCCAATTCCACAAGAACTGTCTTAGCGAAAGTCTTCTTGAGGGGAAAGCTGTAACTCTGTGAGATGATTTCACAGAACACAAAGAAGTTTCTCAGAAAGCTTCTTTCTCTTTGTTATCGGAGGATATTTCCTTTGGCCCTATAGTCTTCAAAGGGATCCGAAATATCTGTTCTCAGATTCCACAGAAATAAGGCTAGCAAAGAGATCCACGAAATACAGATGTAACTCTGTGAGATGAATTAACAGAACACTAAGCAGTTTCTCAGAAAGCTTCTTTCCAGATTTCATCTGAGGATATTTCCTTTTTCTCCATAGCCCTCTATGGGGTTCCAAATATCACTTTGCCAATTGCACAAGACTGTCTTAGCGAAAGGCTTCTTCAGGGGAAAGCTGTAATTCTGTGAGATGATTTCACAGAACACAAAGAAGTTTCTCAGAAAGCTTCTTTCTCTTTGTTATCGGAGGATATTTCCTTTGGCCCTATAGTCCTCAAAGGGATCCGAAATATCTGTTCTCAGATTCCACAGAAAGAAGGCTAGCAAAGAGATCCACGAAATACACATGTAACTCTGTGAGTGGAAGTCACACATCACAGAGCAGTTTCTCAGAAAGCTTCTTTCCAGATTTCATCTGAGGATATTTCCTTTTTCACCATAGCCCTCTATGGGCTTCCAAATATCACTTTTCCAATTCCACAAGAACTGTCTTAGGGAAAGGCTTCTTGAGGGGAAAGCTGTAACTCTGTGAGATGATTTCACAGAACACAAAGAAGTTTCTCAGAAAGCTTCTTTCTCTTTGTTATCGGAGGATATTTCCTTTGGCCCTATAGTCTTCAAAGGGATCCGAAATATCTGTTCTCAGATTCCACAGAAATAAGGCTAGCAAAGAGATCCACGAAATACAGATGTAACTCTGTGAGTGGAAGTCACACATCACCGAGCAGTTTCTCAGAAAGCTTCTTTCCAGATTTCTTCTGAGGATATTTCCGTTTTCAACATAGCCCACTATGTGCTTCCAAATATCACTTTGCCAATTCCACAAGACTGTCTTAGCGAAAGGCTTCTTGAGGGGAAAGCTGTAACTCTGTGAGATGATTTCACAGAACACAAAGAAGTTTCTCAGAAAGCTTCTTTCTCTTTGTTATCGGAGGATATTTCCTTTGGCCCTATAGTCTTCAAAGGGATCCGAAATATCTGTTCTCAGATTCCACAGAAATAAGGCTAGCAAAGAGATCCACGAAATACAGATGTAACTCTGTGAGATGAATTAACAGAACACTAAGCAGTTTCTCAGAAAGCTTCTTTCCAGATTTCATCTGAGGATATTTCCTTTTTCACCATAGCCCTCTATGGGCTTCCAAATATCACTTTGCCACTTCCATAAGAACTGTCTTAGCGAAAGGCTTCTTGAGGGGAAAGCTGTAACTCTGTGAGATGATTTCACAGAACACAAAGAACTTTCTCAGAAAGCTTCTTTCTCTTTGTTATCGGAGGATATTTCCTTTGGCCCTATAGTCTTCAAAGGGATCCGAAATATCTGTTCTCAGATTCCACAGAAATAAGGCTAGCAAAGAGATCCACGAAATACAGATGTAACTCTGTGAGATGAATTAACAGAACACTAAGCAGTTTCTCAGAAAGCTTCTTTCCAGATTTCATCTGAGGATATTTCCTTTTTCACCATAGCCCTCTATGGGCTTCCAAATATCACTTTGCCAATTCCACAAGAACTGTCTTAGCGAAAGGCTTCTTGAGGGGAAAGCTGTAACTCTGTGAGATGATTTCACAGAACACAAAGAAGTTTCTCAGAAAGCTTCTTTCTCTTTGTTATCGGAGGATATTTCCTTTGGCCCTATAGTCTTCAAAGGGATCCGAAATATCTGTTCTCAGATTCCACAGAAATAAGGCTAGCAAAGAGATACACGAAAAACAGATGTAACTCTGTGAGATGAATTAACAGAACACTAAGCAGTTTCTCAGAAAGCTTCTTTCCAGATTTCATCTGAGGATATTTCCTTTTTCACCATAGCCCTCTAAGGGCTTCCAAATATCACTTTGCCAATTCCACAAGAACTGTCTTAGCGAAAGGCTTCTTGAGGGGAAAGCTGTAACTCTGTGAGATGATTTCACAGAACACAAAGAAGTTTCTCAGAAAGCTTCTTTCTCTTTGTTATCGGAGGATATTTCCTTTGGCCCTATAGTCTTCAAAGGGATCCGAAATATCTGTTCTCAGATTCCACAGAAATAAGGCTAGCAAAGAGATCCACGAAATACAGTTGTAACTCTGTGAGATGAATTTACAGAACACTAAGCAGTTTCTCAGAAAGCTTCTTTCCAGATTTCAACTTAGGATATTTCCTTTTTCACCATAGCCCTCTATGGGCTTCCAAATATCACTTTGCCAATTCCACAAGAACTGTCTTAGCAAAAGGCTTCTTGAGGGGAAAGCTGTAACTCTGTGAGATGATTTCACAGAACACAAAGAACTTTCTCAGAAAGCTTCTTTCTCTTTGTTATCGGAGGATATTTCCTTTGGCCCTATAGTCTTCAAAGGGATCCGAAATATCTGTTCTCAGATTCCACAGATATAAGGCTAGCAAAGAGATCCACGAAATACAGATGTAACTCTGTGAGTGGAAGTCACACATCACAGAGCAGTTTCTCAGACAGCTTCTTTCCAGATTTCTTCTGAGGATATTTCCTTTTTCACCATAGCCCTCTATTGGCTTCCAAATATCACTTTGCCAATTCCACAGGAACTGTCTTAGCGAAAGGCTTCTTGAGCGGAAAGCTGTAACTCTGTGAGATGATTTCACAGAACACAAAGAAGTTTCTTAGAAAGCTTCTTTCTCTTTGTTATCGGAGGATATTTCCTTTGGCCCTATAGTCTTCAAAGGGATCCGAAATATCTGTTCTCAGATTCCACAGAAATAAGGCTAGCAAAGAGATCCACGAAATACAGTTGTAACTCTGTGAGATGAATTTACAGAACACTAAGCAGTTTCTCAGAAAGCTTCTTTCCAGATTTCATCTGAGGATATTTCCTTTTTCACCGTAGCCCTCTATGGGCTTCCAAATATCACTTTGCCAATTCCACAAGAACTGTCTTAGCGAAAGGCTTCTTGAGGGGAAAGCTGTAACTCTGTGAGATGATTTCACAGAACACAAAGAAGTTTCTCAGAAAGCTTCTTTCTCTTTGTTATCGGAGGATATTTCCTTTGGCCCTATAGTCTTCAAAGGGATCCGAAATATCTGTTATCAGATTCCACAGAAATAAGGCTAGCAAAGAGATCCACGAAATACAGATGTAACTCTGTGAGATGAATTAACAGAACACTAAGCAGTTTCTCAGAAAGCTTCTTTCCAGAATTCATCTGACGATATTTCCTTTTTCACCCTAGCCCTCTATGGGCTTCCAAATATCACTTTGCCAATTCCACAAGAACTGTCTTAGCGGAAGGCTTCTTGAGGGGAAAGCTGTAACTCTGTGAGATGATTTCACAGAACACAAAGAAGTTTCTCAGAAAGCTTCTTTCTCTTTGTTATCGGAGGATATTTCCTTTGGCCCTATAGTCTTCAAAGGGATCCGAAATATCTGTTCTCAGATTCCACAGAAATAATGCTAGCAAAGAGATCCACGAAATACACATATAACTCTGTGAGTGGAAGTCACACATCACAGAGCAGTTTCTCAGAAAGCTTCTTTCCAGATTTCATCTGAGGATATTTCCTTTTTCACCATAGCCCTCTATGGGCTTCCAAATATCACTTTGCCAATTCCACAAGAAGTGTCTTAGCGAAAGTCTTCTTGAGGGGAAAGCTGTAACTCTGTGAGATGATTTCACAGAACACAAAGAACTTTCTCAGCAAGCTTCTTTCTCTTTGTTATCGGAGGATATTTCCTTTGGCCCTATAGTCTTCAAAGGGATCCGAAATATCTGTTCTCAGATTCCACAGAAATCAGGCTAGCAAAGCGATCCACGAAATACAGTTGTAACTCTGTGAGTTGAATTTACAGAACACTAAGCAGTTTCTCAGAAAGCTTCTTTCCAGATTTCAACTGAGGATATTTCCTTTTTCACCATAGCCCTCTATGGGCTTCCAAATATCACTTTGCCAATTCCACAAGAACTGTCTTAGCGAAAGGCTTCTTGAGGGGAAAGCTGTAACTCTGTGAGATGATTTCACAGAACACAAAGAAGTTTCTCAGAAAGCTTCTTTCTCTTTGTTATCGGAGGATATTTCCTTTGGCCCTATAGTCTTCAAAGGGATCCGAAATATCTGTTCTCAGATTCCACAGAAATAAGGCTAGCAAAGAGATCCACGAAATACAGATGTAACTCTGTGAGTGGAAGTCACACATCACAGAGCAGTTTCTCAGAAAGCTTCTTTCCAGATTTCATCTGAGGATATTTCCTTTTTCACCCTCGCCCCCTATGGGCTTCCAAATATCACTTTGCCAATTCCACAAGAACTGTCTTAGCCGAAGGCTTCTTGAGGGGAAAGCTGTAACTCTGTGAGATGATTTCACAGAACACAAAGAAGTTTCTCAGAAAGCTTCTTTCTCTTTGTTATCGGAGGATATTTCCTTTGGCCCTATAGTCTTCAAAGGGATCCGAAATATCTGTTCTCAGATTCCACAGAAATAAGGCTAGCAAAGAGATCCACGAAATACACATATAACTCTGTGAGTGGAAGTCACACATCACAGAGCAGTTTCTCAGAAAGCTTCTTTCCAGATTTCATCTGAGGATATTTCCTTTTTCACCATAGCCCTCTATGGGCTTCCAAATATCACTTTGCCAATTCCACAAGTACAGTCTTAGCGAAAGGCTTCTTGAGGGGAAAGCTGTAACTCTGTGAGATGATTTCACAGAACACAAAGAAGTTTCTCAGAAAGCTTCTTTCTCTTTGTTATCGGAGGATATTTCTTTTGGCCCTATAGTCTTCAAAGGGATCCGAAATATCTGTTCTCAGATTCCACAGAAATAAGGCTAACAAAGAGATCCACGAAATACAGATGTATCTCTGTGAGATGAATTAACAGAACACTAAGCAGTTTCTCAGAAAGCTTCTTTCCAGATTTCATCTGAGGATATTTCCTTTTTCACCTTAGCCCTCTAAGGGCTTCCAAATATCACTTTGCCAATTCCACAAGAATTGTCTTAGCGAAAGGCTTCTTGAGGGGAAAGCTGTAACTCTGTGAGATGATTTCACAGAACACAAAGAAGTTTCTCAGAAAGCTTCTTTCTCTTTGTTATCGGAGGATATTTCCTTTGGCCCTATAGTCTTCAAAGGGATCCGAAATATCTGTTCTCAGATTCCACAGAAATAAGGCTAGCAAAGAGATCCACGAAATACAGTTGTAACTCTGTGAGATGAATTTACAGAACACTAAGCAGTTTCTCAGAAAGCTTCTTTCCAGATTTCATCTGAGGATATTTCCTTTTTCACCATAGCCCTCTATGGGCTTCCAAATATCACTTTGCCAATTCCACAAGAAGTGTCTTAGCGAAAGTCTTCTGGAGGGGAAAGCTGTAACTCTGTGAGATGATTTCACAGAACACAAAGAACTTTCTCAGCAAGCTTCTTTCTCTTTGTTATCGGAGGATATTTCCTTTGGCCCTATAGTCTTCAAAGGGATCCGAAATATCTCTTCTCAGATTACACAGAAATAAGGCTAGCAAAGAGATCCATGAAATACAGATGTAACTCTGTGAGATGAATTTACAGAACACTAAGCAGTTTCTCAGAAAGCTTCTTTCCAGATTTCATCTGAGGATATTTACTTCTTCACCATAGCCCTCAATGGGCTTCCAAATATCACTTTGCCAATTCCACAAGAACTGTCTTAGCGAAAGGCTTCTTGAGGGGAAAGCTGTAACTGTGTGAGATGATTTCACAGAACACAAAGAACTTTCTCAGCAAGCTTCTTTCTCTTTGTTATCGGAACATATTTCCTTTGGCCCTATAGTCTTCAAAGGGATCCGAAATATCTGTTCTCAGATTCCACAGAAATAAGGCTAGCAAAGAGATCCACGAAATACAGATGTAACTCTGTGAGATGAATTAACAGAACACTAAGCAGTTTCTCAGAAAGCTTCTTTCCAGATTTCATCTGAGGATATTTCCTTTTTCACCATAGCCCTCTATGGGCTTCCAAATATCACTTTGCCAATTCCACAAGAACTGTCTTAGCGAAAGGCTTCTTGAGGGGAAAGCTGTAACTCTGTGAGGTGATTTCACAGAACACGAAGAAGTTTCTCAGAAAGCTTCTTTCTCTTTGTTATCGGAGGATATTTCCTTTGGCACTATAGTCTTCAAAGGGATCCGAAATATCTGTTCTCAGATTCCACAGAAATAAGGCTAGCAAAGAGATCCACGAAATACAGATGTAACTCTGTGAGGTGAATTTACAGAACACTAAGCAGTTTCTCAGAAAGCTTCTTTCCAGATTTCATCTGAGGATATTTCCTTTTTCACCATAGCCCTCTATGGGCTTCCAAATATCACTTTGCCAATTCCACAAGAACTGTCTTAGCGAAAGGCTTCTTGAGGGGAAAGCTGTTACTCTGTGAGATGATTTCACAGAACACAAAGAAGTTTCTCAGAAAGCTTCTTTCTCTTTGTTATCGGAGGATATTTCCTTTGGCCCTATAGTCTTCAAAGGGATCCGAAATATCTGTTCTCAGATTCCACAGAAATAATGCTAGCAAAGAGATCCACGAAATACACATATAACTCTGTGAGTGGAAGTCACACATCACAGAGCAGTTTCTCAGAAAGCTTCTTTCCAGATTTCATCTGAGGGTATTTCCTTTTTCACCATAGCCCTCTATGGGCTTCCAAATATCACTTTGCCAATTCCACAAGAAGTGTCTTAGCGAAAGTCTTCTTGAGGGGAAAGCTGTAACTCTGTGAGATGATTTCACAGAACACAAAGAACTTTCTCAGCAAGCTTCTTTCTCTTTGTTATCGGAGGATATTTCCTTTGGCCCTATAGTCTTCAAAGGGATCCGAAATATCTGTTCTCAGATTCCACAGAAATAAGGCTAGCAAAGAGATCCACGAAATACAGATGTAACTCTGTGAGATGAATTAACAGAACACTAAGCAGTTTCTCAGAAAGCTTCTTTCCAGATTTCATCTGAGGATATTTCCTTTTTCACCATAGCCCTCTATGGGCTTTCAAATATCACTTTGCCAATTCCACAAGAACTGTCTTAGCGAAAGGCTTCTTGAGGGGAAAGCTGTAACTCTGTGAGATGATTTCACAGAACACAAAGAAGTTTCTCAGAAAGCTTCTTTCTCTTTGTTATCGGAGGATATTTCCTTTGGCCCTATAGTCTTCAAAGGGATCCGAAATATCTGTTCTCAGATTCCACAGAAATAAGGCTAGCAAAGAGATCCACGAAATACACATGTAACTCTGTGAGATGAATTAACAGAACACTAAGCAGTTTCTCAGAAAGCTTCTTTCCAGATTTCATCTGAGGATATTTCCTTTTTCACCATAGCCCTCTATGGGCTTCCAAATATCACTTTGCCAATTCCACAAGAACTGTCTTAGCGAAAGGCTTCTTGAGGGGAAGCTGTAACTCTGTGAGATGATTTCACAGAATACAAAGAAGTTTCTCAGAAAGCTTCTTTCTCTTTGTTATCGGAGGATATTTCCTTTGGCCCTATAGTCTTCAAAGGGATCCGAAATATCTGTTCTCAGATTCCACAGAAATAAGGCTAGCAAAGAGAATCACGAAATACAGATGTAACTCTGTGAGATGAATTAACAGAACACTAAGCAGTTTCTCAGAAAGCTTCTTTCCAGATTTCATCTGAGGATATTTCCTTTTTCACCATAGCCCTCTATGGGCTTCCAAATATCACTTTGCCAATTCCACAAGAACTGTCTTAGCGAAAGGCTTCTTGAGGGGAAAGCTGTAACTCTGTGAGATGATTTCACAGAACACAAAGAACTTTCTCAGAAAGCTTCTTTCTCTTTGTTATCGGAGGATATTTCCTTTGGCCCTATAGTCTTCAAAGAGATCCGAAATATCTGTTCTCAGATTCCACAGAAAGAAGGCTAGCAAAGAGATCCACGAAATACACATGTAACTCTGTGAGTGGAAGTCACACATCACAGAGCAGTTTCTCAGAAAGCTTCTTTCCAGATTTCATCTGAGGATATTTCCTTTTTCACCATAGCCCTCTATGGGCTTCCAAATATCACTTTGCCAATTCCACAAGAACTGTCTTAGCGAAAGGCTTCTTGAGGGGAAAGCTGTAACTCTGTGAGATGATTTCACAGAACACAAAGAAGTTTCTCAGAAAGCTTCTTTCTCTTTGTTATCGGAGGATATTTCCTTTGGCCCTATAGTCTTCAAAGGGATCCGAAATATCTGTTCTCAGATTCCACAGAAATAAGGCTAGCAAAGAGATCCACGAAATACAGATGTAACTCTGTGAGTGGAAGTCACATATCACAGAGCAGCTTCTCAGAAAGCTTCTTTCTAGATTTCATCTGAGAATATTTCCTTTTTCACCATAGCCCTCTATGGGCTTCCAAATATCACTTTGCCAATTCCACAAGAACTGTCTTAGCGAAAGGCTTCTTGAGGGGAAAGCTGTAACTCTGTGAGATGATTTCACAGAACACAAAGAAGTTTCTCAGAAAGCTTCTTTCTCTTTGTTATCGGAGGATATTTCCTTTGGCCCTTTAGTCTTCAAAGGGATCCGAAATATCTGTTCTCAGATTCCACAGAAATAAGGCTAGCAAAGAGATCCACGAAATACAGATGTAACTCTGTGAGATGAATTAACAGAACACTAAGCAGTTTCTCAGAAAGCTTCTCTCCAGATTTCATCTGAGGATATTTCCTTTTTCTCCATAGCCCTCTATGGGGTTCCAAATATCACTTTGCCCATTGCACAAGACTGTCTTAGCGAAAGGCTTCTTCGGGGGAAAGCTGTAATTCTGTGAGATGATTTCACAGAACACAAAGAAGTTTCTCAGAAAGCTTCTTTCTCTTTGTTATCGGAGGATATTTCCTTTGGCCCTATAGTCTTCAAAGGGATCCGAAATATCTGTTCTCAGATTCCACAGAAATAAGGCTAGCAAAGAGATCCACGAAATACAGATGTAACTCTGTGAGATGAATTTACAGAACACTAAGCAGTTTCTCAGAAAGCTTCTTTCCAGATTTCATCTGAGGCTATTTCCTTTTTCACCATAGCCCTCTATGGGCTTCCAAATATCACTTTGCCAATTCCACAAGAACTGTCTTAGCGAAAGGCTTCTTGAGGGGAAAGCTGTAACTCTGTGAGATGATTTCACAGAACACAAAGAAGTTTCTCAGAAAGCTTCTTTCTCTTTGTTTTCGGAGGATATTTCCTTTGGCCCTATAGTCTTCAAAGGGATCCGAAATATCTGTTCTCAGATTCCACAGAAATAAGGCTAGCAAAGAGATCCACGAAATACAGATGTAACTCTGTGAGATGAATTAACAGAACACTAAGCAGTTTCTCAGAAAGCTTCTTTCCAGATTTCATCTGAGGATATTTCCTTTTTCAACATAGCCCTCTATGGGCTTTCAAATATCACTTTGCCTATTCCACAAGAACTGTCTTAGCGAAAGGCTTCTTGAGGGGAAAGCTGTAACTCTGTGAGATGATTTCACAGAACACAAAGAAGTTTCTCAGAAAGCTTCTTTCCCTTTGTTATGGGAGGATATTTCCTTTGGCCCTATAGTCTTCAAAGGGATCCGAAATATCTGTTCTCAGATTCCACAGAAATAAGGCTAGCAAAGAGATCCACGAAATACAGATGTAACTCTGTGAGTGGAAGTCACACATCACCGAGCAGTTTCTCAGAAAACTTCTTTCCAGATTTCTTCTGAGGATATTTCCGTTTTCAACATAGCCCACTATGTGCTTCCAAATATCACTTTGCCAATTCCACAAGACTGTCTTAGCGAAAGGCTTCTTGAGGGGAAAGCTGTAACTCTGTGAGATGATTTCACAGAACACAAAGAAGTTTCTCAGAAAGCTTCTTTCTCTTTGTTATCGGAGGATATTTCCTTTGGCCCTATAGTCTTCAAAGGGATCCGAAATATCTGTTCTCAGATTCCACAGAAATAAGGCTAGCAAAGAGATCCACGAAATACAGATGTAACTCTGTGAGATGAATTAACAGAACACTAAGCAGTTTCTCAGAAAGCTTCTTTCCAGATTTCATCTGAGGATATTTCCTTTTTCACCATAGCCCTCTAAGGGCTTCCAAATATCACTTTGCCAATTCCACAAGAACTGTCTTAGCGAAAGGCTTCTTGAGGGGAAAGCTGTAACTCTGTGAGATGATTTCACAGAACACAAAGAAGTTTCTCAGAAAGCTTCTTTCTCTTTGTTATCGGAGGATATTTCCTTTGGCCCTATAGTCTTCAAAGGGATCCGAAATATCTGTTCTCAGATTCCACAGAAATAAGGCTAGCAAAGAGATCCACGAAATACAGATGTAACTCTGTGAGATGAATTAACAGAACACTAAGCAGTTTCTCAGAAAGCTTCTTTCCAGATTTCATCTGAGGATATTTCCTTTTTCACCATAGCCCTCTATGGGCTTCCAAATATCACTTTGCCAATTCCACAAGAACTGTCTTAGCGAAAGGCTTCTTGAGGGGAAAGCTGTAACTCTGTGAGGTGATTTCACAGAACACGAAGAAGTTTCTCAGAAAGCTTCTTTCTCTTTGTTATCGGAGGATATTTCCTTTGGCACTATAGTCTTCAAAGGGATCCGAAATATCTGTTCTCAGATTCCACAGAAATAAGGCTAGCAAAGAGATCCACGAAATACAGATGTAACTCTGTGAGGTGAATTTACAGAACACTAAGCAGTTTCTCAGAAAGCTTCTTTCCAGATTTCATCTGAGGATATTTCCTTTTTCACCATAGCCCTCTATGGGCTTCCAAATATCACTTTGCCAATTCCACAAGAACTGTCTTAGCGAAAGGCTTCTTGAGGGGAAAGCTGTTACTCTGTGAGATGATTTCACAGAACACAAAGAAGTTTCTCAGAAAGCTTCTTTCTCTTTGTTATCGGAGGATATTTCCTTTGGCCCTATAGTCTTCAAAGGGATCCGAAATATCTGTTCTCAGATTCCACAGAAATAATGCTAGCAAAGAGATCCACGAAATACACATATAACTCTGTGAGTGGAAGTCACACATCACAGAGCAGTTTCTCAGAAAGCTTCTTTCCAGATTTCATCTGAGGGTATTTCCTTTTTCACCATAGCCCTCTATGGGCTTCCAAATATCACTTTGCCAATTCCACAAGAAGTGTCTTAGCGAAAGTCTTCTTGAGGGGAAAGCTGTAACTCTGTGAGATGATTTCACAGAACACAAAGAACTTTCTCAGCAAGCTTCTTTCTCTTTGTTATCGGAGGATATTTCCTTTGGCCCTATAGTCTTCAAAGGGATCCGAAATATCTGTTCTCAGATTCCACAGAAATAAGGCTAGCAAAGAGATCCACGAAATACAGATGTAACTCTGTGAGATGAATTAACAGAACACTAAGCAGTTTCTCAGAAAGCTTCTTTCCAGATTTCATCTGAGGATATTTCCTTTTTCACCATAGCCCTCTATGGGCTTTCAAATATCACTTTGCCAATTCCACAAGAACTGTCTTAGCGAAAGGCTTCTTGAGGGGAAAGCTGTAACTCTGTGAGATGATTTCACAGAACACAAAGAAGTTTCTCAGAAAGCTTCTTTCTCTTTGTTATCGGAGGATATTTCCTTTGGCCCTATAGTCTTCAAAGGGATCCGAAATATCTGTTCTCAGATTCCACAGAAATAAGGCTAGCAAAGAGATCCACGAAATACACATGTAACTCTGTGAGATGAATTAACAGAACACTAAGCAGTTTCTCAGAAAGCTTCTTTCCAGATTTCATCTGAGGATATTTCCTTTTTCACCATAGCCCTCTATGGGCTTCCAAATATCACTTTGCCAATTCCACAAGAACTGTCTTAGCGAAAGGCTTCTTGAGGGGAAGCTGTAACTCTGTGAGATGATTTCACAGAATACAAAGAAGTTTCTCAGAAAGCTTCTTTCTCTTTGTTATCGGAGGATATTTCCTTTGGCCCTATAGTCTTCAAAGGGATCCGAAATATCTGTTCTCAGATTCCACAGAAATAAGGCTAGCAAAGAGAATCACGAAATACAGATGTAACTCTGTGAGATGAATTAACAGAACACTAAGCAGTTTCTCAGAAAGCTTCTTTCCAGATTTCATCTGAGGATATTTCCTTTTTCACCATAGCCCTCTATGGGCTTCCAAATATCACTTTGCCAATTCCACAAGAACTGTCTTAGCGAAAGGCTTCTTGAGGGGAAAGCTGTAACTCTGTGAGATGATTTCACAGAACACAAAGAACTTTCTCAGAAAGCTTCTTTCTCTTTGTTATCGGAGGATATTTCCTTTGGCCCTATAGTCTTCAAAGAGATCCGAAATATCTGTTCTCAGATTCCACAGAAAGAAGGCTAGCAAAGAGATCCACGAAATACACATGTAACTCTGTGAGTGGAAGTCACACATCACAGAGCAGTTTCTCAGAAAGCTTCTTTCCAGATTTCATCTGAGGATATTTCCTTTTTCACCATAGCCCTCTATGGGCTTCCAAATATCACTTTGCCAATTCCACAAGAACTGTCTTAGCGAAAGGCTTCTTGAGGGGAAAGCTGTAACTCTGTGAGATGATTTCACAGAACACAAAGAAGTTTCTCAGAAAGCTTCTTTCTCTTTGTTATCGGAGGATATTTCCTTTGGCCCTATAGTCTTCAAAGGGATCCGAAATATCTGTTCTCAGATTCCACAGAAATAAGGCTAGCAAAGAGATCCACGAAATACAGATGTAACTCTGTGAGTGGAAGTCACATATCACAGAGCAGCTTCTCAGAAAGCTTCTTTCTAGATTTCATCTGAGAATATTTCCTTTTTCACCATAGCCCTCTATGGGCTTCCAAATATCACTTTGCCAATTCCACAAGAACTGTCTTAGCGAAAGGCTTCTTGAGGGGAAAGCTGTAACTCTGTGAGATGATTTCACAGAACACAAAGAAGTTTCTCAGAAAGCTTCTTTCTCTTTGTTATCGGAGGATATTTCCTTTGGCCCTTTAGTCTTCAAAGGGATCCGAAATATCTGTTCTCAGATTCCACAGAAATAAGGCTAGCAAAGAGATCCACGAAATACAGATGTAACTCTGTGAGATGAATTAACAGAACACTAAGCAGTTTCTCAGAAAGCTTCTCTCCAGATTTCATCTGAGGATATTTCCTTTTTCTCCATAGCCCTCTATGGGGTTCCAAATATCACTTTGCCCATTGCACAAGACTGTCTTAGCGAAAGGCTTCTTCGGGGGAAAGCTGTAATTCTGTGAGATGATTTCACAGAACACAAAGAAGTTTCTCAGAAAGCTTCTTTCTCTTTGTTATCGGAGGATATTTCCTTTGGCCCTATAGTCTTCAAAGGGATCCGAAATATCTGTTCTCAGATTCCACAGAAATAAGGCTAGCAAAGAGATCCACGAAATACAGATGTAACTCTGTGAGATGAATTTACAGAACACTAAGCAGTTTCTCAGAAAGCTTCTTTCCAGATTTCATCTGAGGCTATTTCCTTTTTCACCATAGCCCTCTATGGGCTTCCAAATATCACTTTGCCAATTCCACAAGAACTGTCTTAGCGAAAGGCTTCTTGAGGGGAAAGCTGTAACTCTGTGAGATGATTTCACAGAACACAAAGAAGTTTCTCAGAAAGCTTCTTTCTCTTTGTTTTCGGAGGATATTTCCTTTGGCCCTATAGTCTTCAAAGGGATCCGAAATATCTGTTCTCAGATTCCACAGAAATAAGGCTAGCAAAGAGATCCACGAAATACAGATGTAACTCTGTGAGATGAATTAACAGAACACTAAGCAGTTTCTCAGAAAGCTTCTTTCCAGATTTCATCTGAGGATATTTCCTTTTTCAACATAGCCCTCTATGGGCTTTCAAATATCACTTTGCCTATTCCACAAGAACTGTCTTAGCGAAAGGCTTCTTGAGGGGAAAGCTGTAACTCTGTGAGATGATTTCACAGAACACAAAGAAGTTTCTCAGAAAGCTTCTTTCCCTTTGTTATGGGAGGATATTTCCTTTGGCCCTATAGTCTTCAAAGGGATCCGAAATATCTGTTCTCAGATTCCACAGAAATAAGGCTAGCAAAGAGATCCACGAAATACAGATGTAACTCTGTGAGTGGAAGTCACACATCACCGAGCAGTTTCTCAGAAAACTTCTTTCCAGATTTCTTCTGAGGATATTTCCGTTTTCAACATAGCCCACTATGTGCTTCCAAATATCACTTTGCCAATTCCACAAGACTGTCTTAGCGAAAGGCTTCTTGAGGGGAAAGCTGTAACTCTGTGAGATGATTTCACAGAACACAAAGAAGTTTCTCAGAAAGCTTCTTTCTCTTTGTTATCGGAGGATATTTCCTTTGGCCCTATAGTCTTCAAAGGGATCCGAAATATCTGTTCTCAGATTCCACAGAAATAAGGCTAGCAAAGAGATCCACGAAATACAGATGTAACTCTGTGAGATGAATTAACAGAACACTAAGCAGTTTCTCAGAAAGCTTCTTTCCAGATTTCATCTGAGGATATTTCCTTTTTCACCATAGCCCTCTAAGGGCTTCCAAATATCACTTTGCCAATTCCACAAGAACTGTCTTAGCGAAAGGCTTCTTGAGGGGAAAGCTGTAACTCTGTGAGATGATTTCACAGAACACAAAGAAGTTTCTCAGAAAGCTTCTTTCTCTTTGTTATCGGAGGATATTTCCTTTGGCCCTATAGTCTTCAAAGGGATCCGAAATATCTGTTCTCAGATTCCACAGAAATAAGGCTAGCAAAGAGATCCACGAAATACAGATGTAACTCTGTGAGATGAATTAACAGAACACTAAGCAGTTTCTCAGAAAGCTTCTTTCCAGATTTCATCTGAGGATATTTCCTTTTTCACCATAGCCCTCTATGGGCTTTCAAATATCACTTTGCCAATTCCACAAGAACTGTCTTAGCGAAAGGCTTCTTGAGGGGAAAGCTGTAACTCTGTGAGATGATTTCACAGAACACAAAGAAGTTTCTCAGAAAGCTTCTTTCCCTTTGTTATCGGAGGATATTTCCTTTGGCCCTATAGTCTTCAAAGGGATCCGAAATATCTGTTCTCAGATTCCACAGAAATAAGGCTAGCAAAGAGATCCACGAAATACAGATGTAACTCTGTGAGTGGAAGTCACACATCACCGAGCAGTTTCTCAGAAAGCTTCTTTCCAGATTTCTTCTGAGGATATTTCCGTTTTCAACATAGCCCACTATGTGCTTCCAAATATCACTTTGCCAATTCCACAAGACTGTCTTAGCGAAAGGCTTCTTGAGGGGAAAGGTGTAACTCTGTGAGATGATTTCACAGAACATAAAGAAGTTTCTCAGAAAGCTTCTTTCTCTTTGTTATCGGAGGATATTTCCTTGGGCCCTATAGTCTTCAAAGGGATCCGAAATATCTGTTCTCAGATTCCACAGAAAGAAGGCTAGCAAAGAGATCCACGAAATACAGATGTAACTCTGTGAGATGAATTAACAGAACCCTAAGCAGTTTCTCAGAAAGCTTCTTTCCAGATTTCATCTGAGGATATTTCCTTTTTCACCATAGCCATCTAAGGGCTTCCAAATATCACTTTGCCAATTCCACAAGAACTGTCTTAGCGAAAGGCTTCTTGAGGGGAAAGCTGTAACTCTGTGAGATGATTTCACAGAACACAAAGAAGTTTCTCAGAAAGCTTCTTTCTCTTTGTTATCGGAGGATATTTCCTTTGGCCCTATAGTCTTCAAAGGGATCCGAAATATCTGTTCTCAGATTCCACAGAAATAAGGCTAGCAAAGAGATCCACGAAATACAGTTGTAACTCTGTGAGATGAATTTACAGAACACTAAGCAGTTTCTCAGAAAGCTTCTTTCCAGATTTCAACTGAGGATATTTCCTTTTTCACCATAGCCCTCTATGGGCTTCCAAATATCACTTTGCCAATTCCACAAGAACTGTCTTAGCGAAAGGCTTCTTGAGGGGAAAGCTGTAACTCTGTGAGATGATTTCACAGAACACAAAGAAGTTTCTCAGAAAGCTTCTTTCTCTTTGTTATCGGAGGATATTTCCTTTGGCCCTATAGTCTTCAAAGGGATCCGAAATATCTGTTCTCAGATTCCACAGAAATAAGGCTAGCAAAGAGATCCACGAAATACAGATGTAACTCTGTGAGATGAATTAACAGAACACTAAGCAGTTTCTCAGAAAGCTTCTTTCCAGATTTCATCTGAGGATATTTCCTTTTTCACCATATCCCTCTATGGGCTTTCAAATATCACTTTGCCTATTCCACAAGAACTGTCTTAGCGAAAGGCTTCTTGAGGGGAAAGCTGTAACTCTGTGAGATGATTTCACAGAACACAAAGAAGTTTCTCAGAAAGCTTCTTTCCCTTTGTTATCGGAGGATATTTCCTTTGGCCCTATAGTCTTCAAAGGGATCCGAAATATCTGTTCTCAGATTCCACAGAAATAAGGCTAGCAAAGAGATCCACGAAATACAGATGTAACTCTGTGAGTGGAAGTCACACATCACCGAGCAGTTTCTCAGAAAGCTTCTTTCCAGATTTCTTCTGAGGATATTTCCGTTTTCAACATAGCCCACTATGTGCTTCCAAATATCACTTTGCCAATTCCACAAGACTGTCTTAGCGAAAGGCTTCTTGAGGGGAAAGCTGTAACTCTGTGAGATGATTTCACAGAACACAAAGAAGTTTCTCAGAAAGCTTCTTTCTATTTGTTATCGGAGGATATTTCCTTTGGCCCTATAGTCTTCAAAGGGATCCGAAATATCTGTTCTCAGATTCCACAGAAATAAGGCTAGCAAAGAGATCCACGAAATACAGATGTAACTCTGTGAGATGAATTAACAGAACACTAAGCAGTTTCTCAGAAAGCTTCTTTCCAGATTTCATCTGAGGATATTTCCTTTTTCACCATAGCCCTCTAAGGGCTTCCAAATATCACTTTGCCAATTCCACAAGAACTGTCTTAGCGAAAGGCTTCTTGAGGGGAAAGCTGTAACTCTGTGAGATGATTTCACAGAACACAAAGAACTTTCTCAGCAAGCTTCTTTCTCTTTGTTATCGGAGGATATTTCCTTTGGCCCTATAGTCTTCAAAGGGATCCGAAATATCGTTTCTCAGATTCCACAGAAATAAGGCTAGCAAAGAGATCCACGAAATACAGATGTAACTATGTGAGATGAATTAACAGAACACTAAGCAGTTTCTCAGAAAGCTTCTTTCCAGATTTCATCTGAGGATATTTCCTTTTTCACCATAGCCCTCTATGGGCTTCCAAATATCACATTGCCAATTCCACAAGAACTGTCTTAGCGAAAGGCTTCTTGAGGGGAAAGCTGTAACTCTGTGAGATGATTTCACAGAACACAAAGAAGTTTCTCAGAAAGCTTCTTTCCCTTTGTTATCGGAGGATATTTCCTTTGGCCCTATAGTCTTCAAAGGGATCCGAAATATCTGTTCTCAGATTCCACAGAAATAAGGCTAGCAAAGAGATCCACGAAATACAGATGTAACTCTGTGAGATGAATTAACAGAACACTAAGCAGTTTCTCAGAAAGCTTCTTTCCAGATTTCATCTGAGGATATTTCCTTTTTCACCATAGCCCTCTATGGGCTTTCAAATATCACTTTGCCTATTCCACAAGAACTGTCTTAGCGAAAGGCTTCTTGAGGGGAAAGCTGTAACTCTGTGAGATGATTTCACAGAACACAAAGAAGTTTCTCAGAAAGCTTCTTTCCCTTTGTTATCGGAGGATATTTCCTTTGGCCCTATAGTCTTCAAAGGGATCCGAAATATCTGTTCTCAGATTCCACAGAAATAAGGCTAGCAAAGAGATCCACGAAATACAGATGTAACTCTGTGAGTGGAAGTCACACATCACCGAGCAGTTTCTCAGAAAGCTTCTTTCCAGATTTCTTCTGAGGATATTTCCGTTTTCAACATAGCCCACTATGTGCTTCCAAATATCACTTTGCCAATTCCACAAGACTGTCTTAGCGAAAGGCTTCTTGAGGGGAAAGCTGTAACTCTGTGAGATGATTTCACAGAACACAAAGAAGTTTCTCAGAAAGCTTCTTTCTCTTTGTTATCGGAGGATATTTCCTTTGGCCCTATAGTCTTCAAAGGGATCCGAAATATCTGTTCTCAGATTCCACAGAAATAAGGCTAGCAAAGAGATCCACGAAATACACATGTAACTCTGTGAGATGAATTAACAGAACACTAAGCAGTTTCTCAGAAAGCTTCTTTCCAGATTTCATCTGAGGATATTTCCTTTTTCACCATAGCCCTCTATGGGCTTCCAAATATCACTTTGCCAATTCCACAAGAACTGTCTTAGCGAAAGGCTTCTTGAGGGGAAGCTGTAACTCTGTGAGATGATTTCACAGCATACAAAGAAGTTTCTCAGAAAGCTTCTTTCTCTTTGTTATCGGAGGATATTTCCTTTGGCCCTATAGTCTTCAAAGGGATCCGAAATATCTGTTCTCAGATTCCACAGAAATAAGGCTAGCAAAGAGAATCACGAAATACAGATGTAACTCTGTGAGATGAATTAACAGAACACTAAGCAGTTTCTCAGAAAGCTTCTTTCCAGATTTCATCTGAGGATATTTCCTTTTTCACCATAGCCCTCTATGGGCTTCCAAATATCACTTTGCCAATTCCACAAGAACTGTCTTAGCGAAAGGCTTCTTGAGGGGAAAGCTGTAACTCTGTGAGATGATTTCACAGAACACAAAGAACTTTCTCAGAAAGCTTCTTTCTCTTTGTTATCGGAGGATATTTCCTTTGGCCCTATAGTCTTCAAAGAGATCCGAAATATCTGTTCTCAGATTCCACAGAAAGAAGGCTAGCAAAGAGATCCACGAAATACACATGTAACTCTGTGAGTGGAAGTCACACATCACAGAGCAGTTTCTCAGAAAGCTTCTTTCCAGATTTCATCTGAGGATATTTCCTTTTTCACCATAGCCCTCTATGGGCTTCCAAATATCACTTTGCCAATTCCACAAGAACTGTCTTAGCGAAAGGCTTCTTGAGGGGAAAGCTGTAACTCTGTGAGATGATTTCACAGAACACAAAGAAGTTTCTCAGAAAGCTTCTTTCTCTTTGTTATCGGAGGATATTTCCTTTGGCCCTATAGTCTTCAAAGGGATCCGAAATATCTGTTCTCAGATTCCACAGAAATAAGGCTAGCAAAGAGATCCACGAAATACAGATGTAACTCTGTGAGTGGAAGTCACATATCACAGAGCAGCTTCTCAGAAAGCTTCTTTCTAGATTTCATCTGAGAATATTTCCTTTTTCACCATAGCCCTCTATGGGCTTCCAAATATCACTTTGCCAATTCCACAAGAACTGTCTTCGCGAAAGGCTTCTTGAGGGGAAAGCTGTAACTCTGTGAGATGATTTCACAGAACACAAAGAAGTTTCTCAGAAAGCTTCTTTCTCTTTGTTATCGGAGGATATTTCCTTTGGCCCTTTAGTCTTCAAAGGGATCCGAAATATCTGTTCTCAGATTCCACAGAAATAAGGCTAGCAAAGAGATCCACGAAATACAGATGTAACTCTGTGAGATGAATTAACAGAACACTAAGCAGTTTCTAAGAAAGCTTCTTTCCAGATTTCATCTGAGGATATTTCCTTTTTCTCCCTAGCCCTCTATGGGGTTCCAAATATCACTTTGCCCATTGCACAAGACTGTCTTAGCGAAAGGCTTCTTCGGGGGAAAGCTGTAATTCTGTGAGATGATTTCACAGAACACAAAGAAGTTTCTCAGAAAGCTTCTTTCTCTTTGTTATCGGAGGATATTTCCTTTGGCCCTATAGTCTTCAAAGGGATCCGAAATATCTGTTCTCAGATTCCACAGAAATAAGGCTAGCAAAGAGATCCACGAAATACAGATGTAACTCTGTGAGATGAATTTACAGAACACTAAGCAGTTTCTCAGAAAGCTTCTTTCCAGATTTCATCTGAGGCTATTTCCTTTTTCACCATAGCCCTCTATGGGCTTCCAAATATCACTTTGCCAATTCCACAAGAACTGTCTTAGAGAAAGGCTTCTTGAGGGGAAAGCTGTAACTCTGTGAGATGATTTCACAGAACACAAAGAAGTTTCTCAGAAAGCTTCTTTCTCTTTGTTTTCGGAGGATATTTCCTTTGGCCCTATAGTCTTCAAAGGGATCCGAAATATCTGTTCTCAGATTCCACAGAAATAAGGCTAGCAAAGAGATCCACGAAATACAGATGTAACTCTGTGAGATGAATTAACAGAACACTAAGCAGTTTCTCAGAAAGCTTCTTTCCAGATTTCATCTGAGGATATTTCCTTTTTCAACATAGCCCTCTATGGGCTTTCAAATATCACTTTGCCTATTCCACAAGAACTGTCTTAGCGAAAGGCTTCTTGAGGGGAAAGCTGTAACTCTGTGAGATGATTTCACAGAACACAAAGAAGTTTCTCAGAAAGCTTCTTTCCCTTTGTTATCGGAGGATATTTCCTTTGGCCCTATAGTCTTCAAAGGGATCCGAAATATCTGTTCTCAGATTCCACAGAAATAAGGCTAGCAAAGAGATCCACGAAATACAGATGTAACTCTGTGAGTGGAAGTCACACATCACCGAGCAGTTTCTCAGAAAACTTCTTTCCAGATTTCTTCTGAGGATATTTCCGTTTTCAACATAGCCCACTATGTGCTTCCAAATATCACTTTGCCAATTCCACAAGACTGTCTTAGCGAAAGGCTTCTTGAGGGGAAAGCTGTAACTCTGTGAGATGATTTCACAGAACACAAAGAAGTTTCTCAGAAAGCTTCTTTCTCTTTGTTATCGGAGGATATTTCCTTTGGCCCTATAGTCTTCAAAGGGATCCGAAATATCTGTTCTCAGATTCCACAGAAATAAGGCTAGCAAAGAGATCCACGAAATACAGATGTAACTCTGTGAGATGAATTAACAGAACACTAAGCAGTTTCTCAGAAAGCTTCTTTCCAGATTTCATCTGAGGATATTTCCTTTTTCACCATAGCCCTCTAAGGGCTTCCAAATATCACTTTGCCAATTCCACAAGAACTGTCTTAGCGAAAGGCTTCTTGAGGGGAAAGCTGTAACTCTGTGAGATGATTTCACAGAACACAAAGAAGTTTCTCAGAAAGCTTCTTTCTCTTTGTTATCGGAGGATATTTCCTTTGGCCCTATAGTCTTCAAAGGGATCCGAAATATCTGTTCTCAGATTCCACAGAAATAAGGCTAGCAAAGAGATCCACGAAATACAGATGTAACTCTGTGAGATGAATTAACAGAACACTAAGCAGTTTCTCAGAAAGCTTCTTTCCAGATTTCATCTGAGGATATTTCCTTTTTCACCATAGCCCTCTATGGGCTTTCAAATATCACTTTGCCAATTCCACAAGAACTGTCTTAGCGAAAGGCTTCTTGAGGGGAAAGCTGTAACTCTGTGAGATGATTTCACAGAACACAAAGAAGTTTCTCAGAAAGCTTCTTTCCCTTTGTTATCGGAGGATATTTCCTTTGGCCCTATAGTCTTCAAAGGGATCCGAAATATCTGTTCTCAGATTCCACAGAAATAAGGCTAGCAAAGAGATCCACGAAATACAGATGTAACTCTGTGAGTGGAAGTCACACATCACCGAGCAGTTTCTCAGAAAGCTTCTTTCCAGATTTCTTCTGAGGATATTTCCGTTTTCAACATAGCCCACTATGTGCTTCCAAATATCACTTTGCCAATTCCACAAGACTGTCTTAGCGAAAGGCTTCTTGAGGGGAAAGGTGTAACTCTGTGAGATGATTTCACAGAACATAAAGAAGTTTCTCAGAAAGCTTCTTTCTCTTTGTTATCGGAGGATATTTCCTTGGGCCCTATAGTCTTCAAAGGGATCCGAAATATCTGTTCTCAGATTCCACAGAAAGAAGGCTAGCAAAGAGATCCACGAAATACAGATGTAACTCTGTGAGATGAATTAACAGAACACTAAGCAGTTTCTCAGAAAGCTTCTTTCCAGATTTCATCTGAGGATATTTCCTTTTTCACCATAGCCCTCTAAGGGCTTCCAAATATCACTTTGCCAATTCCACAAGAACTGTCTTAGCGAAAGGCTTCTTGAGGGGAAAGCTGTAACTCTGTGAGATGATTTCACAGAACACAAAGAAGTTTCTCAGAAAGCTTCTTTCTCTTTGTTATCGGAGGATATTTCCTTTGGCCCTATAGTCTTCAAAGGGATCCGAAATATCTGTTCTCAGATTCCACAGAAATAAGGCTATCAAAGCGATCCACGAAATACAGTTGTAACTCTGTGAGATGAATTTACAGAACACTAAGCAGTTTCTCAGAAAGCTTCTTTCCAGATTTCAACTGAGGATATTTCCTTTTTCACCATAGCCCTCTATGGGCTTCCAAATATCACTTTGCCAATTCCACAAGAACTGTCTTAGCGAAAGGCTTCTTGAGGGGAAAGCTGTAACTCTGTGAGATGATTTCACAGAACACAAAGAAGTTTCTCAGAAAGCTTCTTTCTCTTTGTTATCGGAGGATATTTCCTTTGGCCCTATAGTCTTCAAAGGGATCCGAAATATCTGTTCTCAGATTCCACAGAAATAAGGCTAGCAAAGAGATCCACGAAATACAGATGTAACTCTGTGAGATGAATTAACAGAACACTAAGCAGTTTCTCAGAAAGCTTCTTTCCAGATTTCATCTGAGGATATTTCCTTTTTCACCATAGCCCTCTATGGGCTTTCAAATATCACTTTGCCTATTCCACAAGAACTGTCTTAGCGAAAGGCTTCTTGAGGGGAAAGCTGTAACTCTGTGAGATGATTTCACAGAACACAAAGAAGTTTCTCAGAAAGCTTCTTTCCCTTTGTTATCCGAGGATATTTCCTTTGGCCCTATAGTCTTCAAAGGGATCCGAAATATCTGTTCTCAGATTCCACAGAAATAAGGCTAGCAAAGAGATCCACGAAATACAGATGTAACTCTGTGAGTGGAAGTCACACATCACCGAGCAGTTTCTCAGAAAGCTTCTTTCCAGATTTCTTCTGAGGATATTTCCGTTTTCAACATAGCCCACTATGTGCTTCCAAATATCACTTTGCCAATTCCACAAGACTGTCTTAGCGAAAGGCTTCTTGAGGGGAAAGCTGTAACTCTGTGAGATGATTTCACAGAACACAAAGAAGTTTCTCAGAAAGCTTCTTTCTATTTGTTATCGGAGGATATTTCCTTTGGCCCTATAGTCTTCAAAGGGATCCGAAATATCTGTTCTCAGATTCCACAGAAATAAGGCTAGCAAAGAGATCCACGAAATACAGATGTAACTCTGTGAGATGAATTAACAGAACACTAAGCAGTTTCTCAGAAAGCTTCTTTCCAGATTTCATCTGAGGATATTTCCTTTTTCACCATAGCCCTCTAAGGGCTTCCAAATATCACTTTGCCAATTCCACAAGAACTGTCTTAGCGAAAGGCTTCTTGAGGGGAAAGCTGTAACTCTGTGAGATGATTTCACAGAACACAAAGAACTTTCTCAGCAAGCTTCTTTCTCTTTGTTATCGGAGGATATTTCCTTTGGCCCTATAGTCTTCAAAGGGATCCGAAATATCGTTTCTCAGATTCCACAGAAATAAGGCTAGCAAAGAGATCCACGAAATACAGATGTAACTCTGTGAGATGAATTAACAGAACACTAAGCAGTTTCTCAGAAAGCTTCTTTCCAGATTTCATCTGAGGATATTTCCTTTTTCACCATAGCCCTCTATGGGCTTCCAAATATCACATTGCCAATTCCACAAGAACTGTCTTAGCGAAAGGCTTCTTGAGGGGAAAGCTGTAACTCTGTGAGATGATTTCACAGAACACAAAGAAGTTTCTCAGAAAGCTTCTTTCCCTTTGTTATCGGAGGATATTTCCTTTGGCCCTATAGTCTTCAAAGGGATCCGAAATATCTGTTCTCAGATTCCACAGAAATAAGGCTAGCAAAGAGATCCACGAAATACAGATGTAACTCTGTGAGATGAATTAACAGAACACTAAGCAGTTTCTCAGAAAGCTTCTTTCCAGATTTCATCTGAGGATATTTCCTTTTTCACCATAGCCCTCTATGGGCTTTCAAATATCACTTTGCCTATTCCACAAGAACTGTCTTAGCGAAAGGCTTCTTGAGGGGAAAGCTGTAACTCTGTGAGATGATTTCACAGAACACAAAGAAGTTTCTCAGAAAGCTTCTTTCCCTTTGTTATCGGAGGATATTTCCTTTGGCCCTATAGTCTTCAAAGGGATCCGAAATATCTGTTCTCAGATTCCACAGAAATAAGGCTAGCAAAGAGATCCACGAAATACAGATGTAACTCTGTGAGTGGAAGTCACACATCACCGAGCAGTTTCTCAGAAAGCTTCTTTCCAGATTTCTTCTGAGGATATTTCCGTTTTCAACATAGCCCACTATGTGCTTCCAAATATCACTTTGCCAATTCCACAAGACTGTCTTAGCGAAAGGCTTCTTGAGGGGAAAGCTGTAACTCTGTGAGATGATTTCACAGAACACAAAGAAGTTTCTCAGAAAGCTTCTTTCTATTTGTTATCGGAGGATATTTCCTTTGGCCCTATAGTCTTCAAAGGGATCCGAAATATCTGTTCTCAGATTCCACAGAAATAAGGCTAGCAAAGAGATCCACGAAATACAGATGTAACTCTGTGAGATGAATTAACAGAACACTAAGCAGTTTCTCAGAAAGCTTCTTTCCAGATTTCATCTGAGGATATTTCCTTTTTCACCATAGCCCTCTAAGGGCTTCCAAATATCACTTTGCCAATTCCACAAGAACTGTCTTAGCGAAAGGCTTCTTGAGGGGAAAGCTGTAACTCTGTGAGATGATTTCACAGAACACAAAGAACTTTCTCAGCAAGCTTCTTTCTCTTTGTTATCGGAGGATATTTCCTTTGGCCCTATAGTCTTCAAAGGGATCCGAAATATCGTTTCTCAGATTCCACAGAAATAAGGCTAGCAAAGAGATCCACTAAATACAGATGTAACTCTGTGAGATGAATTAACAGAACACTAAGCAGTTTCTCAGAAAGCTTCTTTCCAGATTTCATCTGAGGATATTTCCTTTTTCACCATAGCCCTCTATGGGCTTCCAAATATCACATTGCCAATTCCACAAGAACTGTCTTAGCGAAAGGCTTCTTGAGGGGAAAGCTGTAACTCTGTGAGATGATTTCACAGAACACAAAGAAGTTTCTCAGAAAGCTTCTTTCCCTTTGTTATCGGAGGATATTTCCTTTGGCCCTATAGTCTTCAAAGGGATCCGAAATATCTGTTCTCAGATTCCACAGAAATAAGGCTAGCAAAGAGATCCACGAAATACAGATGTAACTCTGTGAGTGGAAGTCACACATCACCGAGCAGTTTCTCAGAAAGCTTCTTTCCAGATTTCTTCTGAGGATATTTCCGTTTTCAACATAGCCCACTATGTGCTTCCAAATATCACTTTGCCAATTCCACAAGACTGTCTTAGCGAAAGGCTTCTTGAGGGGAAAGCTGTAACTCTGTGAGATGATTTCACAGAACACAAAGAAGTTTCTCAGAAAGCTTCTTTCTCTTTGTTATCGGAGGATATTTCCTTTGGCCCTATAGTCTTCAAAGGGATCCGAAATATCTGTTCTCAGATTCCACAGAAATAAGGCTAACAAAGAGATCCACGAAATACAGATGTAACTCTGTGAGATGAATTAACAGAACACTAAGCAGTTTCTCAGAAAGCTTCTTTCCAGATTTCATCTAAGGATATTTCCTTTTTCACCATAGCCCTCTATGGGCTTCCAAATATCACTTTGCCAATTCCACAAGAACTGTCTTAGCGAAAGGCTTCTTGAGGGGAAAGCTGTAACTCTGTGAGATGATTTCACAGAACACAAAGAAGTTTCTCAGAAAGCTTCTTTCTCTTTGTTATCGGAGGATATTTCCTTTGGCCCTATAGTCTTCAAAGGGATCCGAAATATCTGTTCTCAGATTCCACAGAAATAAGGCTAGCAAAGAGATCCACGAAATACAGATGTAACTCTGTGAGTGGAAGTCACATATCACAGAGCAGCTTCTCAGAAAGCTTCTTTCTAGATTTCATCTGAGAATATTTCCTTTTTCACCATAGCCCTCTACGGGCTTCCAAATATCACTTTGCCAATTCCACAAGAACTGTCTTAGCGAAAGGCTTCTTGAGGGGAAAGCTGTAACTCTGTGAGATGATTTCACAGAACACAAAGAAGTTTCTCAGAAAGCTTCTTTCTCTTTGTTATCGGAGGATATTTCCTTTGGCCCTATAGTCTTCAAAGGGATCCGAAATATCTGTTCTCAGATTCCACAGAAATAAGGCTAGCAAAGAGATCCACGAAATACAGATGTAACTCTGTGAGATGAATTAACAGAACGCTAAGCAGTTTCTCAGAAAGCTTCTTTCCAGATTTCATCTGAGGATATTTCCTTTTTCTCCATAGCCCTCTATGGGGTTCCAAATATCACTTTGCCCATTGCACAAGACTGTCTTAGCGAAAGGCTTCTTGAGGGGAAAGCTGTAATTCTGTGAGATGATTTCACAGAACACAAAGAAGTTTCTCAGAAAGCTTCTTTCTCTTTGTTATCGGAGGATATTTCCTTTGGCCCTATAGTCTTCAAAGGGATCCGAAATATCTGTTCTCAGATTCCACAGAAATAAGGCTAGCAAAGAGATCCACGAAATACAGATGTAACTCTGTGAGATGAATTTACAGAACACTAAGCAGTTTCTCAGAAAGCTTCTTTCCAGATTTCATCTGAGGCTATTTCCTTTTTCACCATAGCCCTCTATGGGCTTCCAAATATCACTTTGCCAATTCCACAAGAACTGTCTTAGCGAAAGGCTTCTTGAGGGGAAAGCTGTAACTCTGTGAGATGATTTCACAGAACACGAAGAAGTTTCTCAGAAAGCTTCTTTCTCTTTGTTATCGGAGGATATTTCCTTTGGCCCTATAGTCTTCAAAGGGATCCGAAATATCTGTTCTCAGATTCCACAGAAATAAGGCTAGCAAAGAGATCCACGAAATACAGATGTAACTCTGTGAGATGAATTAACAGAACACTAAGCAGTTTCTCAGAAAGCTTCTTTCCAGATTTCATCTGAGGATATTTCCTTTTTCACCATAGCCCTCTATGGGCTTCCAAATATCACTTTGCCAATTCCACAAGAACTGTCTTAGCGAAAGGCTTCTTGAGGGGAAAGCTGTAACTCTGTGAGATGATTTCACAGAACACAAAGAAGTTTCTCAGAAAGCTTCTTTCTCTTTGTTATCGGAGGATATTTCCTTTGGCCCTATAGTCTTCAAAGGGATCCGAAATATCTGTTCTCAGATTCCACAGAAATAAGGCTAGCAAAGAGATCCACGAAATACAGATGTAACTCTGTGAGTGGAAGTCACATATCACAGAGCAGCTTCTCAGAAAGCTTCTTTCTAGATTTCATCTGAGAATATTTCCTTTTTCACCATAGCCCTCTACGGGCTTCCAAATATCACTTTGCCAATTCCACAAGAACTGTCTTAGCGAAAGGCTTCTTGAGGGGAAAGCTGTAACTCTGTGAGATGATTTCACAGAACACAAAGAAGTTTCTCAGAAAGCTTCTTTCTCTTTGTTATCGGAGGATATTTCCTTTGGCCCTATAGTCTTCAAAGGGATCCGAAATATCTGTTCTCAGATTCCACAGAAATAAGGCTAGCAAAGAGATCCACGAAATACAGATGTAACTCTGTGAGATGAATTAACAGAACGCTAAGCAGTTTCTCAGAAAGCTTCTTTCCAGATTTCATCTGAGGATATTTCCTTTTTCTCCATAGCCCTCTATGGGGTTCCAAATATCACTTTGCCCATTGCACAAGACTGTCTTAGCGAAAGGCTTCTTGAGGGGAAAGCTGTAATTCTGTGAGATGATTTCACAGAACACAAAGAAGTTTCTCAGAAAGCTTCTTTCTCTTTGTTATCGGAGGATATTTCCTTTGGCCCTATAGTCTTCAAAGGGATCCGAAATATCTGTTCTCAGATTCCACAGAAATAAGGCTAGAAAAGAGATCCACGAAATACAGATGTAACACTGTGAGATGAATTTACAGAACACTAAGCAGTTTCTCAGAAAGCTTCTTTCCAGATTTCATCTGAGGCTCTTTCCTTTTTCACCATAGCCCTCTATGGGCTTCCAAATATCACTTTGCCAATTCCACAAGAACTGTCTTAGCGAAAGGCTTCTTGAGGGGAAAGCTGTAACTCTGTGAGATGATTTCACAGAACACAAAGAAGTTTCTCAGAAAGCTTCTTTCTCTTTGTTATCCGAGGATATTTCCTTTGGCCCTATAGTCTTCAAAGGGATCCGAAATATCTGTTCTCAGATTCCACAGAAATAAGGCTAGCAAAGAGATCCACGAAATACAGATGTAACTCTGTGAGTGGAAGTCACACATCACCGAGCAGTTTCTCAGAAAGCTTCTTTCCAGATTTCTTCTGAGGATATTTCCGTTTTCAACATAGCCCACTATGTGCTTCCAAATATCACTTTGCCAATTCCACAAGACTGTCTTAGCGAAAGGCTTCTTGAGGGGAAAGCTGTAACTCTGTGAGATGATTTCACAGAACACAAAGAAGTTTCTCAGAAAGCTTCTTTCTCTTTGTTATCGGAGGATATTTCCTTTGGCCCTATAGTCTTCAAAGGGATCCGAAATATCTGTTCTCAGATTCCACAGAAATAAGGCTAGCAAAGAGATCCACGAAATACAGATGTAACTCTGTGAGATGAATTAACAGAACACTAAGCAGTTTCTCAGAAAGCTTCTTTCCAGATTTCATCTGAGGATATTTCCTTTTTCACCATAGCCCTCTAAGGGCTTCCAAATATCACTTTGCCAATTCCACAAGAACTGTCTTAGCGAAAGGCTTCTTGAGGGGAAAGCTGTAACTCTGTGAGATGATTTCACAGAACACAAAGAAGTTTCTCAGAAAGCTTCTTTCTCTTTGTTATCGGAGGATATTTCCTTTGGCCCTATAGTCTTCAAAGGGATCCGAAATATCTGTTCTCAGATTCCACAGAAATAAGGCTAGCAAAGCGATCCACGAAATACAGTTGTAACTCTGTGAGATGAATTTACAGAACACTAAGCAGTTTCTCAGAAAGCTTCTTTCCAGATTTCAACTGAGGATATTTCCTTTTTCACCATAGCCCTCTATGGGCTTCCAAATATCACTTTGCCAATTCCACAAGAACTGTCTTAGCGAAAGGCTTCTTGAGGGGAAAGCTGTAACTCTGTGAGATGATTTCACAGAACACAAAGAAGTTTCTCAGAAAGCTTCTTTCTCTTTGTTATCGGAGGATATTTCCTTTGGCCCTATAGTCTTCAAAGGGATCCGAAATATCTGTTCTCAGATTCCACAGAAATAAGGCTAGCAAAGAGATCCACGAAATACACATGTAACTCTGTGAGTGGAAGTCACACATCACAGAGCAGTTTCTCAGAAAGCTTCTTTCCAGATTTCTTCTGAGGATATTTCCTTTTTCACCATAGCCCTCTATGGGCTTCCAAATATCACTTTGCCAATTCCACAGAAACTGTCTTAGCGAAAGGCTTCTTGAGCGGAAAGCTGTAACTCTGTGAGATGATTTCACAGAACACAAAGAAGTTTCTCAGAAAGCTTCTTTCTCTTTGTTATCGGAGGATATTTCCTTTGGCCCTATAGTCTTCAAAGTTATCCGAAATATCTGTTCTCAGATTCCACAGAAATAAGGCTAGCAAAGAGATCCACGAAATACAGTTGTAACTCTGTGAGATGAATTTACAGAACACTAAGCAGTTTCTCAGAAAGCTTCTTTCCAGATTTCATCTGAGGATATTTCCTTTTTCACCATAGCCCTCTATGGGCTTCCAAATATCACTTTGCCAATTCCACAAGAACTGTCTAAGCGAAAGGCTTCTTGAGGGGAAAGCTGTAACTCTGTGAGTTGATTTCACAGAACACAAAGAAGTTTCTCAGAAAGCTTCTTTCTCTTTGTTATCGGAGGATATTTCCTTTGGCCCTATAGTCTTCAAAGGGATCCGAAATATCTGTTATCAGATTCCACAGGAATAAGGCTAGCAAAGAGATCCACGAAATACAGATGTAACTCTGTGAGATGAATTAACAGAACACTAAGCAGTTTCTCAGAAAGCTTATTTCCAGATTTCATCTGAGGATATTTCCTTTTTCACCCTAGCCCTCTATGGGCTTCCAAATATCACTTTGCCAATTCCACAAGAACTGTCTTAGCGGAAGGCTTCTTGAGGGGAAAGCTGTAACTCTGTGAGATGATTTCACAGAACACAAAGAAGTTTCTCAGAAAGCTTCTTTCTCTTTGTTATCGGAGGATATTTCCTTTGGCCCTATAGTCTTCAAAGGGATCCGAAATATCTGTTCTCAGATTCCACAGAAATAAGGCTAGCAAGAGATCCACGAAATACAGTTGTAACTCTGTGAGATGAATTTACAGAACACTAAGCAGTTGCTCAGAAAGCTTCTTTCCAGATTTCATCTGAGGATATTTCCTTTTTCATCATAGCCCTCTATGGGCTTCCAAATATCACTTTGCCAATTCCACAAGAAGTGTCTTAGCGAAAGTCTTCTTGAGGGGAAAGCTGTAACTCTGTGAGATGATTTCACAGAACACAAAGAACTTTCTCAGCAAGCTTCTTTCTCTTTGTTATCAGAGGATATTTCCTTTGGCCCTATAGTCTTCAAAGGGATCCGAAATATCTGTTCTCAGATTCCACAGAAATAAGGCTAGCAAAGAGATCCACGAAATACAGATGTAACTCTGTGAGATGAATTTACAGAACACTAAGCAGTTTCTCAGAAAGCTTCTTTCCAGATTTCATCTGAGGATATTTACTTCTTCACCGTAGCCCTCTATGGGCTTCCAAATATCACTTTGCCAATTCCACAAGAACTGTCTTAGCGAAAGGCTTCTTGAGGGGGAAGCTGTAACTCTGGGAGATGATTTCACAGAACACAAAGAAGTTTCTCAGAAAGCTTCTTTCTCTTTGTTATCGGAGGATATTTCCTTTGGCCCTATAGTCTTCAAAGGGATCCGAAATATCTGTTCTCAGATTCCACAGTAATAAGGCTAGCAAAGAGATCCACGAAATACAGATGTAACTCTGTGAGTGGAAGTCACACATCACCGAGCAGTTTCTCAGAAAGCTTCTTTCCAGATTTCTTCTGACGATATTTCCGTTTTCAACATAGCCCACTATGTGCTTCCAAATATCACTTTGCCAATTCCACAAGACTGTCTTAGCGAAAGGCTTCTTGAGGGGAAAGCTGTAACTCTGTGAGATGATTTCACAGAACACAAAGAAGTTTCTCAGAAAGCTTCTTTCTCTTTGTTATCGGAGGATATTTCCTTTGGCCCTATAGTCTTCAAAGGGATCCGAAATATCTGTTCTCAGATTCCACAGAAATAAGGCTAGCAAAGAGATCCACGAAATACAGATGTAACTCTGTGACATGAATTAACAGAACACTAAGCAGTTTCTCAGAAAGCTTCTTTCCAGATTTCATCTGAGGATATTTCCTTTTTCACCATAGCCCTCTATGGGCTTCTAAATATCACTTTGCCAATTCCACAAGAACTGTCTTAGCGAAAGGCTTCTTCAGGGGAAAGCTGTAACTCTGTGAGATGATTTCACAGAACACAAAGAACTTTCTCAGAAAGCTTCTTTCTCTTTGTTATCGGTGGATATTTCCTTTGGCCCTATAGTCTTCAAAGGGATCCGAAATATCTCTTCTCAGATTCCACAGAAATAAGGCTAGCAAAGAGATCCACGAAATACAGATGTAACTCTGTGAGATGAATTAACAGAACACTAAGCAGTTTCTCAGAAAGCTTCTTTCCAGATTTCATCTGAGGATATTTCCTTTTTCACCATAGCCCTCTAAGGGCTTCCAAATATCACTTTGCCAATTCCACAAGAACTGTCTTAGCGAAAGGCTTCTTGAGGGGAAAGCTGTAACTCTGTGAGATGATTTCACAGAACACAAAGAAGTTTCTCAGAAAGCTTCTTTCTCTTTGTTATCGGAGGATATTTCCTTTGGCCCTATAGTCTTCAAAGGGATCCGAAATATCTGTTCTCAGATTCCACAGAAATAAGGCTAGCAAAGCGATCCACGAAATACAGTTGTAACTTTGTGAGTTGAATTTACAGAACACTAAGCAGTTTCTCAGAAAGCTTCTTTCCAGATTTCAACTGAGGATATTTCCTTTTTCACCATAGCCCTCTATGGGCTTCCAAATATCACTTTGCCAATTCCACAAGAACTGTCTTAGCGAAAGGCTTCTTGAGGGGAAAGCTGTAACTCTGTGAGATGATTTCACAGAACACAAAGAAGTTTCTCAGAAAGCTTCTTTCTCTTTGTTATCGGAGGATATTTCCTTTGGCCCTATAGTCTTCAAAGGGATCCGAAATATCTGTTCTCAGATTCCACAGAAATAAGGCTAGCAAAGAGATCCACGAAATACAGATGTAACTCTGTGAGTGGAAGTCACACATCACCGAGAAGTTTCTCAGAAAGCTTCTTTCCAGATTTCTTCTGAGGATATTTCCGTTTTCAACATAGCCCACTATGTGCTTCCAAATATCACTTTGCCAATGCCACAAGACTGTCTTAGCGAAAGGCTTCTTGAGGGGAAAGGTGTAACTCTGTGAGATGATTTCACAGAACACAAAGAAGTTTCTCAGAAAACTTCTTTCTCTTTGTTATCGGAGGATATTTCCTTTGGCCCTATAGTCTTCAAAGGGATCCGAAATATCTGTTCTCAGATTCCACAGAAATAAGGCTAGCAAAGAGATCCACGAAATACAGATGTAACTCTGTGAGATGAATTAACAGAACACTAAGCAGTTTCTCAGAAAGCTTCTTTCCAGATTTCATCTGAGGATATATCCTTTTTCACCATAGCCCTCTATGGGCTTCCAAATATCACTTTGCCAATTCCACAAGAACTGTCTTAGCGAAAGGCTTCTTGAGGGGAAAGCTGTAACTCTGTGAGATGATTTCACAGAACACAAAGAAGTTTCTCAGAAAGCTTCTTTCTCTTTGTTATCGGAGGATATTTCCTTTGGCCCTATAGTCTTCAAAGGGATCCGAAATATCTGTTCTCAGATTCCACAGAAATAAGGCTAGCAAAGAGATCCACGAAATACAGATGTAACTCTGTGAGATGAATTAACAGAACACTAAGCAGTTTCTCAGAAAGCTTCTTTCCAGATTTCATCTGAGGATATTTCCTTTTTCACCCTAGCCCTCTATGGGCTTCCAAATATCACTTTGCCCATTCCACAAGAACTGTCTTAGCGGAAGGCTTCTTGTGGGGAAAGCTGTAACTCTGTGAGATGATTTCACAGAACACAAAGAAGTTTCTCAGAAAGCTTCTTTCTCTTTGTTATCAGAGGATATTTCCTTTGGCCCTATAGTCTTCAAAGGGATCCGAAATATCTGTTCTCAGATTCCACAGAAATAATGCTATCAAAGAGATCCACGAAATACACATATAACTCTGTGAGTGGAAGTCACACATCACAGAGCAGTTTCTCAGAAAGCTTCTTTCCAGATTTCATCTGAGGATATTTCCTTTTTCACCATAGCCCTCTATGGGCTTCCAAATATCACTTTGCCAATTCCACAAGAAGTGTCTTAGCGAAAGTCTTCTTGAGGGGAAAGCTGTAACTCTGTGAGATGATTTCACAGAACACAAAGAACTTTCTCAGCAAGCTTCTTTCTCTTTGTTATCGGAGGATATTTCCTTTGGCCCTATAGTCTTCAAAGGGATCCGAAATATCTGTTCTCAGATTCCACAGAAATAAGGCTAGCAAAGAGATCCACGAAATACAGATGTAACTCTGTGAGATGAATTTACAGAACACTAAGCAGTTTCTCAGAAAGCTTCTTTCCAGATTTCATCTGAGGATATTTACTTCTTCACCATAGCCCTCTATGGGCTTCCAAATATCACTTTGCCAATTCCACAAGAACTGTCTTAGCGAAAGGCTTCTTGAGGGGAAAGCTGTAACTCTGTGAGATGATTTCACAGAACACAAAGAAGTTTCTCAGAAAGCTTCTTTCTCTTTGTTATCGGAGGATATTTCCTTTGGCCCTATACTCTTCAAAGGGATCCGAAATATCTGTTCTCAGATTCCACAGAAATAATGCTAGCAAAGAGATCCACGAAGTACACATATAACTCTGTGAGTGGAAGTCACACATCACAGAGCAGTTTCTCAGAAAGCTTCTTTCCAGATTTCATCTGAGGATATTTCCTTTTTCACCATAGCCCTCTATGGGCTTCCAAATATCACTTTGCCAATTCCACAAGAAGTGTCTTAGCGAAAGTCTTCTTGAGGGGAAAGCTGTAACTCTGTGAGATGATTTCACAGAACACAAAGAACTTTCTCAGCAAGCTTCTTCCTCTTTGTTATCGGAGGATATTTCCTTTGGCCCTATAGTCTTCAAAGGGATCCGAAATATCTGTTCTCAGATTCCACAGAAATAAGGCTAGCAAAGAGATCCACGAAATACAGATGTAACTCTGTGAGATGAATTAACAGAACACTAAGCAGTTTCTCAGAAAGCTTCTTTCCAGATTTCATCTGAGGATATTTCCTTTTTCACCATAGCCCTCTATTGGCTTCCAAATATCACTTTGCCAATTCCACAAGAACTGTCTTAGCGAAAGGCTTCTTGAGGGGAAAGCTGTAACTCTTTGAGATGATTTCACAGAACACAAAGAAGTTTCTCAGAAAGCTTCCTTCCCTTTGTTATCGGAGGATATTTCCTTTGGCCCTATAGTCTTCAAAGGGATCCGAAATATCTGTTCTCAGATTCCACAGAAATAAGGCTAGCAAAGAGATCCACGAAATACAGATGTAACTCTGTGAGTGGAAGTCACACATCACCGAGCAGTTTCTCAGAAAGCTTCTTTCCAGATTTCTTCTGACGATATTTCCGTTTTCAACATAGCCCACTATGTGCTTCCAAATATCACTTTGCCAATTCCACAAGACTGTCTTAGCGAAAGGCTTCTTGAGGGGATAGCTGTAACTCTGTGAGATGATTTCACAGAACACAAAGAAGTTTCTCAGAAAGCTTCTTTCTCTTTGTTATCGGAGGATATTTCCTTTGGCCCTATAGTCTTCAAAGGGATCCGAAATATCTGTTCTCAGATTCCACAGAAATAAGGCTAGCAAAGAGATCCACGAAATACAGATGTAACTCTGTGAGATGAATTAACAGAACACTAAGCAGTTTCTCAGAAAGCTTCTTTCCAGATTTCATCTGAGGATATTTCCTTTTTCACCATAGCCCTCTATGGGCTTCCAAATATCACTTTGCCAATTCCACAAGAACTGTCTTAGCGAAAGGCTTCTTGAGGGGAAAGCTGTAACTCTGTGAGATGATTTCACAGAACACAAAGAAGTTTCTCAGAAAGCTTCTTTCTCTTTGTTATCGGAGGATATTTCCTTTGGCCCTATAGTCTTCAAAGGGATCCGAAATATCTGTTCTCAGATTCCACAGAAATAAGGCTAGCAAAGAGATCCACGAAATACAGATGTAACTCTGTGAGATGAATTAACAGAACACTAAGCAGTTTCTCAGAAAGCTTCTTTCCAGATTTCATCTGAGGATATTTCCTTTTTCACCATAGCCCTCTATGGGCTTCCAAATATCACTTTGCCAATTCCACAAGAACTGTCTTAGCGAAAGGCTTCTTGAGGGGAAAGCTGTAACTCTGTGAGATGATTTCACAGAACACAAAGAAGTTTCTCAGAAAGCTTCTTTCTCTTTGTTATCGGAGGATATTTCCTTTGGCCCTATAGTCTTCAAAGGGATCCGAAATATCTCTTCTCAGATTCCACAGAAATAAGGCTAGCAAAGAGATCCACGAAATGCAGATGTAACTCTGTGAGATGAATTAACAGAACACTAAGCAGTTTCTCAGAAAGCTTCTTTCCAGATTTCATCTGAGGATATTTCCTTTTTCACCATAGCCCTCTAAGGGCTTCCAAATATCACTTTGCCAATTCCACAAGAACTGTCTTAGCGGAAGGCTTCTTTAGGGGAAAGCTGTAACTCTGTGAGATGATTTCACAGAACACAAAGAAGTTTCTCAGAAAGCTTCTTTCTCTTTGTTATCGGAGGATATTTCCTTTGGCCCTATAGTCTTCAAAGGGATCCGAAATATCTGTTCTCAGATTCCACAGAAATAAGGCTAGCAAAGCGATCCACGAAATACAGTTGTAACTCTGTGAGTTGAATTTACAGAACACTAAGCAGTTTCTCAGAAAGCTTCTTTCCAGATTTCAACTGAGGATATTTCCTTTTTCACCATAGCCCTCTATGGGCTTCCAAATATCACTTTGCCAATTCCACAAGAACTGTCTTAGCGAAAGGCTTCTTGAGGGGAAAGCTGTAACTCTGTGAGATGATTTCACAGAACACAAAGAAGTTTCTCAGAAAGCTTCTTTCTCTTTGTTATCGGAGGATATTTCCTTTGGCCCTATAGTCTTCAAAGGGATCCGAAATATCTGTTCTCAGATTCCACAGAAATAAGGCTAGCAAAGAGATCCACGAAATACAGATGTAACTGTGTGAGTGGAAGTCACACATCACAGAGCAGTTTCTCAGAAAGCTTCTTTCCAGATTTCTTCTGAGGATATTTCCTTTTTCACCATAGCCCTCTAGGGGCTTCCAAATATCACTTTGCCAATTCCACAGGAACTGTCTTAGCGAAAGGTTTCTTGAGCGGAAAGCTGTAACTCTGTGAGATGATTTCACAGAACACAAAGAAGTTTCTCAGAAAGCTTCTTTCTCTTTGTTATCGGAGGATATTTCCTTTGGCCCTATAGTCTTCAAAGGGATCCGAAATATCTGTTCTCAGATTCCACAGAAATTAGGCTAGCAAAGAGATCCACGAAATACAGTTGTAACTCTGTGAGATGAATTTACAGAACACTAAGCAGTTTCTCAGAAAGCTTCTTTCCAGATTTCATCTGAGGATATTTCCTTTTTCACCATAGCCCTCTATGGGCTTCCAAATATCACTTTGCCAATTCCACAAGAACTGTCTTAGTGAAAGGCTTCTTGAGGGGAAAGCTGTAACTCTGTGAGATGATTTCACAGAACACAAAGAACTTTCTCAGAAAGCTTCTTTCTCTTTGTTATCGGAGGATATTTCCTTTGGCCCTATAGTCTTCAAAGGGATCCGAAATATCTGTTCTCAGATTCCACAGAAATAAGGCTAGCAAAGAGATCCACGAAATACAGATGTAACTCTGTGAGATGAATTAACAGAACACTAAGCAGTTTCTCAGAAAGCTTCTTTCCAGATTTCATCTGAGGATATTTCCTTTTTCACCCTAGCCCTCTATGGGCTTCCAAATATCACTTTGCCAATTCCACAAGAACTGTCTTAGCGGAAGGCTTCTTGAGGGGAAAGCTGTAACTCTGTGAGATGATTTCACAGAACACAAAGAAGTTTCTCAGAAAGCTTCTTTCTCTTTGTTATCGGAGGATATTTCCTTTGGCCCTATAGTCTTCAAAGGGATCCGAAATATCTGTTCTCAGATTCCACAGAAATAAGGCTAGCAAAGAGATCCACGAAATACACATATAACTCTGTGAGTGGAAGTCACACATCACAGAGCAGTTTCTCAGAAAGCTTCTTTCCAGATTTCATCTGAGGATATTTCCTTTTTCACCATAGCCCTCTATGGGCTTCCAAATATCACTTTGCCAATTCCACAAGTACTGTCTTAGCGAAAGGCTTCTTGAGGGGAAAGCTGTAACTCTGTGAGATGATTTCACAGAAAACAAATAAGTTTCTCAGAAAGCTTCTTTCTCTTTGTTATCGGAGGATATTTCTTGTGGCCCTATAGTCTTCAAAGGGATCCGAAATATCTGTTCTCAGATTACACAGAAATAAGGCTAGCAAAGAGATCCACGAAATACAGATGTATCTCTGTGAGATGAATTAACAGAACACTAAGCAGTTTCTCAGAAAGCTTCTTTCCAGATTTCTTCTGAGGATATTTCCTTTTTCACCTTAGCCCTCTAAGGGCTTCCAAATATCACTTTGCCAATTCCACAAGAACTGTCTTAGCGAAAGGCTTCTTGAGGGGAAAGCTGTAACTCTGTGAGATGATTTCACAGAACACAAAGAAGTTTCTCAGAAAGCTTCTTTCTCTTTGTTATCGGAGGATATTTCCTTTGGCCCTATAGTCTTCAAAGGGATCCGAAATATCTGTTCTCAGATTCCACAGAAATAAGGCTAGCAAAGAGATCCACGAAATACAGTTGTAACTCTGTGAGATGAATTTACAGAACACTAAGCAGTTTCTCAGAAAGCTTCTTTCCAGATTTCATCTGAGGATATTTCCTTTTTCACCATAGCCCTCTATGGGCTTCCAAATATCACTTTGCCAATTCCACAAGAAGTGTCTTAGCGAAAGTCTTCTTGAGGGGAAAGCTGTAACTCTGTGAGATGATTTCACAGAACACAAAGAACTTTCTCAGCAAGCTTCTTTCTCTTTGTTATCTGAGGATATTTCCTTTGGCCCTATAGTCTTCAAAGGGATCCGAAATATCTGTTCTCAGATTCCACAGAAATAAGGTTAGCAAAGAGATCCACGAAATACAGATGTAACTCTGTGAGATGAATTTACAGAACACTAAGCAGTTTCTCAGAAAGTTTCTTTCCAGATTTCATCTGAGGATATTTACTTCTTCACCATAGCCCTCTATGGGCTTCCAAATATCACTTTGCCAATTCCACAAGAACTGTCTTAGCGAAAGGCTTCTTGAGGGGAAAGCTGTAACTGTGTGAGATGATTTCACAGAACACAAAGAAGTTTCTCAGCAAGCTTCTTTCTCTTTGTTATCGGAGGATATTTCCTTTGGCCCTATAGTCTTCAAAGGGATCCGAAATATCTTTTCTCAGATTCCACAGAAATAAGGCCAGCAAAGAGATCCACGAAATACAGATGTAACTCTGTGAGATGAATTAACAGAACACTAAGCAGTTTCTCAGAAAGCTTCTTTCCAGATTTCATCTGAGGATATTTCCTTTTTCACCATAGCCCTCTATGGGCTTCCAAATATCACTTTGCCAATTCCACAAGAACTGTCTTAGCGAAAGGCTTCTTGAGGGGAAAGCTGTAACTCTGTGAGATGATTTCACAGAACACAAAGAAGTTTCTCAGAAAGCTTCTTTCCCTTTGTTATCGGAGGATATTTCCTTTGGCCCTATAGTCTTCAAAGGGATCCGAAATATCTGTTCTCAGATTCCACAGAAATAAGGCTAGCAAAGAGATCCACGAAATACAGATGTAACTGTGTGAGTGGAAGTCACACATCACCGAGCAGTTTCTCAGAAAGCTTCTTTCCAGATTTCTTCTGAGGATATTTCCGTTTTCAACATAGCCCACTATGTGCTTCCAAATATCACTTTGCCAATTCCACAAGACTGTCTTAGCGAAAGGCTTCTTGAGGGGAAAGCTGTAACTCTGTGAGATGATTTCACAGAACACAAAGAAGTTTCTCAGAAAGCTTCTTTCTCTTTGTTATCGGAGGATATTTCCTTTGGCCCTATAGTCTTCAAAGGGATCCGAAATATCTGTTCTCAGATTCCACAGAAATAAGGCTAGCAAAGAGATCCACGAAATACAGATGTAACCCTGTGAGATGAATTAACAGAACACTAAGCAGTTTCTCAGAAAGCTTCTTTCCAGATTTCATCTGAGGATATTTCCTTTTTCACCATAGCCCTCCAAGGGCTTCCAAATATCACTTTGCCAATTCCACAAGAACTGTCTTAGCGAAAGGCTTCTTGAGGGGAAAGCTGTAACTCTGTGAGATGATTTCACAGAACACAAAGAAGTTTCTCAGAAAGCTTCTTTCTCTTTGTTATCGGAGGATATTTCCTTTGGCCCTATAGTCTTCAAAGGGATCCGAAATATCTGTTCTCAGATTCCACAGAAATAAGGCTAGCAAAGAGATCCACGAAATACAGATGTAACTCTGTGAGATGAATTAACAGAACACTAAGCAGTTTCTCAGAAAGCTTCTTTCCAGATTTCATCTGAGGATATTTCCTTTTTCACCATAGCCCTCTATGGGCTTCCAAATATCACTTTGCCACTTCCACAAGAACTGTCTTAGCGAAAGGCTTCTTGAGGGGAAAGCTGTAACTCTGTGAGATGATTTCACAGAACACAAAGAACTTTCTCAGAAAGCTTCTTTCTCTTTGTTATCGGAGGATATTTCCTTTGGCCCTATAGTCTTCAAAGGGATCCGAAATATCTGTTCTCAGATTCCACAGAAAGAAGGCTAGCAAAGAGATCCACGAAATACACATGTAACTCTGTGAGTGGAAGTCACACATCACAGAGCAGTTTCTCAGAAAGCTTCTTTCCAGATTTCATCTGAGGATATTTCCTTTTTCACCATAGCCCTCTATGGGCTTCCAAATATCACTTTGCCAATTCCACAAGAACTGTCTTAGCGAAAGGCTTCTTGAGGGGAAAGCTGTAACTCTGTGAGATGATTTCACAGAACACAAAGAAGTTTCTCAGAAAGCTTCTTTCTCTTTGTTATCGGAGGATATTTCCTTTGGCCCTATAGTCTTCAAAGGGATCCGAAATATCTGTTCTCAGATTCCACAGAAATAAGGCTAGCAAAGAGATCCACGAAATACAGATGTAACTCTGTGAGTGGAAGTCACATATCACAGAGCAGCTTCTCAGAAAGCTTCTTTCTAGATTTCATCTGAGAATATTTCCTTTTTCACCATAGCCCTCTACGGGCTTCCAAATATCACTTTGCCAATTCCACAAGAACTGTCTTAGCGAAAGGCTTCTTGAGGGGAAAGCTGTAACTCTGTGAGATGATTTCACAGAACACAAAGAAGTTTCTCAGAAAGCTTCTTTCTCTTTGTTATCGGAGGATATTTCCTTTGGCCCTATAGTCTTCAAAGGGATCCGAAATATCTGTTCTCAGATTCCACAGAAATAAGGCTAGCAAAGAGATCCACGAAATACAGATGTAACTCTGTGAGATGAATTTACAGAACACTAAGCAGTTTCTCAGAAAGCTTCTTTCCAGATTTCATCTGAGGATATTTCCTTTTTCACCATAGCCCTCTATGGGCTTCCAAACATCACTTTGCCAATTCCACAAGAACTGTCTTAGCGAAAGGCTTCTTGAGGGGAAAGCTGTAACTCTGTGAGATGATTTCACAGAACACAAAGAAGTTTCTCAGAAAGCTTCTTTCTCTTTGTTATCGGAGGATATTTCCTTTGGCCCTATAGTCTTCAAAGGGTTCCGAAATATCTGTTCTCAGATTCCACAGAAATAAGGCTAGCAAAGAGATCCACGAAATACAGACGTAACTCTGTGAGATGAATTAACAGAACACTAAGCAGTTTCTCAGAAAGCTTCTTTCCAGATTTCATCTGAGGATATTTCCTTTTTCACCATAGCCCTCTAGGGGCTTTCAAATATCACTTTGCCAATTCCACAAGAAGTGTCTTAGCGAAAGGCTTCTTGAGGGGAAAGCTGTAACTCTGTGAGATGATTTCACAGAACACAAAGAAGTTTCTCAGAAAGCTTCTTTCCCTTTGTTATCGGAGGATATTTCCTTTGGCCCTATAGTCTTCAAAGGGATCCGAAATATCTGTTCTCAGATTCCACAGAAATAAGGCTAGCAAAGAGATCCACGAAATACAGGTGTAACTCTGTGAGTGGAAGTCACACATCACCGAGCAGTTTCTCAGAAAGCTTCTTTCCAGATTTCTTCTGAGGATATTTCCGTTTTCAACATAGCCCACTATGTGCTTCCAAATATCACTTTGCCAATTCCACAAGACTGTCTTAGCGAAAGGCTTCTTGAGGGGAAAGCTGTAAATCTGTGAGATGATTTCACAGAACACAAAGAAGTTTCTCAGAAAGCTTCTTTCTCTTTGTTATCGGAGGATATTTCCTTTGGCCCTATAGTCTTCAAAGGGATCCGAAATATCTGTTCTCAGATTCCACAGAAATAAGGCTAGCAAAGAGATCCACGAAATACAGATGTAACTCTGTGAGATGAATTAACAGAACACTAAGCAGTTTCTCAGAAAGCTTCTTTCCAGATTTCATCTGAGGATATTTCCTTTTTCACCATAGCCCTCTATGGGCTTCCAAATATCACTTTGCCAATTCCACAAGAACTGTCTTAGCGAAAGGCTTCTTGAGGGGAAAGCTGTAACTCTGTGAGATGATTTCACAGAACACAAAGAAGTTTCTCAGAAAGCTTCTTTCTCTTTGTTATCGGAGGATATTTCCTTTGGCCCTATAGTCTTCAAAGGGATCCGAAATATCTGTTCTCAGATTCCACAGAAATAAGGCTAGCAAAGAGATCCACGAAATACAGATGTAACTCTGTGAGATGAATTAACAGAACACTAAGCAGTTTCTCAGAAAGCTTCTTTCCAGATTTCATCTGAGGATATTTCCTTTTTCACCATAGCCCTCTATGGGCTTCCAAATATCACTTTGCCAATTCCACAAGAACTGTCTTAGCGAAAGGCTTCTTGAGGGGAAAGCTGTAACTCTGTGAGATGATTTCACAGAACACAAAGAACTTTCTCAGAAAGCTTCTTTCTCTTTGTTATCGGAGGATATTTCCTTTGGCCCTATAGTCTTCAAAGGGATCCGAAATATCTGTTCTCAGATTCCACAGAAATAAGGCTAGCAAAGAGATCCACGAAATACAGATGTAACTCTGTGAGATGAATTAACAGAACACTAAGCAGTTTCTCAGAAAGCTTCTTTCCAGATTTCATCTGAGGATATTTCCTTTTTCACCATAGCCCTCTATGGGCTTCCAAATATCACTTTGCCAATTCCACAAGAACTGTCTTAGCGAAAGGGTTCTTGAGGGGAAAGCTGTAACTCTGTGAGATGATTTCACAGAACACAAAGAAGTTTCTCAGAAAGCTTCTTTCTCTTTGTTATCGGAGGATATTTCCTTTGGCCCTATAGTCTTCAAAGGGATCCGAAATATCTGTTCTCAGATTCCACAGATATAAGGCTAGCAAAGAGATCCACGAAATACAGATGTAACTCTGTGAGATGAATTAACAGAACACTAAGCAGTTTCTCAGAAAGCTTCTTTCCAGATTTCATCTGAGGATATTTCCTTTTTCACCATAGCCCTCTAAGGGCTTCCAAATATCACTTTGCCAATTCCACAAGAACTGTCTTAGCGAAAGGCTTCTTGAGGGGAAAGCTGTAACTCTGTGAGGTGATTTCACAGAACACAAAGAAGTTTCTCAGAAAGCTTCTTTCTCTTTGTTATCGGAGGATATTTCCTTTGGCCCTATAGTCTTCAAAGGGATCCGAAATATCTGTTCTCAGATTCCACAGAAATAAGGCTAGCAAAGAGATCCACGAAATACAGTTGTAACTCTGTGAGATGAATTTACAGAACACTAAGCAGTTTCTCAGAAAGCTTCTTTCCAGATTTCAACTGAGGATATTTCCTTTTTCACCATAGCCCTCTATGGGCTTCCAAATATCACTTTGCCAATTCCACAAGAACTGTCTTAGCGAAAGGCTTCTTGAGGGGAAAGCTGTAACTCTGTGAGATGATTTCACAGAACACAAAGAAATTTCTCAGAAAGCTTCTTTCTCTTTGTTATCGGAGGATATTTCCTTTGGCCCTATAGTCTTCAAAGGGATCCGAATATCTGTTCTCAGATTCCACAGAAATAAGGCTAGCAAAGAGATCCACGAAATACAGATGTAACTCTGTGAGTGGAAGTCACACATCACAGAGCAGTTTCTCAGAAAGCTTCTTTCCAGATTTCTTCTGAGGATATTTCCTTTTTCACCATAGCCCTCTATGGGCTTCCAAATATCAATTTGCCAATTCCACAGGAACTGTCTTAGCGAAAGGCTTCTTGAGCGGAAAGCTGTAACTCTGTGAGAGGATTTCACAGAACACAAAGAAGTTTCTCAGAAAGCTTCTTTCTCTTTGTTATCGGAGGATATTTCCTTTGGCCCTATAGTCTTCAAAGGGATCCGAAATATCTGTTCTCAGATTCCACAGAAATAAGGCTAGCAAAGAGATCCACGAAATACAGTTGTAACTCTGTGAGTTGAATTTACAGAACACTAAGCAGTTTCTCAGAAAGCTTCTTTCCAGATTTCATCTGAGGATATTTCCTTTTTCACCATAGCCCTCTATGGGCTTCCAAATATCACTTTGCCAATTCCACAAGAACTGTCTTAGCGAAAGGCTTCTTGAGGGGAAAGCTGTAACTCTGTGAGATGATTTCACAGAACACAAAGAAGTTTCTCAGAAAGCTTCTTTCTCTTTGTTATCGGAGGATATTTCCTTTGGCCCTATAGTCTTCAAAGGGATCCGAAATATCTGTTATCAGATTCCACAGAAATAAGGCTAGCAAAGAGATCCACGAAATACAGATGTAACTCTGTGAGATGAATTAACAGAACACTAAGCAGTTTCTCAGAAAGCTTCTTTCCAGATTTCATCTGAGGATATTTCCTTTTTCACCATAGCCCTCTATGGGCTTCCAAATATCACTTTGCCAATTCCACAAGAACTGTCTTAGCGGAAGGCTTCTTGAGGGGAAAGCTGTAACTCTGTGAGATGATTTCACAGAACACAAAGAAGTTTCTCAGAAAGCTTCTTTCTCTTTGTTATCGGAGGATATTTCCTTTGGCCCTATAGTCTTCAAAGGGATCCGAAATATCTGTTCTCAGATTCCACAGAAATAAGGCTAGCAAAGAGATCCACGAAATACACATATAACTCTGTGAGTGGAAGTCACACATAACAGAGCAGTTTCTCAGAAAGCTTCTTTCCAGATTTCATCTGAGGATATTTCCTTTTTCACCATAGCCCTCTATGGGGTTCCAAATATCACTTTGCCAATTCCACAAGTACTGTCTTAGCGAAAGGCTTCTTGAGGGGAAAGCTGTAACTCTGTGAGATGATTTCACAGAACACAAAGAAGTTTCTCAGAAAGCTTCTTTCTCTTTGTTATCGGAGGATATTTCCTTTGGCCCTATAGTCTTCAAAGGGATCCGAAATATCTGTTCTCAGAATCCACAGAAATAAGGCTAGCAAAGAGATCCACGAAATACAGTTGTAACTCTGTGAGATGAATTTACAGAACACTAAGCAGTTTCTCAGAAAGCTTCTTTCCAGATTTCATCTGAGGATATTTCCTTTTTCACCATAGCCCTCTATGGGCTTCCAAATATCACTTTGCCAATTCCACAAGAAGTATCTTAGCGAAAGGCTTCTTGAGGGGAAAGCTGTAACTCTGTGAGATGATTTCACAGAACACAAAGAAGTTTCTCAGAAAGCTTCTTTCGCTTTGTTATCGGAGGATATTTCCTTTGGCCCTATAGTCTTCAAAGGGATCCGAGATATCTGTTCTCAGATTCCACAAAAATAAGGCTAGCAAAGAGATCCACGAAATACAGATGTAACTCTGTGAGTGGAAGTCACACATCACAGAGCAGTTTCTCAGAAAGCTTCTTTCCAGATTTCTTCTGAGGATATTTCCGTTTTCACCATAGCCCTCTATGTGCTTCCAAATATCACTTTGCCAATTCCACAAGACTGTCTTAGCGAAAGGCTTCTTGAGGGGAAAGCTGTAACTCTGTGAGATGATTTCACAGAACACGAAGAAGTTTCTCAGAAAGCTTCTTTCTCTTTGTTATCGGAGGATATTTCCTTTGGCACTATAGTCTTCAAAGGGATCCGAAATATCTGTTCTCAGATTCCACAGAAATAAGGCTGGCAAAGAGATCCACGAAATACAGATGTAACTCTGTGAGGTGAATTTACAGAACACTAAGCAGTTTCTCAGAAAGCTTCTTTCCAGATTTCATCTGAGGATATTTCCTTTTTCACCATAGCCCTCTATGGGCTTCCAAATATCACTTTGCCAATTCCACAAGAACTGTCTTAGCGAAAGGCTTCTTGAGGGGAAAGCTGTTACTCTGTGACATGATTTCACGGAACACAAAGAAGTTTCTCAGAAAGCTTCTTTCTCTTTGTTATCGGAGGATATTTCCTTTGGCCCTATAGTCTTCAAAGGGATCCGAAATATCTGTTCTCAGATTCCACAGAAATAAGGTTAGCAAAGAGATCCACGAAATACAGATGTAACTCTGTGAGATGAATTAACAGAACACTAAGCAGTTTCTCAGAAAGCTTCTTTCCAGATTTCATCTGAGGATATTTCCTTTTTCACCATAGCCCTCTCTGGGCTTCCAAATATCACTTTGCCAATTCCACAAGAACTGTCTTAGCGAAAGGCTTCTTGAAGGGAAAGCTGTAACTCTGTGAGATGATTTCACAGAACCCAAAGAAGTTTCTGAGAAAGCTTCTTTCTCTTTGTTATCGGAGGATATTTCCTTTGACCCTATAGTCTTCAAAGGGATCCGAAATATCTGTTCTCAGATTCCACAGAAATAAGGCTAGCAAAGAGATCCACGAAATACCGATGTAACTCTGTGAGTGGAAGTCACATATCACAGAGCAGCTTCTCAGAAAGCTTCTTTCCAGATTTCATCTGAGGATATTTCCTTTTTCACCATAGCCCTCTATGGGCTTCCAAATATCACTTTGCCACTTCCACAAGAACTGTCTTAGCGAAAGGCTTCTTGAGGGGAAAGCTGTAACTCTGTGAGATGATTTCACAGAACACAAAGAACTTTCTCAGAAAGCTTCTTTCGCTTTGTTATCGGAGGATATTTCCTTTGGCCCTATAGTCTTCAAAGGGATCCGAAATATCTGTTCTCAGATTCCACAGAAAGAAGGCTAGCAAAGAGATCCACGAAATACACATGTAACTCTGTGAGTGGATGTCACACATCACAGAGCAGTTTCTCAGAAAGCTTCTTTCCAGATTTCATCTGAGGATATTTCCTTTTTCACCATAGCCCTCTATGGGCTTCCAAATATCACTTTGCCAATTCCACAAGAACTGTCTTAGCGAAAGGCTTCTTGAGGGGAAAGCTGTAACTCTGTGAGATGATTTCACAGAACACAAAGAAGTTTCTCAGAAAGCTTCTTTCTCTTTGTTATCGGAGGATATTTCCTTTGGCCCTATAGTCTTCAAAGGGATCCGAAATATCTGTTCTCAGATTCCACAGAAATAAGGCTAGCAAAGAGATCCACGAAATACAGATGTAACTCTGTGAGTGGAAGTCACATATCACAGAGCAGCTTCTCAGAAAGCTTCTTTCTAGATTTCATCTGAGAATATTTCCTTTTTCACCATAGCCCTCTACGGGCTTCCAAATATCACTTTGCCAATTCCACAAGAACTGTCTTAGCGAAAGGCTTCTTGAGGGGAAAGCTGTAACTCTGTGAGATGATTTCACAGAACACAAAGAAGTTTCTCAGAAAGCTTCTTTCTCTTTGTTATCGGAGGATATTTCCTTTGGCCCTATAGTCTTCAAAGGGATCCGAAATATCTGTTCTCAGATTCCACAGAAATAAGGCTAGCAAAGAGATCCACGAAATACAGATGTAACTCTGTGAGATGAATTAACAGAACACTAAGCAGTTTCTCAGAAAGCTTCTTTCCAGATTTCATCTGAGGATATTTCCTTTTTCTCCATAGCTCTCTATGGGGTTCCAAATATCACTTTGCCAATTGCACAAGACTGTCTTAGCGAAAGGCTTCTTCAGGGGAAAGCTGTAATTCTGTGAGATGATTTCACAGAACACAAAGAAGTTTCTCAGAAAGCTTCTTTCTCTTTGTTATCGGAGGATATTTCCTTTGGCCCTATAGTCTTCAAAGGGATCCGAAATATCTGTTCTCAGATTCCACAGAAATAAGGCTAGCAAAGAGATCCACGAAATACAGATGTAACTCTGTGAGATGAATTTACAGAACACTAAGCAGTTTCTCAGAAAGCTTCTTTCCAGATTTCATCTGAGGATATTTCCTTTTTCACCATAGCCCTCTATGGGCTTTCAAATATCACTTTGCCAATTCCACAAGAACTGTCTTAGCGAAAGGCTTCTTGAGGGGAAAGCTGTAACTCTGTGAGATGATTTCACAGAACACAAAGAAGTTTCTCAGAAAGGTTCTTTCCCTTTGTTATCGGAGGATATTTCCTTTGGCCCTATAGTCTTCAAAGGGATCCGAAATATCTGTTCTCAGATTCCACAGAAATAAGGCTAGCAAAGAGATCCACGAAATACAGATGTAACTCTGTGAGTGGAAGTCACACATCACCGAGCAGTTTCTCAGAAAGCTTCTTTCCAGATTTCTTCTGAGGATATTTCCGTTTTCAACATAGCCCACTATGTGCTTCCAAATATCACTTTGCCAATTCCACAAGACTGTCTTAGCGAAAGGCTTCTTGAGGGGAAAGCTGTAACTCTGTGAGATGATTTCTCAGAACACAAAGAAGTTTCTCAGAAAGCTTCTTTCTCTTTGTTATCGGAGGATATTTCCTTTGGCCCTATAGTCTTCAAAGGGATCCGAAATATCTGTTCTCAGATTCCACAGAAATAAGGCTAGCAAAGAGATCCACGAAATACAGATGTAACTCTGTGAGATGAATTAACAGAACACTAAGCAGTTTCTCAGAAAGCTTCTTTCCAGATTTCATCTGAGGATATTTCCTTTTTCACCATAGCCCTCTATGGGCTTCCAAATATCACTTTGCCAATTCCACAAGAACTGTCTTAGCGAAAGGCTTCTTGAGGGGAAAGCTGTAACTCTGTGAGATGATTTCACAGAACACAAAGAAGTTTCTCAGAAAGCTTCTTTCTCTTTGTTATCGGAGGATATTTCCTTTGGCCCTATAGTCTTCAAAGGGATCCGAAATATCTGTTCTCAGATTCCACAGAAATAAGGCTAGCAAAGAGATCCACGAAATAGAGATGTAACTCTGTGAGATGAATTAACAGAACACTAAGCAGTTTCTCAGAAAGCTTCTTTCCAGATTTCATCTGAGGATATTTCCTTTTTCACCATTGCCCTCTATTGTCTTCCAAATATCACTTTGCCAATTCCACAAGTACTGTCTTAGCGAAAGGCTTCTTGAGGGGAAAGCTGTAACTCTGTGAGATGATTTCACAGAACACAAAGAAATTTCTCAGAAAGCTTCTTTCTCTTTGTTATCGGAGGATATTTCCTTTGGCCCTATAGTCTTCAAAGGGATCCGAAATATCTGTTCTCAGATTCCACAGAAATAAGGCTAGCAAAGAGATCCACGAAATACAGATGTAACTCTGTGAGATGAATTTACAGAACACTAAGCAGTTTCTCAGAAAGCTTCTTTGCAGATTTCATCTGAGGATATTTACTTCTTCACCATAGCCCTCTATGGGCTTCCAAATATCACTTTGCCAATTCCACAAGAACTGTCTTAGCGAAAGGCTTCTTGAGGGGAAAGATGTAACTGTGTGAGATGATTTCACAGAACTCAAAGAACTTTCTCAGCAAGCTTCTTTCTCTTTGTTATCGGAGGATATTTCCTTTGGCCCTATAGTCTTCAAAGGGATCCGAAATATCAGTTCTCAGATTCCACAGAAATAAGGCTAGCAAAGAGATCCACGAAATACCGATGTAACTCTGTGAGATGAATTATCAGAACACTAAGCAGTTTCTCAGAAAGCTTCTTTCCAGATTTCATCTGAAGATATTTCCTTTTTCACCATAGCCCTCTATGGGCTTCCAAATATCACTTTGTCAATTCCACAAGAACTGTCGTAGCGAAAGGCTTCTTGAGGGGAAAGCTGTAACTCTGTGAGATGATTTCACAGAACACAAAGAAGTTTCTCAGAAAGCTTCTTTCTCTTTGTTATCGGAGGATATTTCCTTTGGCCCTATAGTCTTCAAAGGGATCCGAAATATCTGTTCTCAGATTCCAAAGAAATAAGGCTGGCAAAGAGATCCACGAAATACAGATGTAACTCTGTGAGTGGAAGTCACACATCACAGAGCAGTTTCTCAGAAAGCTTCTTTCCAGATTTCATCTGAGGATATTTCCTTTTTCACCATAGCCCTCTATGGGCTTCCAAATATCACTTTGCCAATTCCACAAGAATTGTCTTAGCGAAAGGCTTCTTCAGGGGAAAGCTGTAACTCTGTGAGATGATTTCACAGAACACAAAGAAGTTTCTCAGAAAGCTTCTTTCTCTTTGTTATCGGAGGATATTTCCTTTGGCCCTATAGTCTTCAAAGGGATCCGAAATATCTGTTCTCAGATTCCACAGAAATAAGGCTAGCAAAGAGATCCACGAAATACAGTTGTAACTCTGTGAGATGAATTAACAGAACACTAAGCAGTTTCTCAGAAAGCTTCTTTCCAGATTTCATCTGAGGATATTTCCTTTTTCACCATAGCCCTCTATGGGCTTCCAAATATCACTTTGCCAATTCCACAAGAACTGTCTTAGCGAAAGGCTTCTTGAGGGGAAAGCTGTAACTCTGTGAGATGATTTCACAGAACACAAAGAACTTTCTCAGAAAGCTTCTTTCTCTTTGTTATCGGAGGATATTTCCTTTCGCCCTATAGTCTTCAAAAGGATCCGAAATATCTGTTCTCAGATTCCACAGAAATAAGGCTAGCAAAGAGATCCACGAAATACAGATGTAACTCTGTGAGATGAATTTACAGACCACTAAGCAGTTTCTCAGAAAGCTTCTTTCCAGATTTCATCTGAGGATATTTCCTTCTTCACCATAGCCCTCTATGGGCTGACAAATATCACTTTGCCAATTCCACAAGAACTGTCTTAGCGAAAGGCTTCTTGAAGGGAAAGCTGTAACTCTGTGAGATGATTTCACAGAACACAAAGAAGTTTCTCAGAAAGCTTCTTTCTCTTTGTTATCGGAGGATATTTCCTTTGGCCCTATAGTCTTCAAAGGGATCCGAAATATCTGTTATCAGATTCCACAGAAATAAGGCTAGCAAAGAGATCCACGAAATACAGATGTAACTCTGTGAGATGAATTAACAGAACACTAAGCAGTTTCTCAGAAAGCTTCTTTCCAGATTTCATCTGAGGATATTTCCTTTTTCACCCTAGCCCTCTATGGGCTTCCAAATATCACTTTTCCAATTCCACAAGAACTGTCTTAGCGGAAGGCTTCTTGAGGGGAAAGTTGTAACTCTGTGAGATGATTTCGCAGAACACAAAGAAGTTTCTCAGAAAGCTTCTTTCTCTTTGTTATCGGAGGATATTTCCTTTGGCCCTATAGTCTTCAAAGGGATCCGAAATATCTGTTCTCAGATTCCACAGAAATAAGGCTAGCAAAGAGATCCACGAAATACACATATAACTCTGTGAGTGGAAGTCACACATCACAGAGCAGTTTCTCAGAAAGCTTCTTTCCAGATTTCATCTGAGGATATTTCCTTTTTCACCATAGCCCTCTATGGGCTTAAAAATATCACTTTGCCAATTCCACAAGTACTGTCTTAGCGAAAGGCTTCTTGAGGGGAAAGCTGTAACTCTGTGAGATGATTTCACAGAACACAAAGAAGTTTCTCAGAAAGCTTCTTTCTCTTTGTTATCGGAGGATATTTCCTTTGGCCCTATAGTCTTCAAAGGGATCCGAAATATCTGTTCTCAGATTCCACAGAAATAAGGCTAGCAAAGAGATCCACGAAATACAGATGTAACTCTGTGAGATGAATTAACAGAACACTAAGCAGTTTCTCAGAAAGCTTCTTTCCAGATTTCATCTGAGGATATTTCCTTTTTCACCTTAGCCCTCTAAGGGCTTCCAAATATCACTTTGCCAATTCCACAAGAACTGTCTTAGCGAAAGGCTTCTTGAGGGGAAAGCTTTAACTCTGTGAGATGATTTCACAGAACACAAAGAAGTTTCTCAGAAAGCTTCTTTCTCTTTGTTATCGGAGGATATTTCCTTTGGCCCTATAGTCCTCAAAGGGATCCGAAATATCTGTTCTCAGATTACACAGAAATAAGGCTAGCAAAGAGATCCACGAAATACAGATGTAACTCTGTGAGTGGAAGTCACACATCACAGAGCAGTTTCTCAGAAAGCTTCTTTCCAGATTTCTTCTGAGGATATTTCCTTTTTCACCATAGCCCTCTATGGGCTTCCAAATATCACTATGCCAATTCCACAGGAACTGTCTTAGCGAAAGGCTTCTTGAGGGGAAAGCTGTAACTCTGTGAGATGATTTCACAGAACACAAAGAACTTTCTCAGAAAGCTTCTTTCTCTTTGTTATCGGAGGATATTTCCTTTGGCCCTATAGTCTTCAAAGGGATCCGAAATATCTGTTCTCAGATTCCACAGAAATAAGGCTAGCAAAGAGATCCACGAAATACAGTTGTAACTCTGTGAGATGAATTTACAGAACACTAAGCAGTTTCTCAGAAAGCTTCTTTCCAGATTTCATCTGAGGATATTTCCTTTTTCACCATAGCCCTTTATGGGCTTCCAAATATCACTTTGCCAATTCCACAAGAACTGTCTTAGCGAAAGGATTCTTGAGGGGAAAGCTGTAACTCTGTGAGATGATTTCACAGAACACAAAGAAGTTTCTCAGAAAGCTTCTTTCTCTTTGTTATCAGAGGATATTTCCTTTGGCCCTATAGTCTTCAAAGGGATCCGAAATATCTGTTCTCAGATTCCACAGAAATAAGGCAAGCAAAGAGATCCACGAAATACAGATGTAAATCTGTGAGATGAATTAACAGAACACTAAGCAGTTTCTCAGAAAGCTTCTTTCCAGATTTCATCTGAGGATATTTCCTTTTTCACCCTAGCCCTCTATGGGCTTCCAAATATCACTTTGCCAATTCCACAAGAACTGTCTTAGCGGAAGGCTTCTTGAGGGGAAAGCTGTAACTCTGTGAGATGATTTCGCAGAACACAAAGAAGTTTCTCAGAAAGCTTCTTTCTCTTTGTTATCGGAGGATATTTCCTTTGGCCCTATAGTCTTCAAAGGGATCCGAAATATCTGTTCTCAGATTCCACAGAAATAAGGCTAGCAAAGAGATCCACGAAATACACATATAACTCTGTGAGTGGAAGTCACACATCACAGAGCAGTTTCTCAGAAAGCTTCCTTCCAGATTTCATCTGAGGGTATTTCCTTTTTCACCATAGCCCTCTATGGGCTTCCAAATATCACTTTGCCAATTCCACAAGAACTGTCTTAGCGAAAGGCTTCTTGAGGGGAAAGCTGTAACTCTGTGAGATGATTTCACAGAACACAAAGAAGTTTCTCAGAAAGCTTCTTTCTCTTTGTTATCGGAGGATATTTCCTTTCGCCCTATAGTCTTCAAAAGGATCCGAAATATCTGTTCTCAGATTCCACAGAAATAAGGCTAGCAAAGAGATCCACGAAATACAGATGTAACTCTGTGAGATGAATTTACAGAACACTAAGCAGTTTCTCAGAAAGCTTCTTTCCAGATTTCATCTGAGGATATTTCCTTCTTCACCATAGCCCTCTATGGGCTGACAAATATCACTTTGCCAATTCCACAAGAACTGTCTTAGCGAAAGGCTTCTTGAAGGGAAAGCTGTAACTCTGTGAGATGATTTCACAGAACACAAAGAAGTTTCTCAGAAAGCTTCTTTCTCTTTGTTATCGGAGGATATTTCCTTTGGCCCTATAGTCTTCAAAGGGATCCGAAATATCTGTTCTCAGATTCCACAGAACTAAGGCTAGCAAAGAGATCCACGAAATACAGATGTAACTCTGTGAGTGGAAGTCACACATCACAGAGCAGTTTCTCAGAAAGCTTCTTTCCAGATTTCTTCTGAGGATATTTCCTTTTTCACCATAGCCCTCTATGGGCTTCCAAATATCACTTTGCCAATTCCACAGGAACTGTCTTAGCGAAAGGCTTCTTGAGGGGAAAGCTGTAACTCTGTGAGATGATTTCACAGAACACAAAGAAGTTTCTCAGAAAGCTTCTTTCGCTTTGTTATCGGAGGATATTTCCTTTGGCCCTATAGTCTTCAAAGGGATCCGAGATATCTGTTCTCAGATTCCACAAAAATAAGGCTAGCAAAGAGATCCACGAAATACAGATGTAACTCTGTGAGTGGAAGTCACACATCACAGAGCAGTTTCTCAGAAAGCTTCTTTCCAGATTTCTTCTGAGGATATTTCCGTTTTCACCATAGCCCTCTATGTGCTTCCAAATATCACTTTGCCAATTCCACAAGACTGTCTTAGCGAAAGGCTTCTTGAGGGGAAAGCTGTAACTCTGTGAGATGATTTCACAGAACACGAAGAAGTTTCTCAGAAAGCTTCTTTCTCTTTGTTATCGGAGGATATTTCCTTTGGCACTATAGTCTTCAAAGGGATCCGAAATATCTGTTCTCAGATTCCACAGAAATAAGGCTGGCAAAGAGATCCACGAAATACAGATGTAACTCTGTGAGGTGAATTTACAGAACACTAAGCAGTTTCTCAGAAAGCTTCTTTCCAGATTTCATCTGAGGATATTTCCTTTTTCACCATAGCCCTCTATGGGCTTCCAAATATCACTTTGCCAATTCCACAAGAACTGTCTTAGCGAAAGGCTTCTTGAGGGGAAAGCTGTTACTCTGTGACATGATTTCACGGAACACAAAGAAGTTTCTCAGAAAGCTTCTTTCTCTTTGTTATCGGAGGATATTTCCTTTGGCCCTATAGTCTTCAAAGGGATCCGAAATATCTGTTCTCAGATTCCACAGAAATAAGGTTAGCAAAGAGATCCACGAAATACAGATGTAACTCTGTGAGATGAATTAACAGAACACTAAGCAGTTTCTCAGAAAGCTTCTTTCCAGATTTCATCTGAGGATATTTCCTTTTTCACCATAGCCCTCTCTGGGCTTCCAAATATCACTTTGCCAATTCCACAAGAACTGTCTTAGCGAAAGGCTTCTTGAAGGGAAAGCTGTAACTCTGTGAGATGATTTCACAGAACCCAAAGAAGTTTCTGAGAAAGCTTCTTTCTCTTTGTTATCGGAGGATATTTCCTTTGACCCTATAGTCTTCAAAGGGATCCGAAATATCTGTTCTCAGATTCCACAGAAATAAGGCTAGCAAAGAGATCCACGAAATACCGATGTAACTCTGTGAGTGGAAGTCACATATCACAGAGCAGCTTCTCAGAAAGCTTCTTTCCAGATTTCATCTGAGGATATTTCCTTTTTCACCATAGCCCTCTATGGGCTTCCAAATATCACTTTGCCACTTCCACAAGAACTGTCTTAGCGAAAGGCTTCTTGAGGGGAAAGCTGTAACTCTGTGAGATGATTTCACAGAACACAAAGAACTTTCTCAGAAAGCTTCTTTCGCTTTGTTATCGGAGGATATTTCCTTTGGCCCTATAGTCTTCAAAGGGATCCGAAATATCTGTTCTCAGATTCCACAGAAAGAAGGCTAGCAAAGAGATCCACGAAATACACATGTAACTCTGTGAGTGGATGTCACACATCACAGAGCAGTTTCTCAGAAAGCTTATTTCCAGATTTCATCTGAGGATATTTCCTTTTTCACCATAGCCCTCTATGGGCTTCCAAATATCACTTTGCCAATTCCACAAGAACTGTCTTAGCGAAAGGCTTCTTGAGGGGAAAGCTGTAACTCTGTGAGATGATTTCACAGAACACAAAGAAGTTTCTCAGAAAGCTTCTTTCTCTTTGTTATCGGAGGATATTTCCTTTGGCCCTATAGTCTTCAAAGGGATCCGAAATATCTGTTCTCAGATTCCACAGAAATAAGGCTAGCAAAGAGATCCACGAAATACAGATGTAACTCTGTGAGTGGAAGTCACATATCACAGAGCAGCTTCTCAGAAAGCTTCTTTCTAGATTTCATCTGAGAATATTTCCTTTTTCACCATAGCCCTCTACGGGCTTCCAAATATCACTTTGCCAATTCCACAAGAACTGTCTTAGCGAAAGGCTTCTTGAGGGGAAAGCTGTAACTCTGTGAGATGATTTCACAGAACACAAAGAAGTTTCTCAGAAAGCTCCTTTCTCTTTGTTATCGGAGGATATTTCCTTTGGCCCTATAGTCTTCAAAGGGATCCGAAATATCTGTTCTCAGATTCCACAGAAATAAGGCTAGCAAAGAGATCCACGAAATACAGATGTAACTCTGTGAGATGAATTAACAGAACACTAAGCAGTTTCTCAGAAAGCTTCTTTCCAGATTTCATCTGAGGATATTTCCTTTTTCTCCATAGCTCTCTATGGGGTTCCAAATATCACTTTGCCAATTGCACAAGACTGTCTTAGCGAAAGGCTTCTTCAGGGGAAAGCTGTAATTCTGTGAGATGATTTCACAGAACACAAAGAAGTTTCTCAGAAAGCTTCTTTCTCTTTGTTATCGGAGGATATTTCCTTTGGCCCTATAGTCTTCAAAGGGATCCGAAATATCTGTTCTCAGATTCCACAGAAATAAGGCTAGCAAAGAGATCCACGAAATACAGATGTAACTCTGTGAGATGAATTTACAGAACACTAAGCAGTTTCTCAGAAAGCTTCTTTCCAGATTTCATCTGAGGATATTTCCTTTTTCACCATAGCCCTCTATGGGCTTTCAAATATCACTTTGCCAATTCCACAAGAACTGTCTTAGCGAAAGGCTTCTTGAGGGGAAAGCTGTAACTCTGTGAGATGATTTCACAGAACACAAAGAAGTTTCTCAGAAAGGTTCTTTCCCTTTGTTATCGGAGGATATTTCCTTTGGCCCTATAGTCTTCAAAGGGATCCGAAATATCTGTTCTCAGATTCCACAGAAATAAGGCTAGCAAAGAGATCCACGAAATACAGATGTAACTCTGTGAGTGGAAGTCACACATCACCGAGCAGTTTCTCAGAAAGCTTCTTTCCAGATTTCTTCTGAGGATATTTCCGTTTTCAACATAGCCCACTATGTGCTTCCAAATATCACTTTGCCAATTCCACAAGACTGTCTTAGCGAAAGGCTTCTTGAGGGGAAAGCTGTAACTCTGTGAGATGATTTCTCAGAACACAAAGAAGTTTCTCAGAAAGCTTCTTTCTCTTTGTTATCGGAGGATATTTCCTTTGGCCCTATAGTCTTCAAAGGGATCCGAAATATCTGTTCTCAGATTCCACAGAAATAAGGCTAGCAAAGAGATCCACGAAATACAGATGTAACTCTGTGAGATGAATTAACAGAACACTAAGCAGTTTCTCAGAAAGCTTCTTTCCAGATTTCATCTGAGGATATTTCCTTTTTCACCATAGCCCTCTATGGGCTTCCAAATATCACTTTGCCAATTCCACAAGAACTGTCTTAGCGAAAGGCTTCTTGAGGGGAAAGCTGTAACTCTGTGAGATGATTTCACAGAACACAAAGAAGTTTCTCAGAAAGCTTCTTTCTCTTTGTTATCGGAGGATATTTCCTTTGGCCCTATAGTCTTCAAAGGGATCCGAAATATCTGTTCTCAGATTCCACAGAAATAAGGCTAGCAAAGAGATCCACGAAATAGAGATGTAACTCTGTGAGATGAATTAACAGAACACTAAGCAGTTTCTCAGAAAGCTTCTTTCCAGATTTCATCTGAGGATATTTCCTTTTTCACCATTGCCCTCTATTGTCTTCCAAATATCACTTTGCCAATTCCACAAGTACTGTCTTAGCGAAAGGCTTCTTGAGGGGAAAGCTGTAACTCTGTGAGATGATTTCACAGAACACAAAGAAATTTCTCAGAAAGCTTCTTTCTCTTTGTTATCGGAGGATATTTCCTTTGGCCCTATAGTCTTCAAAGGGATCCGAAATATCTGTTCTCAGATTCCACAGAAATAAGGCTAGCAAAGAGATCCACGAAATACAGATGTAACTCTGTGAGATGAATTTACAGAACACTAAGCAGTTTCTCAGAAAGCTTCTTTGCAGATTTCATCTGAGGATATTTACTTCTTCACCATAGCCCTCTATGGGCTTCCAAATATCACTTTGCCAATTCCACAAGAACTGTCTTAGCGAAAGGCTTCTTGAGGGGAAAGATGTAACTGTGTGAGATGATTTCACAGAACTCAAAGAACTTTCTCAGCAAGCTTCTTTCTCTTTGTTATCGGAGGATATTTCCTTTGGCCCTATAGTCTTCAAAGGGATTCGAAATATCAGTTCTCAGATTCCACAGAAATAAGGCTAGCAAAGAGATCCACGAAATACCGATGTAACTCTGTGAGATGAATTATCAGAACACTAAGCAGTTTCTCAGAAAGCTTCTTTCCAGATTTCATCTGAAGATATTTCCTTTTTCACCATAGCCCTCTATGGGCTTCCAAATATCACTTTGTCAATTCCACAAGAACTGTCGTAGCGAAAGGCTTCTTGAGGGGAAAGCTGTAACTCTGTGAGATGATTTCACAGAACACAAAGAAGTTTCTCAGAAAGCTTCTTTCTCTTTGTTATCGGAGGATATTTCCTTTGGCCCTATAGTCTTCAAAGGGATCCGAAATATCTGTTCTCAGATTCCAAAGAAATAAGGCTGGCAAAGAGATCCACGAAATACAGATGTAACTCTGTGAGTGGAAGTCACACATCACAGAGCAGTTTCTCAGAAAGCTTCTTTCCAGATTTCATCTGAGGATATTTCCTTTTTCACCATAGCCCTCTATGGGCTTCCAAATATCACTTTGCCAATTCCACAAGAATTGTCTTAGCGAAAGGCTTCTTCAGGGGAAAGCTGTAACTCTGTGAGATGATTTCACAGAACACAAAGAAGTTTCTCAGAAAGCTTCTTTCTCTTTGTTATCGGAGGATATTTCCTTTGGCCCTATAGTCTTCAAAGGGATCCGAAATATCTGTTCTCAGATTCCACAGAAATAAGGCTAGCAAAGAGATCCACGAAATACAGTTGTAACTCTGTGAGATGAATTAACAGAACACTAAGCAGTTTCTCAGAAAGCTTCTTTCCAGATTTCATCTGAGGATATTTCCTTTTTCACCATAGCCCTCTATGGGCTTCCAAATATCACTTTGCCAATTCCACAAGAACTGTCTTAGCGAAAGGCTTCTTGAGGGGAAAGCTGTAACTCTGTGAGATGATTTCACAGAACACAAAGAACTTTCTCAGAAAGCTTCTTTCTCTTTGTTATCGGAGGATATTTCCTTTCGCCCTATAGTCTTCAAAAGGATCCGAAATATCTGTTCTCAGATTCCACAGAAATAAGGCTAGCAAAGAGATCCACGAAATACAGATGTAACTCTGTGAGATGAATTTACAGACCACTAAGCAGTTTCTCAGAAAGCTTCTTTCCAGATTTCATCTGAGGATATTTCCTTCTTCACCATAGCCCTCTATGGGCTGACAAATATCACTTTGCCAATTCCACAAGAACTGTCTTAGCGAAAGGCTTCTTGAAGGGAAAGCTGTAACTCTGTGAGATGATTTCACAGAACACAAAGAAGTTTCTCAGAAAGCTTCTTTCTCTTTGTTATCGGAGGATATTTCCTTTGGCCCTATAGTCTTCAAAGGGATCCGAAATATCTGTTATCAGATTCCACAGAAATAAGGCTAGCAAAGAGATCCACGAAATACAGATGTAACTCTGTGAGATGAATTAACAGAACACTAAGCAGTTTCTCAGAAAGCTTCTTTCCAGATTTCATCTGAGGATATTTCCTTTTTCACCCTAGCCCTCTATGGGCTTCCAAATATCACTTTTCCAATTCCACAAGAACTGTCTTAGCGGAAGGCTTCTTGAGGGGAAAGTTGTAACTCTGTGAGATGATTTCGCAGAACACAAAGAAGTTTCTCAGAAAGCTTCTTTCTCTTTGTTATCGGAGGATATTTCCTTTGGCCCTATAGTCTTCAAAGGGATCCGAAATATCTGTTCTCAGATTCCACAGAAATAAGGCTAGCAAAGAGATCCACGAAATACACATATAACTCTGTGAGTGGAAGTCACACATCACAGAGCAGTTTCTCAGAAAGCTTCTTTCCAGATTTCATCTGAGGATATTTCCTTTTTCACCATAGCCCTCTATGGGCTTAAAAATATCACTTTGCCAATTCCACAAGTACTGTCTTAGCGAAAGGCTTCTTGAGGGGAAAGCTGTAACTCTGTGAGATGATTTCACAGAACACAAAGAAGTTTCTCAGAAAGCTTCTTTCTCTTTGTTATCGGAGGATATTTCCTTTGGCCCTATAGTCTTCAAAGGGATCCGAAATATCTGTTCTCAGATTCCACAGAAATAAGGCTAGCAAAGAGATCCACGAAATACAGATGTAACTCTGTGAGATGAATTAACAGAACACTAAGCAGTTTCTCAGAAAGCTTCTTTCCAGATTTCATCTGAGGATATTTCCTTTTTCACCTTAGCCCTCTAAGGGCTTCCAAATATCACTTTGCCAATTCCACAAGAACTGTCTTAGCGAAAGGCTTCTTGAGGGGAAAGCTTTAACTCTGTGAGATGATTTCACAGAACACAAAGAAGTTTCTCAGAAAGCTTCTTTCTCTTTGTTATCGGAGGATATTTCCTTTGGCCCTATAGTCCTCAAAGGGATCCGAAATATCTGTTCTCAGATTACACAGAAATAAGGCTAGCAAAGAGATCCACGAAATACAGATGTAACTCTGTGAGTGGAAGTCACACATCACAGAGCAGTTTCTCAGAAAGCTTCTTTCCAGATTTCTTCTGAGGATATTTCCTTTTTCACCATAGCCCTCTATGGGCTTCCAAATATCACTATGCCAATTCCACAGGAACTGTCTTAGCGAAAGGCTTCTTGAGGGGAAAGCTGTAACTCTGTGAGATGATTTCACAGAACACAAAGAACTTTCTCAGAAAGCTTCTTTCTCTTTGTTATCGGAGGATATTTCCTTTGGCCCTATAGTCTTCAAAGGGATCCGAAATATCTGTTCTCAGATTCCACAGAAATAAGGCTAGCAAAGAGATCCACGAAATACAGTTGTAACTCTGTGAGATGAATTTACAGAACACTAAGCAGTTTCTCAGAAAGCTTCTTTCCAGATTTCATCTGAGGATATTTCCTTTTTCACCATAGCCCTTTATGGGCTTCCAAATATCACTTTGCCAATTCCACAAGAACTGTCTTAGCGAAAGGATTCTTGAGGGGAAAGCTGTAACTCTGTGAGATGATTTCACAGAACACAAAGAAGTTTCTCAGAAAGCTTCTTTCTCTTTGTTATCAGAGGATATTTCCTTTGGCCCTATAGTCTTCAAAGGGATCCGAAATATCTGTTCTCAGATTCCACAGAAATAAGGCAAGCAAAGAGATCCACGAAATACAGATGTAAATCTGTGAGATGAATTAACAGAACACTAAGCAGTTTCTCAGAAAGCTTCTTTCCAGATTTCATCTGAGGATATTTCCTTTTTCACCCTAGCCCTCTATGGGCTTCCAAATATCACTTTGCCAATTCCACAAGAACTGTCTTAGCGGAAGGCTTCTTGAGGGGAAAGCTGTAACTCTGTGAGATGATTTCGCAGAACACAAAGAAGTTTCTCAGAAAGCTTCTTTCTCTTTGTTATCGGAGGATATTTCCTTTGGCCCTATAGTCTTCAAAGGGATCCGAAATATCTGTTCTCAGATTCCACAGAAATAAGGCTAGCAAAGAGATCCACGAAATACACATATAACTCTGTGAGTGGAAGTCACACATCACAGAGCAGTTTCTCAGAAAGCTTCCTTCCAGATTTCATCTGAGGGTATTTCCTTTTTCACCATAGCCCTCTATGGGCTTCCAAATATCACTTTGCCAATTCCACAAGAACTGTCTTAGCGAAAGGCTTCTTGAGGGGAAAGCTGTAACTCTGTGAGATGATTTCACAGAACACAAAGAAGTTTCTCAGAAAGCTTCTTTCTCTTTGTTATCGGAGGATATTTCCTTTCGCCCTATAGTCTTCAAAAGGATCCGAAATATCTGTTCTCAGATTCCACAGAAATAAGGCTAGCAAAGAGATCCACGAAATACAGATGTAACTCTGTGAGATGAATTTACAGAACACTAAGCAGTTTCTCAGAAAGCTTCTTTCCAGATTTCATCTGAGGATATTTCCTTCTTCACCATAGCCCTCTATGGGCTGACAAATATCACTTTGCCAATTCCACAAGAACTGTCTTAGCGAAAGGCTTCTTGAAGGGAAAGCTGTAACTCTGTGAGATGATTTCACAGAACACAAAGAAGTTTCTCAGAAAGCTTCTTTCTCTTTGTTATCGGAGGATATTTCCTTTGGCCCTATAGTCTTCAAAGGGATCCGAAATATCTGTTCTCAGATTCCACAGAAATAAGGCTAGCAAAGAGATCCACGAAATACAGATGTAACTCTGTGAGTGGAAGTCACACATCACAGAGCAGTTTCTCAGAAAGCTTCTTTCCAGATTTCTTCTGAGGATATTTCCTTTTTCACCATAGCCCTCTATGGGCTTCCAAATATCACTTTGCCAATTCCACAGGAACTGTCTTAGCGAAAGGCTTCTTGAGGGGAAAGCTGTAACTCTGTGAGATGATTTCACAGAACACAAAGAAGTTTCTCAGAAAGCTTCTTTCTCTTTGTTATCGGAGGATATTTCCTTTGGCCCTATAGTCTTCAAAGGGATCCGAAATATCTGTTCTCAGATTCCACAGAAATAAGGCTAGCAAAGAGATCCACGGAATACAGATGTAACTCTGTGAGATGAATTTACAGAACACTAAGCAGTTTCTCAGAAAGCTTCTTTCCAGATTTCATCTGAGGATATTTCCTTCTTCACCATAGCCCTCTAAGGGCTGACAAATATCACTTTGCCAATTCCACAAGAACTGTCTTGGCGAAAGGCTTCTTGAAGGGAAAGCTGTAACTCTGTGAGATGATTTCACAGAACACAAAGAAGTTTCTCACAAAGCTTCTTTCTCTTTGTTATCGGAGGATATTTCCTTTGGCCCTATAGTCTTCAAAGGGATCCGAAATATCTGTTCTCAGATTCCACAGAAATAAGGCTAGCAAAGAGATCCACGAAATACAGATGTAACTCTGTGAGTGCAAGTCACACATCACAGAGCAGTTTCTCAGAAAGCTTCTTTCCAGATTTCTTCTGAGGATATTTCCTTTTTCACCATAGCCCTCTATGGGCTTCCAAATATCACTTTGCCAATTCCACAGGAACTGTCTTAGCGAAAGGCTTCTTGAGGGGAAAGCTGTAACTCTGTGAGATGATTTCACAGAACACAAAGAAGTTTCTCTGAAAGCTTCTTTCTCTTTGTTATCGGAGGATATTTCCTTTGGCCCTATAGTCTTCAAAGGGATCCGAAATATCTGTTCTCAGATTCCACAGAAATAAGGCTAGCAAAGAGATCCACGAAATACAGTTGTAACTCTGTGAGATGAATTTACAGAACACTAAGCAGTTTCTCAGAAAGCTTCTTTCCAGATTTCATCTGAGGATATTTCCTTTTTCACCATAGCCCTCTATGGGCTTCCAAATATCACTTTGCCAATTCCACAAGACTGTCTTAGCGAAAGGCTTCTTGAGGGGAAAGCTGTAACTCTGTGAGATGATTTCACAGAACACAAAGAAGTTTCTCAGAAAGCTTCTTTCTCTTTGTTATCGGAGGATATTTCCTTTGGCCCTAGTCTTCAAAGGGATCCGAAATATCTGTTCTCAGATTCCACAGAAATAAGGCTAGCAAAGAGATCCACGAAATACAGATGTAACTCTGTGAGATGAATTAACAGAACACTAAGCAGTTTCTCAGAAAGCTTCTTTCCAGATTTCATCTGAGGATATTTCCTTTTTCACCATAGCCCTCTATGGGCTTCCAAATATCACTTTGCCAATTCCACAAGAACTGTCTTAGCGAAAGGCTTCTTGAGGGGAAAGCTGTAACTCTGTGAGATGATTTCACAGAACACAAAGAAGTTTCTCAGAAAGCTTCTTTCTCTTTGTTATCGGAGGATATTTCCTTTGGCCCTATAGTCTTCAAAGGGATCCGAAATATCTGTTCTCAGATTCCACAGAAATAAGGCTAGCAAAGAGATCCACGAAGTACAGATGTAACTCTGTGAGATGAATTAACAGAACACTAAGCAGTTTCTCAGAAAGCTTCTTTCCAGATTTCATCTGAGGATATTTCCTTTTTCACCATAGCCCTCTATGGGCTTCCAAATATCACTTTGCCAATTCCACAAGAACTGTCTTAGCGAAAGGCTTCTTGAGGGGAAACTGTAACTCTGTGAGATGATTTCACAGAACACAAAGAACTTTCTCAGAAAGCTTCTTTCTCTTTGTTATCGGAGGATATTTCCTTTGGCCCTATAGTCTTCAAAGGGATCCGAAATATCTGTTCTCAGATTCCACAGAAATAAGGCTAGCAAAGAGATCCACGAAATACACATGTAACTCTGTGAGTGGAAGTCACACATAACAGAGCAGTTTCTCAGAAAGCTTCTTTCCAGATTTCATCTGAGGATATTTCCTTTTTCACCATAGCCCTCTATGGGCTTCCAAATATCACTTTGCCAATTCCACAAGAACTGTCTTAGCGAAAGGCTTCTTGAGGGGAAAGCTGTAACTCTGTGAGATGATTTCACAGAACACAAAGAAGTTTCTCAGAAAGCTTCTTTCTCTTTGTTATCGGAGGATATTTCCTTTGGCCCTGTAGTCTTCAAAGGGATCCGAAATATCTGTTCTCAGATTCCACAGAAATAAGGCTAGCAAAGAGATCCACGAAATACAGATGTAACTCTGTGAGATGAATTAACAGAACACTAAGCAGTTTCTCAGAAAGCTTCTTTCCAGATTTCATCTGAGGATATTTGCTTTTTCACCATAGCCCTCTAAGGGCTTCCAAATATCACCTTGCCAATTCCACAAGAACTGTCTTAGCGAAAGGCTTCTTGAGGGGAAAGCTGTAACTCTGTGAGATGATTTCACAGAACACAAAGAAGTTTCTCAGAAAGCTTCTTTCTCTTTGTTATCAGAGGATATTTCCTTTGGCCCTATAGTCTTCTAAGGGATCCGAAATATCTGTTCTCAGATTCCACAGAAATAAGGCTAGCAAAGCGATCCACGAAATACAGTTGTAACTCTGTGAGATGAATTTACAGAACACTAAGCAGTTTCTCAGAAAGCTTCTTTCCAGATTTCAACTGAGGATATTTCCTTTTTCACCATAGCCCTCTATGGGCTTCCAAATATCACTTTGCCAATTCCACAAGAACTGTCTTAGCGAAAGGCTTCTTGAGGGGAAAGCTGTAACTCTGTGAGATGATTTCACAGAACACAAAGAAGTTTCTCAGAGAGCTTCTTTCTCTTTTTTATCGGAGGATATTTCCTTTGGCCCTATAGTCTTCAAAGGGATCCGAAATATCTGTTCTCAGATTCCACAGAAATAAGGCTAGCAAAGAGATCCACGAAATACAGATGTAACTCTGTGTAGTGGAAGTCACACATCACAGAGCAGTTTCTCAGAAAGCTTCTTTCCAGATTTCTTCTGAGGATATTTCCTTTTTCACCATAGCCCTCTATGGGCTTCCAAATATCACTTTGCCAATTCCACAGGAACTGTCTTAGCGAAAGGCTTCTTGAGCGGAAAGCTGTAACTCTGTGAGATGATTTCACAGAACACAAAGAAGTTTCTCAGAAAGCTTCTTTCTCTTTGTTATCGGAGGATATTTCCTTTGGCCCTATAGTCTTCAAAGGGATCCGAAATATCTGTTCTCAGATTCCACAGAAATAAGGCTAGCAAAGAGATCCACGAAATACAGACGTAACTCTGTGAGATGAATTTACAGAACACTAAGCAGTTTCTCAGAAAGCTTCTTTCCAGATTTCATCTGAGGATATTTCCTTTTTCACCATAGCCCTCTATTGGCTTCCAAATATCACTTTGCCAATTCCACAAGAACTGTCTTAGCGAAAGGCTTCTTGAGGGGAAAGCTGTAACTCTGTGAGATGATTTCACAGAACACAAAGAAGTTTCTCAGAAAGCTTCTTTCTCTTTGTTATCGGAGGATATTTCCTTTGGCCCTATAGTCTTCAAAGGGATCCGAAATATCTGTTATCAGATTCCACAGAAATAAGGCTAGCAAAGAGATCCACGAAATACAGATGTAACTCTGTGAGATGAATTAACAGAACACTAAGCAGTTTCTCAGAAAGCTTCTTTCCAGATTTCATCTGAGGATATTTCCTTTTTCACCCTAGCCCTCTATGGGCTTCCAAATATCACTTTGCCAATTCCACAAGAACTGTCTTAGCGGAAGGCTTCTTGAGGGGAAAGCTGTAACTCTGTGAGATGATTTCACAGAACACAAAGAACTTTCTCAGAAAGCTTCTTTCTCTTTGTTATCGGAGGATATTTCCTTTGGCCCTATAGTCTTCAAAGAGATCCGAAATATCTGTTCTCAGATTCCACAGAAATAAGGCTAGCAAAGAGATCCACGAAATACACATATAACTCTGTGAGTGGAAGTCACACATCACAGAGCAGTTTCTCAGAAAGCTTCTTTCCAGATTTCATCTGAGGATATTTCCTTTTTCACCATTGCCCTCTATGGGCTTCCAAATATCACTTTGCCAATTCCACAAGTACTGTCTTAGCGAAAGGCTTCTTGAGGGGAAAGCTGTTACTCTGTGAGATGATTTCACAGAACACAAAGAAGTTTCTCAGAAAGCTTCTTTCTCTTTGTTATCGGAGGATATTTCTTGTGGCCCTATAGTCTTCAAAGGGATCCGAAATATCTGTTCTCAGATTCCACAGAAATAAGGCTAGCAAAGAGATCCACGAAATACAGATGTATCTCTGTGAGATGAATTAACAGAACACTAAGTAGTTTCTCAGAAAGCTTCTTTCCAGATTTCATCTGAGGATATTTCCTTTTTCACCTTAGCCCTCTAAGGGCTTCCAAATATCACTTTGCCAATTCCACAAAAACTGTCTTAGCGAAAGGCTTCTTGAGGGGAAAGCTGTAACTCTGTGAGATGATTTCACAGAACACAAAGAAGTTTCTCAGAAAGCTTCTTTCTCTTTGTTATCGGAGGATATTTCCTTTGGCCCTATAGTCTTCAAAGGGATCCGAAATATCTGTTCTCAGATTCCACAGAAATAAGGCTAGCAAAGAGATCCACGAAGTACAGATGTAACTCTGTGAGATGAATTAACAGAACACTAAGCAGTTTCTCAGAAAGCTTCTTTCCAGATTTCATCTGAGGATATTTCCTTTTTCACCATAGCCCTCTATGGGCTTCCAAATATCACTTTGCCAATTCCACAAGAACTGTCTTAGCGAAAGGCTTCTTGAGGGGAAACTGTAACTCTGTGAGATGATTTCACAGAACACAAAGAACTTTCTCAGAAAGCTTCTTTCTCTTTGTTATCGGAGGATATTTCCTTTGGCCCTATAGTCTTCAAAGGGATCCGAAATATCTGTTCTCAGATTCCACAGAAATAAGGCTAGCAAAGAGATCCACGAAATACACATGTAACTCTGTGAGTGGAAGTCACACATCACAGAGCAGTTTCTCAGAAAGCTTCTTTCCAGATTTCATCTGAGGATATTTCCTTTTTCACCATAGCCCTCTATGGGCTTCCAAATATCACTTTGCCAATTCCACAAGAACTGTCTTAGCGAAAGGCTTCTTGAGGGGAAAGCTGTAACTCTGTGAGATGATTTCACAGAACACAAAGAAGTTTCTCAGAAAGCTTCTTTCTCTTTGTTATCGGAGGATATTTCCTTTGGCCCTGTAGTCTTCAAAGGGATCCGAAATATCTGTTCTCAGATTCCACGGAAATAAGGCTAGCAAAGAGATCCACGAAATACAGATGTAACTCTGTGAGATGAATTAACAGAACACTAAGCAGTTTCTCAGAAAGCTTCTTTCCAGATTTCATCTGAGGATATTTGCTTTTTCACCATAGCCCTCTAAGGGCTTCCAAATATCACCTTGCCAATTCCACAAGAACTGTCTTAGCGAAAGGCTTCTTGAGGGGAAAGCTGTAACTCTGTGAGATGATTTCACAGAACACAAAGAAGTTTCTCAGAAAGCTTCTTTCTCTTTGTTATCAGAGGATATTTCCTTTGGCCCTATAGTCTTCTAAGGGATCCGAAATATCTGTTCTCAGATTCCACAGAAATAAGGCTAGCAAAGCGATCCACGAAATACAGTTGTAACTCTGTGAGATGAATTTACAGAACACTAAGCAGTTTCTCAGAAAGCTTCTTTCCAGATTTCAACTGAGGATATTTCCTTTTTCACCATAGCCCTCTATGGGCTTCCAAATATCACTTTGCCAATTCCACAAGAACTGTCTTAGCGAAAGGCTTCTTGAGGGGAAAGCTGTAACTCTGTGAGATGATTTCACAGAACACAAAGAAGTTTCTCAGAAAGCTTCTTTCTCTTTTTTATCGGAGGATATTTCCTTTGGCCCTATAGTCTTCAAAGGGATCCGAAATATCTGTTCTCAGATTCCACAGAAATAAGGCTAGCAAAGAGATCCACGAAATACAGATGTAACTCTGTGTAGTGGAAGTCACACATCACAGAGCAGTTTCTCAGAAAGCTTCTTTCCAGATTTCTTCTGAGGATATTTCCTTTTTCACCATAGCCCTCTATGGGCTTCCAAATATCACTTTGCCAATTCCACAGGAACTGTCTTAGCGAAAGGCTTCTTGAGCGGAAAGCTGTAACTCTGTGAGATGATTTCACAGAACACAAAGAAGTTTCTCAGAAAGCTTCTTTCTCTTTGTTATCGGAGGATATTTCCTTTGGCCCTATAGTCTTCAAAGGGATCCGAAATATCTGTTCTCAGATTCCACAGAAATAAGGCTAGCAAAGAGATCCACGAAATACAGACGTAACTCTGTGAGATGAATTTACAGAACACTAAGCAGTTTCTCAGAAAGCTTCTTTCCAGATTTCATCTGAGGATATTTCCTTTTTCACCATAGCCCTCTATTGGCTTCCAAATATCACTTTGCCAATTCCACAAGAACTGTCTTAGCGAAAGGCTTCTTGAGGGGAAAGCTGTAACTCTGTGAGATGATTTCACAGAACACAAAGAAGTTTCTCAGAAAGCTTCTTTCTCTTTGTTATCGGAGGATATTTCCTTTGGCCCTATAGTCTTCAAAGGGATCCGAAATATCTGTTATCAGATTCCACAGAAATAAGGCTAGCAAAGAGATCCACGAAATACAGATGTAACTCTGTGAGATGAATTAACAGAACACTAAGCAGTTTCTCAGAAAGCTTCTTTCCAGATTTCATCTGAGGATATTTCCTTTTTCACCCTAGCCCTCTATGGGCTTCCAAATATCACTTTGCCAATTCCACAAGAACTGTCTTAGCGGAAGGCTTCTTGAGGGGAAAGCTGTAACTCTGTGAGATGATTTCACAGAACACAAAGAACTTTCTCAGAAAGCTTCTTTCTCTTTGTTATCGGAGGATATTTCCTTTGGCCCTATAGTCTTCAAAGGGATCCGAAATATCTGTTCTCAGATTCCACAGAAATAAGGCTAGCAAAGAGATCCACGAAATACAGATGTATCTCTGTGAGATGAATTAACAGAACACTAAGCAGTTTCTCAGAAAGCTTCTTTCCAGATTTCATCTGAGGATATTTCCTTTTTCACCTTAGCCCTCTAAGGGCTTCCAAATATCACTTTGCCAATTCCACAAGAACTGTCTTAGCGAAAGGCTTCTTGAGGGGAAAGCTGTAACTCTGTGAGATTATTTCACAGAACACAAAGAAGTTTCTCAGAAAGCTTCTTTCTCTTTGTTATCGGAGGATATTTCCTTTGGCCCTATAGTCTTCAAAGGGATCCGAAATATCTGTTCTCAGATTCCACAGAAATAAGGCTAGCAAAGAGATCCACGAAATACAGTTGTAACTCTGTGAGATGAATTTACAGAACACTAAGCAGTTTCTCTGAAAGCTTTTTCCAGATTTCATCTGAGGATATTTCCTTTTTCACCATAGCCCTCTATGGGCTTCCAAATATCACTTTGCCAATTCCACAAGAAGTGTCTTAGCGAAAGTCTTCTTGAGGGGAAAGCTGTAACTCTGTGAGATGATTTCACCGAACACAAAGAAATTTCTCAGAAAGCTTCTTTCTCTTTGTTATCGGAGGATATTTCCTTTGGCCCTATAGTCTTCAAAGGGATCCGAAATATCTGTTCTCAGATTCCACAGAAATAAGGCTAGCAAAGAGATCCACGAAATACAGATGTAACTCTGTGAGATGAATTTACAGAACACTAAGCAGTTTCTCAGAAAGCTTCTTTCCAGATTTCATCTGAGGATATTTACTTCTTCACCATAGCCCTCCATGGGCTTCCAAATATCACTTTGCCAATTCCACAAGAACTGTCTTAGCGAAAGGCTTCTTGAGGGGAAAGATGTAACTGTGAGAGATGATTTCACAGAACTCAAAGAACTTTCTCAGCAAGCTTCTTTCTCTTTGTTATCGGAGGATATTTCCTTTGGCCCTATAGTCTTCAAAGGGATCCGAAATATCTGTTCTCAGATTCCACAGAAATAAGGCTAGCAAAGAGATCCACGAAATACAGATGTAGCTCTGTGAGATGAATTAACAGAACACTAAGCAGTTTCTCAGAAAGCTTCTTTCCAGATTTCATCTGAGGATATTTCCTTTTTCACCATAGCCCTCTATGGGCTTCCAAATATCACTTTGCCAATTCCACAAGAATTGTCTTAGCGAAAGGCTTCTTGAGGGGAAAGCTGTAACTCTGTGAGATGATTTCACAGAACACAAAGAAGTTTCTCAGAAAGCTTCTTTCTCTTTGTTATCGGAGGATATTTCCTTTGGCCCTATAGTCTTCAAAGGGATCCGAAATATCTGTTCTCAGATTCCACAGAAATAAGGCTAGCAAAGAGATCCACGAAATACAGTTGTAACTCTGTGAGATGAATTTACAGAACACTAAGCAGTTTCTCAGAAAGCTTCTTTCCAGATTTCATCTGAGGATATTTCCTTTTTCACCATAGCCCTCTATGGGCTTCCAAATATCACTTTGCCAATTCCACAAGAACTGTCTTAGCGAAAGGCTTCTTGAGGGGAAAGCTGTAACTCTGTGAGATGATTTCACAGAACACAAAGAACTTTCTCAGAAAGCTTCTTTCTCTTTGTTATCGGAGGATATTTCCTTTCGCCCTATAGTCTTCAAAAGGATCCGAAATATCTGTTCTCAGATTCCACAGAAATAAGGCGAGCAAAGAGATCCACGAAATACAGATGTAACTCTGTGAGATGAATTTACAGAACACTAAGCAGTTTCTCAGAAAGCTTCTTTCCAGATTTCAACTGAGGATATTTCCTTCTTCACCATAGCCCTCTATGGGCTGACAAATATCACTTTGCCAATTCCACAAGAACTGTCTTAGCGAAAGGCTTCTTGAAGGGAAAGCTGTAACTCTGTGAGATGATTTCACAGAACACAAAGAAGTTTCTCAGAAAGCTTCTTTCTCTTTGTTATCGGAGGATATTTCCTTTGGCCCTATAGTCTTCAAAGGGATCCGAAATATCTGTTCTCAGATTCCACAGAAATAAGGCTAGCAAAGAGATCCACGAAATACAGATGTAACTCTGTGAGATGAATTAACAGAACACTAAGCAGTTTCTCAGAAAGCTTCTTTCCAGATTTCATCTGAGGATATTTCCTTTTTCACCCTAGCCCTCTATGGGCTTCCAAATATCACTTTTCCAATTCCACAAGAACTGTCTTAGCGGAAGGCTTCTTGAGGGGAAAGTTGTAACTCTGTGAGATGATTTCGCAGAACACAAAGAAGTTACTCAGAAAGCTTCTTTCTCTTTGTTATCGGAGGATATTTCCTTTGGCCCTATAGTCTTCAAAGGGATCCGAAATATCTGTTCTCAGATTCCACAGAAATAAGGCTAGCAAAGAGATCCACGAAATACACATATAACTCTGTGAGTGGAAGTCACACATCACAGAGCAGTTTCTCAGAAAGCTTCTTTCCAGATTTCATCTGAGGATATTTCCTTTTTCACCATAGCCCTCTATGGGCTTAAAAATATCACTTTGCCAATTCCACAAGTACTGTCTTAGCGAAAGGCTTCTTGAGGGGAAAGCTGTAACTCTGTGAGATGATTTCACAGAACACAAAGAAGTTTCTCAGAAAGCTTCTTTCTCTTTGTTATCGGAGGATATTTCCTTTGGCCCTTAGTCTTCAAAGGGATCCGAAATATCTGTTCTCAGATTCCACAGAAATAAGGCTAGCAAAGAGATCCACGAAATACAGATGTAACTCTGTGAGATGTATTAACAGAACACTAAGCAGTTTCTCAGAAAGCTTCTTTCCAGATTTCATCTGAGGATATTTCCTTTTTCACCTTAGCCCTCTAAGGGCTTCCAAATATCACTTTGCCAATTCCACAAGAACTGTCTTAGCGAAAGGCTTCTTGAGGGGAAAGCTTTAACTCTGTGAGATGATTTCACAGAACACAAAGAAGTTTCTCAGAAAGCTTCTTTCTCTTTGTTATCGGAGGATATTTCCTTTGGCCCTATAGTCCTCAAAGGGATCCGAAATATCTGTTCTCAGATTACACAGAAATAAGGCTAGCAAAGAGATCCACGAAATACAGATGTAACTCTGTGAGTGGAAGTCACACATCACAGAGCAGTTTCTCAGAAAGCTTCTTTCCAGATTTCTTCTGAGGATATTTCCTTTTTCACCATAGCCCTCTATGGGCTTCCAAATATCACTTTGCCAATTCCACAAGAACTGTCTTAGCGAAAGGATTCTTGAGGGGAAAGCTGTAACTCTGTGAGATGATTTCACAGAACACAAAGAAGTTTCTCAGAAAGCTTCTTTCTCTTTGTTATCGGAGGATATTTCCTTTGGCCCTATAGTCTTCAAAGGGATCCGAAATATCTGTTCTCAGATTCCACAGAAATAAGGCTAGCAAAGAGATCCACGAAATACAGATGTAACTCTGTGAGATGAATTTACAGAACACTAAGCAGTTTCTCAGAAAGCTTCTTTCCAGATTTCATCTGAGGATATTTCCTTCTTCACCGTAGCCATCTATGGGCTGACAAATATCACTTTGCCAATTCCACAAGAACTGTCTTGGCGAAAGGCTTCTTGAAGGGAAAGCTGTAACTCTGTGAGATGATTTCACAGAACACAAAGAAGTTTCTCAGAAAGCTTCTTTCTCTTTGTTATTGAGGATATTTCCTTTGGCCCTATAGTCTTCAAAGGGATCCGAAATATCTGTTCTCAGATTCCACAGAAATAAGGCTAGCAAAGAGATCCACGAAATACAGATGTAACTCTGTGAGTGGAAGTCACACATCACAGAGCAGTTTCTCAGAAAGCTTCTTTCCAGATTTCTTCTGAGGATATTTCCTTTTTCACCATAGCCCTCTATGGGCTTCCAAATATCACTTTGCCAATTCCACAGGAACTGTCTTAGCGAAAGGCTTCTTGAGGGGAAAGCTGTAACTCTGTGAGATGATTTCACAGAACACAAAGAAGTTTCTCTGAAAGCTTCTTTCTCTTTGTTATCGGAGGATATTTCCTTTGGCCCTATAGTCTTCAAAGGGATCCGAAATATCTGTTCTCAGATTCCACAGAAATAAGGCTAGCAAAGAGATCCACGAAATACAGTTGTAACTCTGTGAGATGAATTTACAGAACACTAAGCAGTTTCTCAGAAAGTTTCTTTCCAGATTTCATCTGAGGATATTTCCTTTTTCACCCTAGCCCTCTATGGGCTTCCAAATATCACTTTTCCAATTCCACAAGAACTGTCTTAGCGGAAGGCTTCTTGAGGGGAAAGCTGTAACTCTGTGAGATGATTTCACAGAACACAAAGAAGTTTCTCAGAAAGCTTCTTTCTCTTTGTTATCGGAGGATATTTCCTTTGGCCCTATAGTCTTCAAAGGGATCCGAAATATCTGTTCTCAGATTCCACAGAAATAAGGCTAGCAAAGAGATCCACGAAATACACATATAACTCTGTGAGTGGAAGTCACACATCACAGAGCAGTTTCTCAGAAAGCTTCTTTCCAGATTTCATCTGAGGATATTTCCTTTTTCACCATAGCCCTCTAAGGGCTTCCAAATATCACTTTGCCAATTCCACAAGTACTGTCTTAGCGAAAGGCTTCTTGAGGGGAAAGCAGTAACTCTGTGAGATGATTTCACAGAACACAAAGAAGTTTCTCAGAAAGCTTCTTTCTCTTTGTTATCGGAGGATATTTCCTGTGGCCCTATAGTCTTCAAAGGGATCCGAAATATCTGTTCTCAGATTCCACCGAAATAAGGCTAGCAAAGAGATCCACGAAATACAGATGTAACTCTGTGAGATGAATTAACAGAACACTAAGCAGTTTCTCAGAAAGCTTCTTTCCAGATTTCATCTGAGGATATTTCCTTTTTCACCTTAGCCCTCTAAGGGCTTCCAAATATCACTTTGCCAATTCCACAAGAACTGTCTGAGCGAAAGCCTTCTTGAGGGGAAAGCTGTAAGTCTGTGAGATGATTTCACAGAACACAAAGAAGTTTCTCAGAAAGCTTCTTTCTCTTTGTTATCGGAGGATATTTCCTTTGGCCCTATAGTCTTCAAAGGGATCCGAAATATCTGTTCTCAGATTCCACAGAAATAAGGCTAGCAAAGAGATCCACGAAATACAGTTGTAACTCTGTGAGATGAATTTACAGAACACTAAGCAGTTTCTCAGAAAGCTTCTTTCCAGATTTCATCTGAGGATATTTCCTTTTTCACCATAGCCCTCTATGGGCTTTCAAATATCACTTTGCCAATTCCACAAGAAGTGTCTTAGCGAAAGACTTCTTGAGGGGAAAGCTGTAACTCTGTGAGATGATTTCACAGAACACAAAGAAGTTTCTCAGAAAGCTTCTTTCTCTTTGTTATCGGAGGATATTTCCTTTGGCCCTATAGTCTTCAAAGGGATCCGAAATATCTGTTCTCAGATTCCACAGAAATAAGGCTAGCAAAGAGATCCACGAAATACAGATGTAACTCTGTGAGATGAATTTACAGAACACTAAGCAGTTTCTCAGAAAGCTTCTTTCCAGATTTCATCTGAGGATATTTCCTTTTTCACCATAGCCCTCTATGGGCTTCCAAATATCACTTTGTCAATTCCACAAGAACTGTCGTAGCGAAAGGCTTCTTGAGGGTAAAGCTGTAACTCTGTGAGATGATTTCACAGAACACAAAGAAGTTTCTCAGAAAGCTTCTTTCTCTTTGTTATCGGAGGATATTTCCTTTGGCCCTATAGTCCTCAAAGGGATCCGAAATATCTGTTCTCAGATTCCACAGAAATAAGGCTAGTAAAGAGATCCACGAAATACAGATGTAACTCTGTGAGTGGAAGTCACACATCACAGAGCAGTTTCTCAGAAAGCTTCTTTCCAGATTTCATCTGAGGATATTTCCTTTTTCACCATAGCCCTCTATGGGCTTCCAAATACCACTTTGCCAATTCCACAAGAACTGTCTTAGCGAAAGGCTTCTTGAGGGGAAAGCTGTAACTCTGTGAGATGATTTCACCGAACACAAAGAAGTTTCTCAGAAAGCTTCTTTCTCTTTGTTATCGGAGGATATTTCCTTTGGCCCTATAGTCTTCAAAGGGATCCGAAATATCTGTTCTCAGATTCCACAGAAATAAGGCTAGCAAAGAGATCCACGAAATACCGATGTAACTCTGTGAGATGAATTAACAGAACACTAAGCAGTTTCTCAGAAAGCTTCTTTCCAGATTTCATCTGAGGATATTTCCTTTTTCACCATAGCCCTCTATGGGCTTCCAAATATCACTTTGTCAATTCCACAAGAACTGTCGTAGCGAAAGGCTTCTTGAGGGGAAAGCTGTAACTCTGTGAGATGATTTCACAGAACACAAAGAAGTTTCTCAGAAAGCTTCTTTCTCTTTGTTATCGGAGGATATTTCCTTTGGCCCTATAGTCCTCAAAGGGATCCGAAATATCTGTTCTCAGATTCCACAGAAATAAGGCTAGCAAAGAGATCCACGAAATACAGATGTAACTCTGTGAGTGGAAGTCACACATCACAGAGCAGTTTCTCAGAAAGCTTCTTTCCAGATTTCATCTGAGGATATTTCCTTTTTCACCATAGCCCTCTATGGGCTTCCAAATACCACTTTTCCAATTCCACAAGAACTGTCTTAGCGAAAGGCTTCTTGAGGGGAAAGCTGTAACTCTGTAAGATGATTTCACAGAACACAAAGAAGTTTCTCAGAAAGCTTCTTTCTCTTTGTTATCGGAGGATATTTCCTTTGGCCCTATAGTCTTCAAAGGGATCCGAAATATCTGTTCTCAGATTCCACAGAAATAAGGCTAGCAAAGAGATCCACGAAATACAGTTTTAACTCTGTGAGATGAATTTACAGAACACTAAGCAGTTTCTCAGAAAGCTTCTTTCCAGATTTCATCTGAGGATATTTCCTTTTTCACCATAGCCCTCTATGGGCTTCCAAATATCACTTTGCCAATTCCACAAGAACTGTCTTTGCGAAAGGCTTCTTGAAAGGAAAGCTGTAACTCTGTGAGATGATTTCACAGAACACAAAGAAGTTTCTTAGAAAGCTTCTTTCTCTTTGTTATCGGAGGATATTTCCTTTGGCCCTATAGTCTTCAAAGGGATCCGAAATATCTGTTCTCAGATTCCACAGAAATAAGGCTAGCAAAGAGATCCACGAAATACAGATGTAACTCTGTGAGTGGAAGTCACACATCACAGAGCAGTTTCTCAGAAAGCTTCTTTCCAGATTTCATCTGAGGATATTTCCTTTTTCACCATAGCCCTCTATGGGCTTCCAAATATCACTTTGCCAATTCCACAAGAACTGTCTTAGCGAAAGGCTTCTTGAGGGGAAAGCTGTAACTCTGTGAGATGATTTCACAGAACACAAAGAAGTTTCTCAGAAAGCTTCTTTCTCTTTGTTATCGGAGGATATTTCCTTTGGCCCTATAGACTTCAAAGGGATCCGAAATATCTGTTCTCAGATTCCACAGAAATAAGGCTAGCAAGGAGTTCCACGAAATACACCTGTAACTCTGTGAGATGAATTAACAGAACACTAAGCAGTTTCTCAGAAAGCTTCTTTCCAGATTTCATCTGAGGATATTTCCTTTTTCACCATAGCCCTCTATGGGCTTCCAAATATCACTTTGCCAATTCCACAAGAACTGTCTTAGCGAAAGGCTTCTTGAGGGGAAAGCTGTAACTCTGTGAAATGATTTCAGAGAACACAAAGATGTTTCTCAGAAAGCTTCTTTCTCTTTGTTATCGGAGGATATTTCCTTTGGCCCTATAGTCTTCAAAGGGATCCGAAATATCTGTTCTCAGATTCCACAGAAATAAGGCTAGCAAAGCGATCCACGAAATACAGTTGTAACTCTGTGAGATGAATTTACAGAACACTAAGCAGTTTCTCAGAAAGCTTCTTTCCAGATTTCATATGAGGATATTTCCTTTTTCACCATAGCCCTCTATGGGCTTCCAAATATCACTTTGCCAATTCCACAAGAACTGTCTTTGCGAAAGGCTTCTTGAAAGGAAAGCTGTAACTCTGTGAGATGATTTCACAGAACACAAAGAAGTTTCTCAGAAAGCTTCTTTCTCTTTGTTATCGGAGGATATTTCCTTTGGCCCTATAGTCTTCAAAGGGATCCGAAATATCTGTTCTCAGATTCCACAGAAATAAGGCAAGCAAAGAGATCCACGAAATACAGATGTAACTCTGTGAGTGGAAGTCACCCATCACAGAGCAGTTTCTCAGAAAGCTTCTTTCCAGATTTCATCTGAGGATATTTCCTTTTTCACCATAGCCCTCTATGGGCTTCCAAATATCACTTTGCCTATTCCACAAGAACTGTCTCAGCGAAAGGCTTCTTGAGGGGAAAGCTGTAACTCTGTGAGATGATTTCACAGAACACAAAGAAGTTTCTCAGAAAGCTTCTTTCTCTTTGTTATCGGAGGATATTTCCTTTGGCCCTATAGACTTCAAAGGGATCCGAAATATCTGTTCTCAGATTCCACAGAAATAAGGCTAGCAAGGAGTTCCACGAAATACACCTGTAACTCTGTGAGATGAATTAACAGAACACTAAGCAGTTTCTCAGAAAGCTTCTTTCCAGATTTCATCTGAGGATATTTCCTTTTTCACCATAGCCCTCTATGTTCTTCCAAATATCACTTTGTCAATTCTACAAGAACTGTCTTAGCGAAAGGCTTCTTGAGGGGAAAGCTGTAACTCTGTGAGATGATTTCAGAGAACACAAAGAAGTTTCTCAGAAAGCTTCTTTCTCTTTGTTATCGGAGGATATTTCCTTTGGCCCTATAGTCTTCAAAGGGATCCGAAATATCTGTTCTCAGATTCCACAGAAATAAGGCTAGCAAAGAGATCCACGAAATACAGATGTAACTCTGTGAGTGGAAGTCACACATCACAGAGCAGGTTCTCAGAAAGCTTCTTTCCAGATTTCATCTGAGGATATTTCCTTTTTCACCATAGCCCTCTAAGGGGTTCCAAATATCAATTTGCCAATTCCACAAGAACTGTCTTAGCGAAAGGCTTCTTGAGGGGAAAGCTGTAACTCTGTGAGATGATTTCACAGAACACAAAGAAGTTTCTCAGAAAGCTTCTTTCTCTTTGTTATCGGAGGATATTTCCTTTGGCCCTATAGACTTCAAAGGGATCCGAAATATCTGTTCTCAGATTCCACAGAAATAAGGCTAGCAAGGAGTTCCACGAAATACACCTGTAACTCTGTGAGATGAATTAACAGAACACTAAGCAGTTTCTCAGAAAGCTTCTTTCCAGATTTCATCTGAGGATATTTCCTTTTTCACCATAGCCCTCTAAGGGCTTCCAAATATCACTTTGCCAATTCCACAAGAACTGTCTTAGCGAAAGACTTCTTGAGGGGAAAGCTGTAACTCTGTGAGATGATTTCACAGAACACAAAGAAGTTTCTCAGAAAGCTTCTTTCTCTTTGTTATCGGAGGATATTTCCTTTGGCCCTATAGTCTTCAAAGGGATCCGAAATATCTGTTCTCAGATTCCACAGAAATAAGGCTAGCAAACAGATCCACGAAATACAGATGTAACTCTGTGAGTGGAAGTCACACAACACAGAGCAGTTTCTCAGAAAGCTTCTTTCCAGATTTCATCTGAGGATATTTCCTTTTTCACCATAGCCCTCTATGGGCTTCCAAATATCAATTTGCGAATTCCACAAGAACTGTCTTAGCGAAAGGCTTCTTGAGGGGAAAGCTGTAACTCTGTGAGATGATTTCACAGAACACAAAGAAGTTTCTCAGAAAGCTTCTTTCTCTTTGTTATCGGAGGATATTTCCTTTGGCCCTATAGTCTTCAAAGGGATCCGAAATATCTTTTCTCAGATTCCACAGAAATAAGGCTAGCAAAGCGATCCACGAAATACAGTTGTAACTCTGTGAGATGAATTTACAGAACACTAAGCAGTTTCTCAGAAAGCTTCTTTCCAGATTTCATCTGAGGATATTTCCTTTTTCACCGTAGCACTCTATGGGATTCCAAATATCACTTTGCCAATTCCACAAGAACTGTCTTTGCGAAAGGCTTCTTGAAAGGAAAGCTGTAACTCTGTGAGATGATTTCACAGAACACAAAGAAGTTTCTCAGAAAGCTTCTTTCTCTTTGTTATCGGAGGATATTTCCTTTGGCCCTATAGTCTTCAAAGGGATCCGAAATATCTGTTCTCAGATTCCACAGAAATAAGGCTAGCAAAGAGATCCACGAAATACAGATGTAACTCTGTGAGATGAATTTACAGAACACTACGCAGTTTCTCAGAAAGCTTCTTTCCAGATTTCATCGGAGGATATTTCCTTTTTCACCATAGCCCTCTATGGGCTTCCAAATATCACTTTGCCAATTCCACAAGAAATGTCTTATCGAAAGGCTTCTTGAGGGGAAAGCTGTAACTCTGTGAGATGATTTCACCGAACACAAAGAAGTTTCTCAGAAAGCTTCTTTCTCTTTGTTATCGGAGGATATTTCCTTTGGCCCTATAGTCTTAAAAGGGATCCGAAATATCTGTTCTCAGATTCCACAGAAAAAAGGCTAGCAAAGAGATCCACGAAATACAGTTGTAACTCTGTGAGATGAATTAACAGAACACTAAGCAGTTTCTCAGAAAGCTTCTTTCCAGATTTCATCTGAGGATATTTCCTTTTTCACCGTAGCCCTCTAAGGGCTTCCAAATATCACTTTGCCAATTCCACAAGAACTGTCTTAGCGAAAGGCTTCTTGAGGGGAAAGCTGTAACTCTGTGAGATGATTTCACAGAACACAAAGAAGTTTCTCAGAAAGCTTCTTTCTCTTTGTTATCGGAGGATATTTCCTTTGGCCCTATAGTCTTCAAAGGGATCCGAAATATCTGTTCTCAGATTCCACAGAAATAAGGCTAGCAAAGAGATCCACGAAATACAGATGCAACTCTGTGAGATGAATTAACAGAACACTAAGCAGTTTCTCAGAAAGCTTCTTTCCAGATTTCATCTGAGGATATTTCCTTCTTCACCATAGCCCTCTATGGGCTTCCAAATATCACTTTGCCAATTCCACAAGAACTGTCTTAGCGAAAGGTTTCTTGAAGGGAAAGCTGTAACTCTGTGAGATGATTTCACAGAACAAAAAGAAGTTTCTCAGAAAGCTTCTTTCTCTTTGTTATCGGAGGATATTTCCTTTGGCCCTATAGTCTTCAAAGGGATCCGAAATATCTGTTCTCAGATTCCACAGAAATAAGGCTAGCAAAGAGATCCACGAAATACAGATGTAACTCTGTGAGATGAATTAACAGAACACTAAGCAGTTTCTCAGAAAGCTTCTTTCCAGATTTCATCTGAGGATATTTCCTTTTTCACCATAGCCCTCTAAGGGCTTCCAAATTTCACTTTGCCAATACCACAAGAACTGTCTTAGCGAAAGGCTTCTTGAGGGGAAACCTGTAACTCTGTGAGATGATTTCACAGAACACAAAGTAGTTTCTAAGAAAGCTTCTTTCTCTTTGTTATCGGAGGATATTTCCTTTGGCCCTAAAGTCTTCAAAGGGATCCGAAATATCTGTTCTCAGATTCCACAGAAATAAGGCTAGCAAAGAGATCCACGAAATACAGATGTAACTCTGTGAGATGAATTAACAGAACACTAAGCAGTTTCTCAGAAACTTCTTTCCAGATTTCATCTGAGGATATTTCCTTTTTCACCATAGGCCTCTATGGGCTTCCAAATATCACTTTGCCAATTCCACAAGAACTGTCTTAGCGAAAGACTTCTTGAGGGGAAAGCTGTAACTCTGTGAGATGATTTCACGGAACACAATGAAGTTTCTCAGAAAGCTTCTTTCTCTTTGTTATCGGAGGATACTTCCTTTGGCCCTATAGTCTTCAAAGGGATCCGAAATATCTGTTCTCAGATTCCACAGAAATAAGGCTAGCGAAGCGATCCACGAAATACAGATGTAACTCTGTGAGTGAAAGTCACACATCACAGAGCAGTTTCTCAGAAATCTTCTTTCCAGATTTCATCTGAGGATATTTCCTTTTTCACCATAGCCCTCTAAGGGCTTCCAAATATCACTTTGCCAATTCCACAAGAACTGTCTTAGCGACAGGCTTCTTGAGGGGAAAGCTGTAACTCTGTGAGATGATTTCACAGAACACAAAGAAGTTTCTCAGAAAGCTTCTTTCTCTTTGTTATCGGAGGATATTTCCTTTGGCCCTATAGTCTTCAAAGGGATCCGAAATATCTGTTCTCAGATTCCACAGAAATAAGGCTAGCAAAGAGATCCACGAAATACAGATGTAACTCTGTGAGGTGAATTAACAGAACACTAAGCAGTTTCTCAGAAAGCTTCTTTCCAGATTTCATCTGAGGATATTTCCTTTTTCACCATAGCCCTCTAAGGGCTTCCAAATATCACTTTGCCAATTCCACAAGAACTGTCTTAGCAAAAGGCTTCTTGAGGGGAAAGCTGTAACTCTGTGAGACGATTTCACAGAACACAAAGAAGTTTCTCAGAAAGCTTCTTTCTCTTTGTTATCGGAGGATATTTCCTTTGGCCCTATAGTCTTCAAAGGGATCCGAAATATCTGTTCTCAGATTCCACAGAAATAAGGCTAGCAAAGAGATCCACGAAATACAGATGTAACTCTGTGAGTGGAAGTCACACATCACAGAGCAGTTTCTCAGAAAGCTTCTTTCCAGATTTCATCTGAGGATATTTCCTTTTTCACCATAGCCCTCTATGGGCTTCCAAATATCACTTTGCCAATTCCACAAGAACTGTCTTAGCGAAACGCTTCTTGAGGGGAAAGCTGTAACTCTGTGAGATGATTTCACAGAACACAAAGAAGTTTCTCAGAAAGCTTCTTTCTCTTTGTTATCGGAGGATATTTCCTTTGGCCCTATAGTCTTCAAAGGGATCCGAAATATCTGTTCTCAGATTCCACTGAAATAAGGCTAGCAAAGAGATCCACGAAATACAGATGTAACTCTGTGAGATGAATTAACAGAACCCTAAGCAGTTTCTCAGAAAGCTTCTTTCCAGATTTCATCTGAGGATATTTCCTTTTTCACCATAGCCCTCTATGGGCTTCCAAATATCACTTTGTCAATTCCACAAGAACTGTCTTAGCGAAAGGCTTCTTGAGGGGAAAGCTGTAACTCTGTGAGATGATTTCACAGAACACAAAGAAGTTTCTCAGAAAGCTTCTTTCTCTTTGTTATCGGAGGATATTTCCTTTGGCCCTATAGTCTTCAAAGGGATCCGAAATATCTGTTCTCAGATTCCACAGAAATAAGGCTAGCAAAGAGATCCACGAAATACAGATGTAACTCTGTGAGTGGAAGTCACACATCACAGAGCAGGTTCTCAGAAAGCTTCTTTCCAGATTTCATCTGAGGATATTTCCTTCTTCACCATAGCCCTCTAAGGGCTTTCAAATATCACTTTGCCAATTCCACAAGAACTGTCTTAGCGAAAGGCTTCTTGAGGGGAAAGCTGTAACTCTGTGAGATGATTTCACAGAACACAAAGAGGTTTCTCAGAAAGCTTCTTTCTCTTTGTTATCGGAGGATATTTCCTTTGGCCCTATAGTCTTCAAATGGATCCGAAATATCTGTTCTCAGATTCCACAGAAATAAGGATAGCAAAGAGATCCACGAAATACAGATGTAACTCTGTGAGATGAATTTACAGAACACTACGCAGTTTCTCAGAAAGCTTCTTTCCAGATTTCATCTGAGGATATTTCCTTTTTCACCGTAGCACTCTATGGGCTTCCAAATATCACTTTGCCAATTCCACAAGAACTGTCTTTGCGAAAGGCTTCTTGAAAGGAAAGCTGTAACTCTGTGAGATGATTTCACAGAACACAAAGAAGTTTCTCAGAAAGCTTCTTTCTCTTTGTTATCGGAGGATATTTCCTTTGGCCCTATAGTCTTCAAAGGGATCCGAAATATCTGTTCTCAGATTCCACAGAAATAAGGCTAGCAAAGAGATCCACGAAATACAGATGTAACTCTGTGAGATGAATTTACAGAACACTACGCAGTTTCTCAGAAAGCTTCTTTCCAGATTTCATCGGAGGATATTTCCTTTTTCATCATAGCCCTTTAGGGGCTTCCAAATATCACTTTGCCAATTCCACAAGAAATGTCTTAGCGAAAGGCTTCTTGAGGGGAAAGCTGTAACTCTGTGAGATGATTTCACCGAACACAAAGAAGTTTCTCAGAAAGCTTCTTTCTCTTTGTTATCGGAGGATATTTCCTTTGGCCCTATAGTCTTCAAAGGGATCCGAAATATCTGTTCTCAGATTCCACAGAAATAAGGCTAGCAAAGAGATCCATGAAATACAGATGTAACTCTGTGAGATGAATTAACAGAACACTAAGCAGTTTCTCAGAAAGCTTCTTTCCAGATTTCATCTGAGGATATTTCCTTTTTCACCGTAGCCCTCTAAGGGCTTCCAAATTTCACTTTGCCAATACCACAAGAACTGTCTTAGCGAAAGGCTTCTTGAGGGGAAACCTGTAACTCTGTGAGATGATTTCACAGAACACAAAGTAGTTTCTAAGAAAGCTTCTTTCTCTTTGTTATCGGAGGATATTTCCTTTGGCCCTAAAGTCTTCAAAGGGATCCGAAATATCTGTTCTCAGATTCCACAGAAATAAGGCTAGCAAAGAGATCCACGAAATACAGATGTAACTCTGTGAGATGAATTAACAGAACACTAAGCAGTTTCTCAGAAACTTCTTTCCAGATTTCATCTGAGGATATTTCCTTTTTCACCATAGGCCTCTATGGGCTTCCAAATATCACTTTGCCAATTCCACAAGAACTGTCTTAGCGAAAGACTTCTTGAGGGGAAAGCTGTAACTCTGTGAGATGATTTCACGGAACACAATGAAGTTTCTCAGAAAGCTTCTTTCTCTTTGTTATCGGAGGATACTTCCTTTGGCCCTATAGTCTTCAAAGGGATCCGAAATATCTGTTCTCAGATTCCACAGAAATAAGGCTAGCGAAGCGATCCACGAAATACAGATGTAACTCTGTGAGTGAAAGTCACACATCACAGAGCAGTTTCTCAGAAATCTTCTTTCCAGATTTCATCTGAGGATATTTCCTTTTTCACCATAGCCCTCTAAGGGCTTCCAAATATCACTTTGCCAATTCCACAAGAACTGTCTTAGCGACAGGCTTCTTGAGGGGAAAGCTGTAACTCTGTGAGATGATTTCACAGAACACAAAGAAGTTTCTCAGAAAGCTTCTTTCTCTTTGTTATCGGAGGATATTTCCTTTGGCCCTATAGTCTTCAAAGGGATCCGAAATATCTGTTCTCAGATTCCACAGAAATAAGGCTAGCAAAGAGATCCACGAAATACAGATGTAACTCTGTGAGGTGAATTAACAGAACACTAAGCAGTTTCTCAGAAAGCTTCTTTCCAGATTTCATCTGAGGATATTTCCTTTTTCACCATAGCCCTCTAAGGGCTTCCAAATATCACTTTGCCAATTCCACAAGAACTGTCTTAGCAAAAGGCTTCTTGAGGGGAAAGCTGTAACTCTGTGAGACGATTTCACAGAACACAAAGAAGTTTCTCAGAAAGCTTCTTTCTCTTTGTTATCGGAGGATATTTCCTTTGGCCCTATAGTCTTCAAAGGGATCCGAAATATCTGTTCTCAGATTCCACAGAAATAAGGCTAGCAAAGAGATCCACGAAATACAGATGTAACTCTGTGAGTGGAAGTCACACATCACAGGGCAGTTTCTCAGAAAGCTTCTTTCCAGATTTCATCTGAGGATATTTCCTTTTTCACCATAGCCCTCTATGGGCTTCCAAATATCACTTTGCCAATTCCACAAGAACTGTCTTAGCGAAACGCTTCTTGAGGGGAAAGCTGTAACTCTGTGAGATGATTTCACAGAACACAAAGAAGTTTCTCAGAAAGCTTCTTTCTCTTTGTTATCGGAGGATATTTCCTTTGGCCCTATAGTCTTCAAAGGGATCCGAAATATCTGTTCTCAGATTCCACTGAAATAAGGCTAGCAAAGAGATCCACGAAATACAGATGTAACTCTGTGAGATGAATTAACAGAACCCTAAGCAGTTTCTCAGAAAGCTTCTTTCCAGATTTCATCTGAGGATATTTCCTTTTTCACCATAGCCCTCTATGGGCTTCCAAATATCACTTTGTCAATTCCACAAGAACTGTCTTAGCGAAAGGCTTCTTGAGGGGAAAGCTGTAACTCTGTGAGATGATTTCACAGAACACAAAGAAGTTTCTCAGAAAGCTTCTTTCTCTTTGTTATCGGAGGATATTTCCTTTGGCCCTATAGTCTTCAAAGGGATCCGAAATATCTGTTCTCAGATTCCACAGAAATAAGGCTAGCAAAGAGATCCACGAAATACAGATGTAATTCTGTGAGTGGAAGTCACACATCACAGAGCAGGTTCTCAGAAAGCTTCTTTCCAGATTTCATCTGAGGATATTTCCTTTTTCACCGTAGCACTCTATGGGCTTCCAAATATCACTTTGCCAATTCCACAAGAACTGTCTTTGCCAAAGGCTTCTTGAAAGGAAAGCTGTAACTCTGTGAGATGATTTCACAGAACACAAAGAAGTTTCTCAGAAAGCTTCTTTCTCTTTGTTATCGGAGGATATTTCCTTTGGCCCTATAGTCTTCAAAGGGATCCGAAATATCTGTTCTCAGATTCCACAGAAATAAGGCTAGCAAAGAGATCCACGAAATACAGATGTAACTCTGTGAGATGAATTTACAGAACACTACGCAGTTTCTCAGAAAGCTTCTTTCCAGATTTCATCGGAGGATATTTCCTTTTTCACCATAGCCCTCTAGGGGCTTCCAAATATCACTTTGCCAATTCCACAAGAAATGTCTTAGCGAAAGGCTTCTTGAGGGGAAAGCTGTAACTCTGTGAGATGATTTCACCGAACACAAAGAAGTTTCTCAGAAAGCTTCTTTCTCTTTGTTATCGGAGGATATTTCCTTTGGCCCTATAGTCTTCAAAGGGATCCGTTCTCAGATTCCACAGAAAAAAGGCTAGCAAAGAGATCCACGAAATACAGTTGTAACTCTGTGAGATGAATTAACAGAACACTAAGCAGTTTCTCAGAAAGCTTCTTTCCAGATTTCATCTGAGGATATTTCCTTCTTCACCATAGCCCTCTATGGGCTTCCAAATATCACTTTGCCAATTCCACAAGAACTGTCTTAGCGAAAGGCTTCTTGAAGGGAAAGCTGTAACTCTGTGAGATGATTTCACAGAACAAAAAGAAGTTTCTCAGAAAGCTTCTTTCTCTTTGTTATCGGAGGATATTTCCTTTGGCCCTATAGTCTTCAAAGGGATCCGAAATATCTGTTCTCAGATTCCACAGAAATAAGGCTAGCAAAGAGATCCACGAAATACAGATGTAACTCTGTGAGATGAATGTACAGAACACTAAGCAGTTTTTCAGAAAGCTTCTTTCCAGATTTCATCTGAGGATATTTCCTTTTTCACCATAGCCCTCTAAGGGCTTCCAAATATCACTTTGCCAATTCCACAAGAACTGTCTTAGCGAAAGGCTTCTTGAGGGGAAACCTGTAACTCTGTGAGATGATTTCACAGAACACAAAGTAGTTTCTAAGAAAGCTTCTTTCTCTTTGTTATCGGAGGATATTTCCTTTGGCCCTAAAGTCTTCAAAGGGATCCGAAATATCTGTTCTCAGATTCCACAGAAATAAGGCTAGCAAAGAGATCCACGAAATACAGATGTAACTCTGTGAGATGAATTAACAGAACACTAAGCAGTTTCTCAGAAAGCTTCTTTCCAGATTTCATCTGAGGATATTTCCTTTTTCACCATAGGCCTCTATGGGCTTCCAAATATCACTTTGCCAATTCCACAAGAACTGTCTTAGCGAAAGACTTCTTGAGGGGAAAGCTGTAACTCTGTGAGATGATTTCACGGAACACAATGAAGTTTCTCAGAAAGCTTCTTTCTCTTTGTTATCGGAGGATACTTCCTTTGGCCCTATAGTCTTCAAAGGGATCCGAAATATCTGTTCTCAGATTCCACAGAAATAAGGCTAGCGAAGCGATCCACGAAATACAGATGTAACTCTGTGAGTGAAAGTCACACATCACAGAGCAGTTTCTCAGAAATCTTCTTTCCAGATTTCATCTGAGGATATTTCCTTTTTCACCATAGCCCTCTAAGGGCTTCCAAATATCACTTTGCCAATTCCACAAGAACTGTCTTAGCGACAGGCTTCTTGAGGGGAAAGCTGTAACTCTGTGAGATGATTTCACAGAACACAAAGAAGTTTCTCAGAAAGCTTCTTTCTCTTTGTTATCGGAGGATATTTCCTTTGGCCCTATAGTCTTCAAAGGGATCCGAAATATCTGTTCTCAGATTCCACAGAAATAAGGCTAGCAAAGAGATCCACGAAATACAGATGTAACTCTGTGAGATGAATTAACAGAACACTAAGCAGTTTCTCAGAAAGCTTCTTTCCAGATTTCATCTGAGGATATTTCCTTTTTCACCATAGCCCTCTAAGGGCTTCCAAATATCACTTTGCCAATTCCACAAGAACTGTCTTAGCAAAAGGCTTCTTGAGGGGAAAGCTGTAACTCTGTGAGACGATTTCACAGAACACAAAGAAGTTTCTCAGAAAGCTTCTTTCTCTTTGTTATCGGAGGATATTTCCTTTGGCCCTATAGTCTTCAAAGGGATCCGAAATATCTGTTCTCAGATTCCACAGAAATAAGGCTAGCAAAGAGATCCACGAAATACAGATGTAACTCTGTGAGTGGAAGTCACACATCACAGAGCAGTTTCTCAGAAAGCTTCTTTCCAGATTTCATCTGAGGATATTTCCTTTTTCACCATAGCCCTCTATGGGCTTCCAAATATCACTTTGCCAATTCCACAAGAACTGTCTTAGCGAAACGCTTCTTGAGGGGAAAGCTGTAACTCTGTGAGATGATTTCACAGAACACAAAGAAGTTTCTCAGAAAGCTTCTTTCTCTTTGTTATCGGAGGATATTTCCTTTGGCCCTATAGTCTTCAAAGGGATCCGAAATATCTGTTCTCAGATTCCACTGAAATAAGGCTAGCAAAGAGATCCACGAAATACAGATGTAACTCTGTGAGATGAATTAACAGAACACTAAGCAGTTTCTCAGAAAGCTTCTTTCCAGATTTCATCTGAGGATATTTCCTTTTTCACCATAGCCCTCTATGGGCTTCCAAATATCACTTTGTCAATTCCACAAGAACTGTCTTAGCGAAAGGCTTCTTGAGGGGAAAGCTGTAACTCTGTGAGATGATTTCACAGAACACAAAGAAGTTTCTCAGAAAGCTTCTTTCTCTTTGTTATCGGAGGATATTTCCTTTGGCCCTATAGTCTTCAAAGGGATCCGAAATATCTGTTCTCAGATTCCACAGAAATAAGGCTAGCAAAGAGATCCACGAAATACAGATGTAACTCTGTGAGTGGAAGTCACACATCACAGAGCAGGTTCTCAGAAAGCTTCTTTCCAGATTTCATCTGAGGATATTTCCTTTGTCACCCTAGCCCTCTAAGGGCTTTCAAATATCACTTTGCCAATTCCACAAGAACTGTCTTAGCGAAAGGCTTCTTGAGGGGAAAGCTGTAACTCTGTGAGATGATTTCACAGAACACAAAGAGGTTTCTCAGAAAGCTTCTTTCTCTTTGTTATCGGAGGATATTTCCTTTGGCCCTATAGTCTTCAAAGGGATCCGAAATATCTGTTCTCAGATTCCACAGAAATAAGGATAGCAAAGAGATCCACGAAATACAGATGTAACTCTGTGAGATGAATTTACAGAACACTACGCAGTTTCTCAGAAAGCTTCTTTCCAGATTTCATCTGAGGATATTTCCTTTTACACCCCCAGCCATCTATGGGCTTCCAAATATCACTTTGCCAATTCCACAAGAAATGTCTTAGCGAAAGGCTTCTTGAGGGGAAAGCTGTAACTCTGTGAGATGATTTCACAGAACACAAAGAAGTTTCTCAGAAAGCTTCTTTCTCTTTGTTATCGGAGGATATTTCCTTTGGCCCTATAGTCTTCAAAGGGATCCGAAAAATCTGTTCTCAGATTCCACAGAAATAAGGCTAGCAAAGAGATCCAGGAAATACAGATGTAACTCTGTGAGATGAATTAACAGAACACTAAGCAGTTTCTCAGAAAGCTTCTTTCCAGATTTCATCTGAGGATATTTCCTTTTTCACCGTAGCCCTCTAAGGGCTTCCAAATATCACTTTGCCAATTCCACAAGAACTGTCTTAGCGAAAGGCTTCTTGAGGGGAAAGCTGTAACTCTGTGAGATGATTTCACAGAACACAAAGAAGTTTCTCAGAAAGCTTCTTTCTCTTTGTTATCGGAGGATAATTCCTTTGGCCCTATAGTCTTCAAAGGGATCCGAAATATCTGTTCTCAGATTCCACAGAAATAAGGCTAGCAAAGAGATCCACGAAATACAGATGTAACTCTGTGAGTGGAAGTCACACATCACAGAGCAGTTTCTCAGAAAGCTTCTTTCCAGATTTCATCTGAGGATATTTCCTTTTTCACCATAGCCCTCTATGGGCTTCCAAATATCACTTTGCCAATTCCACAGGAACTGTCTTAGCGAAAGGCTTCTTGAGGGGAAAGCTGTAACTCTGTGAGATGATTTCACAGAACACAAAGAAGTTTCTCAGAAAGCTTCTTTCTCTTTGTTATCGGAGGATATTTCCTTTGGCCCTATAGTCTTCAAAGGGATCCGAAATATCTGTTCTCGGATTCCACAGAAATAAGGCTAGCAAAGAGATCCACGAAATACAGATGTAACTCTGTGAGATGAATTTACAGAACACTAAGCAGTTTCTCAGAAAGCTTCTTTCCAGATTTCATCTGAGGATATTTCCTTCTTCACCATAGCCCTCTATGGGCTTCCAAATATCACTTTGCCAATTCCACAAGAACTGTCTTAGCGAAAGGCTTCTTGAAGGGAAAGCTGTAACTCTGTGAGATTATTTCACAGAACACAAAGAAGTTTCTCAGAAAGCTTCTTTCTCTTTGTTATCGGAGGATATTTCCTTTGGCCCTATAGTCTTCAAAGGGATCCGAAATATCTGTTCTCAGATTCCACAGAAATAAGGCTAGCAAAGAGATCCACGAAATACAGATGTAACTCTGTGAGATGAATTAACAGAACACTAAGCAGTTTCTCAGAAAGCTTCTTTCCAGATTTCATCTGAGGATATTTCCTTTTTCACCATAGCCCTCTATGGGCTTCCAAATATCACTTTGCCAATTCCACAAGAACTGTCTTAGCGATAGGCTTCTTGAGGGGAAAGCTGTAACTCTGTGAGATGATTTCACAGAACAGAAAGAAGTTTCTCAGAAAGCTTCTTTCTCTTTGTTATCGGAGGATATTTCCTTTGGCCCTATAGACTTCAAAGGGATCCGAAATATCTGTTCTCAGATTCCACAGAAATAAGGCTAGAAAAGAGATCCACGAAATACAGATGTAACTCTGTGAGATGAATTAACAGAACACTAAGCAGTTTCTCATAAAGCTTCTTTCCATATTTCATCTGAGGATATTTCCTTTTTCACCATAGCCCTCTATGGGCTTCCAAATATCACTTTGCCAATTCCACAAGAACTGTCTTAGCGAAAGACTTCTTGAGGGGGAAGCTGTAACTCTGTGAGATGATTTCACAGAACACAATGAAGTTTCTCAGAAAGCTTCTTTCTCTTTGTTATCGGAGGATACTTCCTTTGGTCCTATAGTCTTCAAAGGGATCCGAAATATCTGTTCTCAGATTCCACAGAAACAAGGCTAGCAAAGAGATCCACGAAATACAGATGTAACTCTGTGAGATGAATGTACAGAACACTAAGCAGTTTCTCAGAAAGCTTCTTTCCAGATTTCATCTGAGGATATTTCCTTTTTCACCATAGCCCTCTAAGGGCTTCCAAATATCACTTTGCCAATTCCACAAGAACTGTCTTAGCGAAAGGCTTCTTGAGGGGAAAGCTGTAACTCTGTGAGATGATTTCAGAGAACACAAAGAAGTTTCTCACAAAGCTTCTTTCTCTTTGTTATCGGAGGATAATTCCTTTAGCCCTATAGTCTTCAAAGGGATCCGAAATATCTGTTCTCAGATTCCACAGAAATAAGGCTAGCAAAGAGATCCACGAAATACAGATGTAACTCTGTGAGTGGAAGTCACACGTCACAGAGCTGTTTCTAAGAAAGCTTCTTTCCAGATTTCATCTGAGGATATTTCCTTTTTCACCATAGCCCTTTATGGGCTTCCAAATATCACTTTGCCAATTCCACAAGAACTGTCTTAGCGAAAGGCTTCTTGAGGGGAAAGCTGTAACTCTGTGAGATGATTTCACAGAACACAAAGAAGTTTCTCAGAAAGCTTCTTTCTCTTTGTTATCGGAGGATATTTCCTTTGGCCCTATAGTCTTCAAAGGGATCCGAAATAACTGTTCTCAGATTCCACAGAAATAAGGCTAGCAAAGAGATCCACGAAATACAGATGTAACTCTGTGAGATGAACTTACAGAACACTAAGCAGTTTCTCAGAAAGCTTCTTTCCAGATTTCATCTGAGGATATTTCCTTCTTCACCATAGCCCTCTATGGGCTTCCAAATATCACTTTGCCAATTCCACAAGAACTGTCTTAACGAAAGGCTTCTTGAAGGGAAAGCTGTAACTCTGTGAGATGATTTCACAGAACACAAAGAAGTTTCTCAGAAAGCTTCTTTCTCTTTGTTATCGGAGGATATTTCCTTTGGCCCTATAGTCTTCAAAGGGATCCGAAATATCTGTTCTCAGATTCCACAGAAATAAGGCTAGCAAAGAGATCCACGAAATACAGATGTAACTCTGTGAGTGGAAGTCACACATCACAGAGCAGTTTCTCACAAAGCTTCTTTCCAGATTTCTTCTGAGGATATTTCCTTTTTCACCATAGCCCTCTATGGACTTCCAAATATCACTTTGCCAATTCCACAAGAACTGTCTTAGCGAAATTCTTCTAGAGGGGAAAGCTGTAACTCTGTGAGATGATTTCACAGAACACAAAGAAGTTTCTCAGAAAGCTTCTTTCTCTTTGTTATCGGAGGATATTTCCTTTGGCCGTATAGTCTTCAAAGGGATCCGAAATATCTGTTCTCAGATTCCACAGAAATAAGGCTAGCAAAGAGATCCACGAAATACAGATGTAACTCTGTGAGATGAATTAAAAGAACACTAAGCAGTTTCTCAGAAAGCTTCTTTCCATATTTCATCTGAGGATATTTCCTTTTTCACCATAGCCCTCTATGGGCTTCCAAATATCACTTTGCCAATTCCACAAGAACTGTCTTAGCGAAAGACTTCTTGAGGAGAAAGCTGTAACTCTGTGAGATGATTTCACAGAACACAATGAAGTTTCTCAGAAAGCTTCTTTCTCTTTGTAATCGGAGGATACTTCCTTTGGCCCTATAGTCTTCAAAGGGATCCGAAATATCTGTTCTCAGATTCCACAGAAATAAGGCTAGCAAAGAGATCCACGAAATACAGTTGTAACTCTGTGAGATGAATTTACAGAACACTAAGCACTTTCTCAGAAAGCTTCTTTCCAGATTTCATCTGAGGATATTTCCTTTTTCACCATAGCCCTCTATGGGCTTCCAAATATCACTTTGCCAATTCCACAAGAACTGTCTTAGCGACAGGCTTCTTGAGGGGAAAGCTGTAACTCTGTGAGATGATTTCACAGAACACAAAGAAGTTTCTCAGAAAGCTTCTTTCTCTTTGTTATCGGAGGATATTTCCTTTGGCCCTATAGTCTTCAAAGGGATCCGAAATATCTGTTCTCAGATTCCACAGAAATAAGGCTAGCAAAGAGATCCACGAAATACAGATGTAACTCTGTGAGATGAATTTACAGAACACTAAGCAGTTTCTCAGAAAGCTTCTTTCCAGATTTCATCTGAGGATATTTCCTTCTTCACCATAACCCTCTAAGGGCTGCCAAATATCACTTTGCCAATTCCACAAGAACTGTCTTAGCGAAAGGCTTCTTGAAGGGAAAGCTGTAACTCTGTGAGATGATTTCACAGAACACAAAGAAGTTTCTCAGAAAGCTTCTTTCTCTTTGTTATCGGAGGATATTTCCTTTGGCCCTATAGTCTTCAAAGGGATCCGAAATATCTGTTCTCAGATTCCACAGAAATAAGGCTAGCAAAGAGATCCACGAAATACAGATGTAACTCTGTGATTGGAAGTCACACATCACAGAGCAGTTTCTCACAAACTTCTTTCCAGATTTCTTCTGAGGATATTTCCTTTTTCACCATAGCCCTCTATGGGCTTCCAAATATCACTTTGCCAATTCCACAAGAACTGTCTTAACGAAATTCTTCTTGAGGGGAGAGCTGTAACTCTGTGAGATGATTTCACAGAACACAAAGAAGTTTCTCAGAAAGCTTCTTTCTCTTTGTTATCGGAGGATATTTCCTTTGGCCGTATAGTCTTCAAAGGGATCCGAAATATCTGTTCTCAGATTCCACAGAAATAAGGCTAGCAAAGAGATCCACGAAATACAGATGTAACTCTGTGAGATGAATTAACAGAACACTAAGCAGTTTCTCAGAAAGCTTCTTTCCATATTTCATCTGAGGATATTTCCTTTTTCACCATAGCCCTCTATGGGCTTCCAAATATCACTTTGCCAATTCCACAAGAACTGTCTTAGCGAAAGACTTCTTGAGGGGAAAGCTGTAACTCTGTGAGATGATTTCACAGAACACAATGAAGTTTCTCAGAAAGCTTCTTTCTCTTTGTTATCGGAGGATACTTCCTTTGGTCCTATAGTCTTCAAAGGGATCCGAAATATCTGTTCTCAGATTTCACAGAAACAAGGCTAGCAAAGAGATCCACGAAATACAGATGTAACTCTGTGAGATGAATTAACAGAACACTAAGCAGTTTCTCAGAAAGCTTCTTCCAGATTTCATCTGAGGATATTTCCTTTTTCACCATAGCCCTCTAAGGGCTTCCAAATATCACTTTACCAATTCCACAAGAACTGTCTTAGCGACAGGCTTCTTGAGGGGAAAGCTGTAACTCTGTGAGATGATTTCACAGAACAAAAGGAAGTTTCTCAGAAAGCTTCTTTCTCTTTGTTATCGGAGGATATTTCCTTTGGCCCTATAGTCTTCAAAGGGATCCGAAATATCTGTTCTCAGATTCCACAGAAATAAGGCTAGCAAAGAGATCCACGAAATACAGATGTAACTCTGTGAGATGAATGTACAGAACACTAAGCAGTTTCTCAGAAAGCTTCTTTCCAGATTTCATCTGAGGATATTTCCTTTTTCACCATAGCCCTCTAAGGGCTTCCAAATATCACTTTGCCAATTCCACAAGAACTGTCTTAGCGAAAGGCTTCTTGAGGGGAAAGCTGTAACTCTGTGAGATGATTTCACAGAACACAAAGAAGTTTCTCAGAAAGCTTCTTTCTCTTTGTTATCGGAGGATATTTCCTTTGGCCCTATAGTCTTCAAAGGGATCAGAAATATCTGTTCTCAGATTCCACAGAAATAAGGCTAGCAAAGAGATCCACGAAATACAGATGTAACTCTGTGAGATGAATTAACAGAACACTAAGCAGTTTCTCAGAAAGCTTCTTTCCAGATTTCATCTGAAGATATTTCCTTTTTCACCATAGCCCTCTATGGGCTTCCAAATATCACTTTGCCAATTCCACAAGAACTGTCTTAGCGACAGGCTTCTTGAGGGGAAAGCTGTAACTCTGTGAGATGATTTCACAGAACACAAAGAAGTTTCTCAGAAAGCTTCTTTCTCTTTGTTATCGGAGGATATTTCCTTTGGCCCTATAGTCTTCAAAGGGATCCGAAATATCTGTTCTCAGATTCCACAGAAATAAGGCTAGCAAAGAGATCCACGAAATACAGATGTAACTCTGTGAGATTAATTTACAGAACACTAAGCAGTTTCTCAGAAAGCTTCTTTCCAGATTTCATCTGAGGATATTTCCTTCTTCACCATAGCCCTCTAAGGGCTGCCAAATATCACTTTGCCAATTCCACAAGAACTGTCTTAGCGAAAGGCTTCTTGAAGCGAAAGCTGTAACTCTGTGAGATGATTTCACAGAACACAAAGAAGTTTCTCACAAAGCTTCTTTCTCTTTGTTATCGGAGGATATTTCCTTTGGCCCTATTGTCTTCAAAGGGATCCGAAATATCTCTTCTCAGATTCCACAGAAATAAGGCTAGCAAAGAGATCCACGAAATACAGATGTAACTCTGTGAGATGAATTAACAGAACACTAAGCAGTTTCTCAGAAAGCTTCTTTCCAGATTTCATCTGAGGATATTTCCTTTTTCACCATAGCCCTCTAAGGGCTTCCAAATATCACTTTGCCAATTCCACAAGAACTGTCTTAGCGAAAGGCTTCTTGAGGGGAAAGCTGTAACTCTGTGAGATGATTTCACAGAACACAAAGAAGTTTCTCAGAAAGCTTCTTTCTCTTTGTTATCGGAGGATATTTCCTTTGGCCCTATGGTCTTCAAAGGGATCCGAAATATCTGTTCTCAGATTCCACAGAAATAAGGCTAGCAAAGAGATCCACGAAATACAGATGTAACTCTGTGAGTGGAAGTCACACATCACAGAGCAGTTTCTCAGAAAGCTTCTTTCCAGATTTCAACTGAGGATATTTCCTTTTTCACCATAGCCCTCTATGGGCTTCCAAATACCACTTTGCCAATTCCACAAGAACTGTCTTAGCGAAAGGCTTCTTGAAGGGAAAGCTGTAACTCTGTGAGATGATTTCACAGAACACAAAAAGTTTCTCAGAAAGCTTCTTTCTCTTTGTTATCGGAGGATATTTCTTGTGGCCCTATAGTCTTCAAAGGGATCCGAAATATCTGTTCTCAGATTCCACAGAAATAAGGCTAGCAAAGAGATCCACGAAATACAGATGTAACTCTGTGAGATGAATTTACAGAACACTAAGCAGTTTCTCAGAAAGCTTCTTTCCAGATTTCATCTGAGGATATTTCCTTCTTCACCATAGCCCTCTAAGGGCTGCCAAATATCACTTTGCCAATTCCAGAAGATCTGTCTTAGCGAAAGGCTTCTTGAAGGGAAAGCTGTAACTCTGTGAGATGATTTCACAGAACACAAAGAAGTTTCTCAGAAAGCTTCTTTCTCTTTGTTATCGGAGGATATTTCTTTTGGCCCTATAGTCTTCAAAGGGATCCGAAATATCTCTTCTTAGATTCCACAGAAATAAGGCTAGCAAAGAGATCCACGAAATACAGATGTAACTCTGTGAGTGGAAGTCACACATCACAGAGCAGTTTCTCAGAAAGCTTCTTTCCAGATTTCATCTGAGGATATTTCCTTTTTCACCATAGCCCTCTATGGGCTTCCAAATATCACTTTGCCAATTCCACAAGAACTGTCTTACCGAAAGGCTTCTTGAGGGGAAAGTTGTAACTCTGTGAGATGATTTCACAGAACACAAAGAAGTTTCTCAGAAAGCTTCTTTCTCTTTGTTATCGGAGGATAATTCCTTTGGCCCTGTAGTCTTCAAAGGGATCCGAAATATCTGTTCTCAGATTCCACAGAAATAAGGCTAGCAAAGAGACCCACGGAATACAGATGTAACTCTGTGAGATGAATATACAGAACACTAAGCAGTTTCTCAGAAAGCTTCTTTCCAGATTTCATCTGAGGATATTTCCTTCTTCACCATAGCCCTCTATGGGCTTCCAAATATCACTTTGCCAATTCCACAAGAACTGTCATAGCGAAAGGCTTCTTGAAGGGAAAGCTGTAACTCTGTGAGATGATTTCACAGAACACAAAGAAGTTTCTCAGAAAGCTTCTTTCTCTTTGTTATCGGAGGATATTTCCTTTGGCCCTATAGTCTTCAAAGGGATCCGAAATATCTGTTCTCAGATTCCACAGAAATAAGGCTAGCAAAGAGATCCACGAAATACAGATGTAACTCTGTGAGATGAATTAACAGAACACTAAGCAGTTTCTCAGAAAGCTTCTTTCCAGATTTCATCTGAGGATATTTCCTTTTTCACCATAGCCCTCTATGGGCTTCCAAATATCACTTTGCCAATTCCACAAGAACTGTCTTAGCGAAAGGCTTCTTGAGGGGAAAGCTGTAACTCTGTGAGATGATTTCACAGAACACAAAGAAGTTTCTCAGAAAGGTTCTTTCTCTTTGTTAACGGAGGATATTTCCTTTGGCCCTATTGTCTTCAAAGGGATCCGAAATATCTGTTCTCAGATTCCACAGAAATAAGGCTATCAAAGAGATCCACGAAATACAGATGTAACTCTATGAGTGGAAGTCACACATCACTGAGCAGTTTCTCAGAAAGCTTCTTTCCAGATTTCATCTGAGGATATTTCCTTCTTCACCATAGCCCTCTAAGGGCTGCCAAATATCACTTTGCCAATTCCACAAGAACTGTCTTAGCGAAAGGCTTCTTGAAGGGAAAGCTGTAACTCTGTGAGATGATTTCACAGAACACAAAGAAGTTTCTCAGAAAGCTTCTTTCTCTTTGTTATCGGAGGATATTTCCTTTGGCCCTATAGTCTTCAAAGGGATCCGAAATATCTGTTCTCAGATTCCACAGAAATAAGGCTAGCAAAGAGATCCACGAAATACAGATGTAACTCTGTGAGTGGAAGTCACACATCACAGAGCAGTTTCTCAGAAAGCTTCTTTCCAGATTTCATCTGAGGATATTTCCTTTTTCACCATAGCCCTCTATGGGCTTCCAAATATCACTTTGCCAATTCCACAAGAACTGTCTTAGCGAAAGGCTTCTTGAGGGGAAAGCTGTAACTCTGTGAGATGATTTCACAGAACACAAAGAAGTTTCTCAGAAAGCTTCTTTCTCTTTGTTATCGGAGGATATTTCCTTTGGCCCTATAGTCTTCAAAGGGATCCGAAATATCTGTTCTCAGATTCCACAGAAATAAGGCTAGCAAAGAGATCCACGAAATACAGTTGTAACTCTGTGAGATGAATTTACGGAACACTAAGCAGTTTCTCAGAAAGCTTCTTTCCAGATTTCATCTGAGGATATGTCCTTTTTCAAAATAGCCCTCTATGGGCTTCCAAATATCACTTTGCCAATTCCACAAGAACTGTCTTAGCGAAAGGCTTCTTGAGGGGAAAGCTGTAACTCTGTGAGATGGTTTCACAGAACACAAAGAAGTTTCTCAGAAAGCTTCTTTCTCTTTTTTATCCGAGGATATTTCCTTTGGCCCTATAGTCTTCAAAGGGATCCGAAATATCTGTTCTCAGATTCCACAGAAATAAGGCTAGCAAAGAGATCCAGGAAATACAGATGTAACTCTGTGAGATGAATTTACAGAACACTAAGCAGTTTCTCAGAAAGCTTCTTTCCAGATTTCATCTGAGGATATTTCCTTCTTCACCATATCCCTCTATGGGCTTCCAAATATCACTTTGCCAATTCCACAAGAACTGTCTTAGCGAAAGGCTTCTTGAAGGGAAAGCTGTAACTCTGTGAGATGATTTCACAGAACACAAAGAAGTTTCTCAGAAAGCTTCTTTCTCTTTGTTATCGGAGGATATTTCTTTTGGCCCTATAGTCTTCAAAGGGATCCGAAATATCTCTTCTTAGATTCCACAGAAATAAGGCTAGCAAACAGATCCACGAAATACAGATGTAACTCTGTGAGTTGAATTAACAGAACACTAAGCAGTTTCTCAGAAAGCTTCTTTCCAGATTTCATCTGAGGATATTTCCTTTTTCACCATAGCCCTCTATGGGCTTCGAAATATCACTTTTCAATTCCACAAGAACTGTCTTAGCGAAAGGCTTCTTGAGGGGAAAGCTGTAACTCTGTGAGATGATTTCACAGAACACAAAGAAGTTTCTCAGAAAGCTTCTTTCTCTTTGTTATCGGAGGATATTTCCTTTGGCCCTATAGTCTTCAAAGGGATCCGAAATATCTGTTCTCAGATTCCACAGAAATAAGGCTAGCAAAGAGATCCACGAAATACAGATGTAACTCTGTGAGATGAATTAACAGAACACTAAGCAGTTTCTAAGAAAGCTTCTTTCCAGATTTCATCTGAGGATATTTCCTTTTTCACCATAGCCCACTAAGGGCTTCCAAATATCACTTTGCCAATTCCACAAGAACTGTCTTAGCGAAAGGCTTCTTGAGGGGAAAGCTGTAACTCTGTGAGATGATTTCACAGAACAAAAAGAAGTTTCTCAGAAAGCTTCTTTCTCTTTGTTATCGGAGGATATTTCCTTTGGCCCTATAGTCTTCAAAGGGATCCGAAATATCTGTTCTCAGATTCCACAGAAATAAGGCTAGCAAAGAGATCCACGAAATACAGATGTAACTCTGTGAGTGGAAGTCACACATCACAGATTAGTTTCTCAGAAAGCTTCTTTCCAGATCTCATCTGAGGATATTTCCTTTTTCACCATAGCCCTCTATGGGCTTCCAAATATCACTTTGCCAATTCCACAAGAACTGTCTTAGCGAAAGGCTTCTTGAGGGGAAAGCTGTAACTCTGTGAGATGATTTCACAGAACACAAAGAAGTTTCTCAGAAAGCTTCTTTCTCTTTGTTATCGGAGGATATTTCCTTTGGCCCTATAGTCTTCAAAGGGATCCGAAATATCTGTTCTCAGATTCCACAGAAATAAGGCTAGCAAAGAGATCCACGAAATACAGTTGTAACTCTGTGAGATGAATTTACGGAACACTAAGCAGTTTCTCAGAAAGCTTCTTTCCAGATTTCATCTGAGGATATGTCCTTTTTCAAAATAGCCCTCTATAGGCTTCCAAATATCACTTTGCCAATTCCACAAGAACTGTCTTAGCGAAAGGCTTCTTGAGGGGAAAGCTGTAACTCTGTGAGATGGTTTCACAGAACACAAAGAAGTTTCTCAGAAAGCTTCTTTCTCTTTTTTATCCGAGGATATTTCCTTTGGCCCTATAGTCTTCAAAGGGATCCGAAATATCTGTTCTCAGATTCCACAGAAATAAGGCTAGCAAAGAGATCCAGGAAATACAGATGTAACTCTGTGAGATGAATTTACAGAACACTAAGCAGTTTCTCAGAAAGCTTCTTTCCAGATTTCATCTGAGGATATTTCCTTCTTCACCATATCCCTCTATGGGCTTCCAAATATCACTTTGCCAATTCCACAAGAACTGTCTTAGCGAAAGGCTTCTTGAAGGGAAAGCTGTAACTCTGTGAGATGATTTCACAGAACACAAAGAAGTTTCTCAGAAAGCTTCTTTCTCTTTGTTATCGGAGGATATTTCTTTTGGCCCTATAGTCTTCAAAGGGATCCGAAATATCTCTTCTTAGATTCCACAGAAATAAGGCTAGCAAAGAGATCCACGAAATACAGATGTAACTCTGTGAGTTGAATTAACAGAACACTAAGCAGTTTCTCAGAAAGCTTCTTTCCAGATTTCATCTGAGGATATTTCCTTTTTCACCATAGCCCTCTATGGGCTTCGAAATATCACTTTTCAATTCCACAAGAACTGTCTTAGCGAAAGGCTTCTTGAGGGGAAAGCTGTAACTCTGTGAGATGATTTCACAGAACACAAAGAAGTTTCTCAGAAAGCTTCTTTCTCTTTGTTATCGGAGGATATTTCCTTTGGCCCTATAGTCTTCAAAGGGATCCGAAATATCTGTTCTCAGATTCCACAGAAATAAGGCTAGCAAAGAGATCCACGAAATACAGATGTAACTCTGTGAGATGAATTAACAGAACACTAAGCAGTTTCTAAGAAAGCTTCTTTCCAGATTTCATCTGAGGATATTTCCTTTTTCACCATAGCCCACTAAGGGCTTCCAAATATCACTTTGCCAATTCCACAAGAACTGTCTTAGCGAAAGGCTTCTTGAGGGGAAAGCTGTAACTCTGTGAGATGATTTCACAGAACAAAAAGAAGTTTCTCAGAAAGCTTCTTTCTCTTTGTTATCGGAGGATATTTCCTTTGGCCCTATAGTCTTCAAAGGGATCCGAAATATCTGTTCTCAGATTCCACAGAAATAAGGCTAGCAAAGAGATCCACGAAATACAGATGTAACTCTGTGAGTGGAAGTCACACATCACAGATTAGTTTCTCAGAAAGCTTCTTTCCAGATCTCATCTGAGGATATTTCCTTTTTCACCATAGCCCTCTATGGGCTTCCAAATATCACTTTGCCAATTCCACAAGAACTGTCTTAGCGAAAGGCTTCTTGAGGGGAAAGCTGTAACTCTGTGAGATGATTTCACAGAACACAAAGAAGTTTCTCAGAAAGCTTCTTTCTCTTTGTTATCGGAGGATATTTCCTTTGGCCCTATAATCTTCAAAGGGATCCGAAATATCTGTTCTCAGATTCCACAGAAATAAGGCTAGCAAAGAGATCCACGAAATACAGTTGTAACTCTGTGAGATGAATTTACGGAACACTAAGCAGTTTCTCAGAAAGCTTCTTTCCAGATTTCATCTGAGGATATTTCCTTTTTCACCATAGCCCTCTATGGGCTTCCAAATATCACTTTGCCAATTCCACAAGAACTGTCTTAGCGAAAGGCTTCTTGAGGGGAAAGCTGTAACTCTGTGAGATGATTTCACAGAACACAAAGAAGTTTCTCAGAAAGCTTCTTTCTCTTTGTTATCGGAGGATATTTCCTTTGGCCCTGTAGTCTTCAAAGGGATCCGAAATATCTGTTCTCAGATTCCACAGAAATAAGGCTAGCAAAGAGATCCACGAAATACAGATGTAACTCTGTGAGATGAATTAACAGAACACTAAGCAGTTTCTCAGAAAGCTTCTTTCCAGATTTCATCTGAGGATATTTCCTTTTTCACCATAGCCCTCTATGGGCTTCCAAATATCACTTTGCCAATTCCACAAGAACTGTCTTAGCGAAAGGCTTCTTGAGGGGAAAGCTGTAACTCTGTGAGATGATTTCACAGAACACAAAGAAGTTTCTCAGAAAGCTTCTTTCTCTTTGTTATCGGAGGATATTTCCTTTGGCCCTATAGTCTTCAAAGGGATCCGAAATATCTGTTCTCAGATTCCACAGAAATAAGGCTAGCAAAGAGATCCACGAAATACACATGTAACTCTGTGAGTGGAAGTCACACATCACAGAGCAGTTTCTCAGAAAGCTTCTTTCCAGATTTCATCTGAGGATATTTCCTTTTTCAAAATAGCCCTCTATGGGCTTCCAAATATCACTTTGCCAATTCCACAAGAACTGTCTTAGCGGAAGGCTTCTTGAGGGGAAAGCTGTAACTCTGTGAGATGGTTTCACAGAACACAAAGAAGTTTCTCAGAAAGCTTCTTTCTCTTTGTTATCGGAGGATATTTCCTTTGGCCCTAGAGTCTTCAAAGGGATCCGAAATATCTGTTCTCAGATTCCACAGAAATAAGGCTAGCAAAGAGATCCAGGAAATACAGATGTAACTCTGTGAGATGAATTACCAGAACACTAAGCAGTTTCTCAGAAAGCTTCTTTCCAGATTTCATCTGAGGATATTTCCTTTTTCACCATAGCCCTCTATGGGCTTCCAAATATCACTTTGCCAATTCCACAAGAACTGTCTAAGCGAAAGGCTTCTTGAAGGGAAAGCTGTAACTCTGTGAGATGATTTCACAGAACACAAAGAAGTTTCTCAGAAAGCTTCTTTCTCTTTGTTATCGGAGGATATTTCCTTTGGCCCTATAGTCTTCAAAGGGATCCGAAATATCTGTTCTCAGATTCCACAGAAATAAGGCTAGCAAAGAGATCCACGAAATACAGATGTAATTCTGTGAGATGAATTAACAGAACTCTAAGCAGTTTCTCAGAAAGCTTCTTTCCAGATTTCATCTGAGGATATTTCCTTTTTCACCCTAGCCCTCTATGGGCTTCCAAATATCACTTTGCCAATTCCACAAGAACTGTCTTAGCGACAGGCTTCTTGAGGGGAAAGCTGTAACTCTGTGAGATGATTTCACAGAACACAAAGAAGTTTCTCAGAAAGCTTCTTTCTCTTTGTTATCGGAGGATATTTCCTTTGGCCATATAGTCTTCAATGGGATCCGAAATACCTGTTCTCAGATTCCACAGAAATAAGGCTAGCAAAGAGATCCACGAAATACAGATGTAACTCTGTGAGATGAATTTACAGAACACTAAGCAGTTTCTCAGAAAGCTTCTTTCCAGATTTCATCTGAGGATATTTCCTTCTTCAGCATAGCCCTCTAAGGGCTGCCAAATATCACTTTGCCAATTCCAGAAGATCTGTCTTAGCGAAAGGCTTCTTGAAGGGAAAGCTGTAACTCTGTGAGATGATTTCACAGAACACAAAGAAGTTTCTCAGAAAGCTTCTTTCTCTTTGTTATCGGAGGATATTTCCTTTGGCCCTATAGTCTTCAAAGGGATCCGAAATATCTGTTCTCAGATTCCACATAAATAAGGCTAGCAAAGAGATCCACGAAATACAGTTGTAACTCTGTGAGATGAATTTACGGAACACTAAGCAGTTTCTCAGAAAGCTTCTTTCCAGATTTCATCTGAGGATATTTCCTTTTGCACCATAGCCCTCTATGGGCTTCCAAATATCACTTTGCCAATTCCACAAGAACTGTCTTAGCGAAAGGCTTCTTGAGGGGAAAGCTGTAACTCTGTGAGATGGTTTCACAGAACACAAAGAAGTTTCTCAGAAAGCTTCTTTCTCTTTGTTATCGGAGGATATTTCCTTTGGCCCTATAGTCTTCAAAGGGATCCGAAATATCTGTTCTCAGATTCCACAGAAATAAGGCTAGCAAAGAGATCCAGGAAATACAGATGTAACTCTGTGAGATGAATTTACAGAACACTAAGCAGTTTCTCAGAAAGCTTCTTTCCAGATTTCATCTGAGGATATTTCCTTCTTCACCATAGCCCTCTATGGGCTTCCAAATATCACTTTGCCAATTCCACAAGAACTGTCTTAGCGAAAGGCTTCTTGAAGGGAAAGCTGTAACTCTGTGAGATGATTTCACAGAACACAAAGAAGTTTCTCAGAAAGCTTCTTTCTCTTTGTTATCGGAGTCTATTTCCTTTGGCCCTATAGTCTTCAAAGGGATCCGAAATATCTGTTCTCAGATTCCACAGAAATAAGGCTAGCAAAGAGATCCACGAAATACAGATGTAACTCTGTGAGATGAATTTACAGAACACTAAGCAGATTCTCAGAAAGCTTCTTTCCAGATTTCATCTGAGGATATTTCCTTCTTCACCATAGCCCTCTAAGGGCTGCCAAATATCACTTTGCCAATTCCAGAAGAACTGTCTTAGCGAAAGGCTTCTTGAAGGGAAAGCTGTAACTCTGTGAGATGATTTCACAGAACACAAAGAAGTTTCTCAGAAAGCTTCTTTCTCTTTGTTATCGGAGGATATTTCTTTTGGCCCTATAGTCTTCAAAGGGATCCGAAATATCTCTTCTTAGATTCCACAGAAATAAGGCTAGCAAAGAGATCCACGAAATACAGATGTAACTCTGTGAGTTGAATTAACAGAACACTAAGCAGTTTCTCAGAAAGCTTCTTTCCAGATTTCATCTGAGGATATTTCCTTTTTCACCATAGCCCTCTATGGGCTTCCAAATATCACTTTTCAATTCCACAAGAACTGTCTTAGCGGAAGGCTTCTTGAGGGGAAAGCTGTAACTCTGTGAGATGATTTCACAGAACACAAAGAAGTTTCTCAGAAAGCTTCTTTCTCTTTGTTATCGGAGGATATTTCCTTTGGCCCTATAGTCTTCAAAGGGATCCGAAATATCTGTTCTCAGATTCCACAGAAATAAGGCCAGCAAAGAGATCCACGAAATACAGATGTAAATCTGTGAGTGGAAATCACACATCACAGAGAAGTTTCTCAGAAAGCTTCTTTCCAGATTTCATCTGAGGATAAGTCCTTTTTCACCATAGCCCTCTATGGGCTACCAAATATCACTTTACCAATTCCACAAGAACTGTCTTAGCGAAAGGCTTCTTGAGGGGAAAGCTGTAACTCTGTGAGATGATTTCACAGAACACAAAGAACTTTCTCAGAAAGCTTCTTTCTCTTTGTTATCGGAGGATATTTCCTTTGGCCCCATAGTCTTCAAAGGGATCCGAAATATCTGTTCTCAGATTCCACAGAAATAAGGCTTGCAAAGAGATCCACGAAATACAGATGTAACTCTGTGAGTGGAAGTCACACATCACAGAGCAGTTTCTCAGAAAGCTTCTTTCCAGATTTCTTCTGAGGATATTTCCTTTTTCACCATAGCCCTCTAAGGGCTTCCAAATATCACTTTGCCAATTCCACAAGAACTGTCTTAGCGAAAGGCTTCTTGAGGGGAAAGCTGTAACTCTGTGAGATGATTTCACAGAACACAAAGAAGTTTCTCAGAAAGCTTCTTTCTCTTTGTTATCGGAGGATATTTCCTTTGGCCCTATAGTCTTCAAAGGGATCCGAAATATCTGTTCTCAGATTCCACAGAAATAAGGCTAGCAAAGAGATCCACGAAATACAGATGTAAATCTGTGAGATGAATTAACAGAACACTAAGCAGTTTCTCAGAAAGCTTCCTTCCAGATTTCATCTGAGGATATTTCCTTTTTCACCATAGCCCTCTATGGGCTTCCAAATATCACTTTGCCAATTCCACAAGAACTGTCTCAGCGAAAGGCTTCTTGAGGGGAAAGCTGTAACTCTGTGAGATGATTTCACAGAACACAAAGAAGTTTCTCAGAAAGCTTCTTTCTCTTTGTTATCGGAGGTTATTTCCTTTGGCCCTACAGTCTTCAAAGGGATCCGAAATATCTTTTCTCAGATTCCACAGAAATAAGGCTAGCAAAGAGTTCCACGAAATACACCTGTAACTCTTTGAGATGAATTAAAAGAACACTAAGCAGTTTCTCAGAAAGCTTCTTTCAGGTTTCATCTGAGGATATTTCCTTTTTCACCATAGCCCTCTATTGGCTTCCAAATATCACTTTGCCAATTCCACCAGAACTGTCTTAGCGAAAGGCTTCTTGAGGGGAAAGCTGTAACTCTGTGAGGTGATTTCACAGAACACAAAGAAGTTTCTCAGAAAGCTTCTTTCTCTTTGTTATCGGAGGATATTTCCTTTGGCCCTATAGTCTTCAAGGGATCCGAAATATCTGTTCTCAGATTCCACAGAAATAAGGCTAGCAAAGAGATCAACGAAATACAGATGTAACTCTGTGAGATGAATTAACAGAACACTAAGCAGTTTCTGAGAAAGCATCTTTCCAGATTTCATCGGAGGATATTTCCTTTTTCACCATAGCCCTCTACGGGCTTCCAAATATCACTTTGCCAATTCCACAAGAACTGTCTTATCGAAAGGCTTCTTGAGGGGAAAGCTGTAACTCTGTGAGATGATTTCACAGAACACAAAGAAGTTTCTCAGAAAGCTTCTATCTCTTTGTTTTCGGAGGATATTTCCTTTGGCCCTATAGTCTTAAAAGGGATCCGAAATATCTGTTCTCAGATTCCACAGAAATAAGGCTAGCAAAGAGATCCACGAAATACAGATGTAAATCTGTGAGATGCATTAACAGAACACTAAGCAGTTTCTCAGAAAGCTTCTTTCCAGATTTCATCTGAGGATATTTCCTTTTTCACCATAGCCCTCTAAGGGCTTCCAAATATCACCTTGCCAATTCCACCAGAACTGTCATAGCGAATGGCTTCTTGAGGGGAAAGCTGTAACTCTGTGAGATGATTTCACAGAACACAAAGAAGTTTCTCAGAAAGCTTCTTTCTCTTTGTTATCGGAGGATATTTCCTTTGGCCCTATAGTCTTCAAAGGGATCCGAAATATCTGGTCTCAGATTCCACAGAAATAAGGCTAGCAAAGAGATCCAAGAAATACACATGTAACTCTGTGAGTGGAAGTCACATATCACAGAGCAGTTTCTCAGAAAGCTTCTTTCCAGATTTCATCTGAGGATATTTCCTTTTTCACCATAGGCCTCTATGGGCTTCCAAATATCACTTTGCCAATTCCACAAGAACTATCTTAGCGAAAGGCTTCTTGAGGGGAAAGCTGTAACTCTGTGAGATGATTTCACAGAACACAAAGAAGTTTCTCAGAAAGCTTCTTTCTCTTTGTTTTCGGAGTCTATTTCCTTTGACCCTATAGTCTTCAAAGGGATCCGAAATATCTGTTCTCAGATTCCACAGAAATAAGGCTAGCAAAGAGATCCACGAAATACAGATGTAAGTCTGTGAGATGAATTAACAGAACACTAAGCAGTTTCTCAGAAAGCTTCTTTCCAGATTTCATCTGAGGATATTTCCTTTTTCACCATAGCCCTCTATGGGCTTCCAAATATCACTTTGCCAATTCCACCAGAACTGTCATAGCGAAAGGCTTCTTGAGGGGAAAGCTGTAACTCTGTGAGATGATTTCACAGAACACAAAGAAGTTTCTCAGAAAGCTTCTTTCTCTTTGTTAACGGAGGATATTTCCTTTGGCCCTATAGTCTTCAAAGGGATCCGAAATATCTGTTCTCAGATTCCACATAAATAAGGCTAGCAAAGAGATCCACGAAATACAGTTGTAACTCTGTGAGATGAATTTACGGAACACTAAGCAGTTTCACAGAAAGCTTCTTTCCAGATTTCATCTGAGGATATTTCCTTTTTCACCATAGCCCTCTATGGGCTTCCAAATATCACTTTGCCAATTCCACAAGAACTGTCTTAGCGAAAGGCTTCTTGAGGGGAAAGCTGTAACTCTGTGAGATGGTTTCACAGAACACAAAGAAGTTTCTCAGAAAGCTTCTTTCTCTTTGTTATCGGAGGATATTTCCTTTGGCCCTATAGTCTTCAAAGGGATCCGAAATATCTGTTCTCAGATTCCACAGAAATAAGGCTAGCAAAGAGATCCACGAAATACAGATGTAACTCTGTGAGATGAATTTACAGAACACTAAGCAGTTTCTCAGAAAGCTTCTTTCCAGATTTCATCTGAGGATATTTCCTTCTTCACCATAGCCCTCTATGGGCTTCCAAATATCACTTTGCCAATTCCACAAGAACTGTCTTAGCGAAAGGCTTCTTGAAGGGAAAGCTGTAACTCTGTGAGATGATTTCACAGAACACAAAGAAGTTTCTCAGAAAGCTTCTTTCTCTTTGTTATCGGAGTCTATTTCCTTTGGCCCTATAGTCTTCAAAGGGATCCGAAATATCTGTTCTCAGATTCCACAGAAATAAGGCTAGCAAAGAGATCCACGAAATACAGATGTAACTCTGTGAGATGAATTTACAGAACACTAAGCAGATTCTCAGAAAGCTTCTTTCCAGATTTCATCTGAGGATATTTCCTTCTTCACCATAGCCCTCTAAGGGCTGCCAAATATCACTTTGCCAATTCCAGAAGAACTGTCTTAGCGAAAGGCTTCTTGAAGGGAAAGCTGTAACTCTGTGAGATGATTTCACAGAACACAAAGAAGTTTCTCAGAAAGCTTCTTTCTCTTTGTTATCGGAGGATATTTCTTCTGGCCCTATAGTCTTCAAAGGGATCCGAAATATCTCTTCTTAGATTCCACAGAAATAAGGCTAGCAAAGAGATCCACGAAATACAGATGTAACTCTGTGAGTTGAATTAACAGAACACTAAGCAGTTTCTCAGAAAGCTTCTTTCCAGATTTCATCTGAGGATATTTCCTTTTTCACCATAGCCCTCTATGGGCTTCCAAATATCACTTTTCAATTCCACAAGAACTGTCTTAGCAGAAGGCTTCTTGAGGGGAAAGCTGTAACTCTGTGAGATGATTTCACAGAACACAAAGAAGTTTCTCAGAAAGCTTCTTTCTCTTTGTTATCGGAGGATATTTCCTTTGGCCCTATAGTCTTCAAAGGGATCCGAAATATCTGTTCTCAGATTCCACAGAAATAAGGCCAGCAAAGAGATCCACGAAATACAGATGTAAATCTGTGAGTGGAAATCACACATCACAGAGAAGTTTCTCAGAAAGCTTCTTTCCAGATTTCATCTGAGGATAAGTCCTTTTTCACCATAGCCCTCTATGGGCTACCAAATATCACTTTACCAATTCCACAAGAACTGTCTTAGCGAAAGGCTTCTTGAGGGGAAAGCTGTAACTCTGTGAGATGATTTCACAGAACACAAAGAACTTTCTCAGAAAGCTTCTTTCTCTTTGTTATCGGAGGATATTTCCTTTGGCCCCATAGTCTTCAAAGGGATCCGAAATATCTGTTCTCAGATTCCACAGAAATAAGGCTTGCAAAGAGATCCACGAAATACAGATGTAACTCTGTGAGTGGAAGTCACACATCACAGAGCAGTTTCTCAGAAAGCTTCTTTCCAGATTTCTTCTGAGGATATTTCCTTTTTCACCATAGCCCTCTAAGGGCTTCCAAATATCACTTTGCCAATTCCACAAGAACTGTCTTAGCGAAAGGCTTCTTGAGGGGAAAGCTGTAACTCTGTGAGATGATTTCACAGAACACAAAGAAGTTTCTCAGAAAGCTTCTTTCTCTTTGTTATCGGAGGATATTTCCTTTGGCCCTATAGTCTTCAAAGGGATCCGAAATATCTGTTCTCAGATTCCACAGAAATAAGGCTAGCAAAGAGATCCACGAAATACAGATGTAAATCTGTGAGATGAATTAACAGAACACTAAGCAGTTTCTCAGAGAGCTTCCTTCCAGATTTCATCTGAGGATATTTCCTTTTTCACCATAGCCCTCTATGGGCTTCCAAATATCACTTTGCCAATTCCACAAGAACTGTCTCAGCGAAAGGCTTCTTGAGGGGAAAGCTGTAACTCTGTGAGATGATTTCACAGAACACAAAGAAGTTTCTCAGAAAGCTTCTTTCTCTTTGTTATCGGAGGTTATTTCCTTTGGCCCTGCAGTCTTCAAAGGGATCCGAAATATCTTTTCTCAGATTCCACAGAAATAAGGCTAGCAAAGAGTTCCACGAAATACACCTGTAACTCTTTGAGATGAATTAAAAGAACACTAAGCAGTTTCTCAGAAAGCTTCTTTCAGGTTTCATCTGAGGATATTTCCTTTTTCACCATAGCCCTCTATTGGCTTCCAAATATCACTTTGCCAATTCCACCAGAACTGTCTTAGCGAAAGGCTTCTTGAGGGGAAAGCTGTAACTCTGTGAGGTGATTTCACAGAACACAAAGAAGTTTCTCAGAAAGCTTCTTTCTCTTTGTTATCGGAGGATATTTCCTTTGGCCCTATAGTCTTCAAGGGATCCGAAATATCTGTTCTCAGATTCCACAGAAATAAGGCTAGCAAAGAGATCAACGAAATACAGATGTAACTCTGTGAGATGAATTAACAGAACACTAAGCAGTTTCTGAGAAAACATCTTTCCAGATTTCATCGGAGGATATTTCCTTTTTCACCATAGCCCTCTACGGGCTTCCAAATATCACTTTGCCAATTCCACAAGAACTGTCTTATCGAAAGGCTTCTTGAGGGGAAAGCTGTAACTCTGTGAGATGATTTCACAGAACACAAAGAAGTTTCTCAGAAAGCTTCTATCTCTTTGTTTTCGGAGGATATTTCCTTTGGCCCTATAGTCTTAAAAGGGATCCGAAATATCTGTTCTCAGATTCCACAGAAATAAGGCTAGCAAAGAGATCCACGAAATACAGATGTAAATCTGTGAGATGCATTAACAGAACACTAAGCAGTTTCTCAGAAAGCTTCTTTCCAGATTTCATCTGAGGATATTTCCTTTTTCACCATAGCCCTCTAAGGGCTTCCAAATATCACTTTGCCAATTCCACCAGAACTGTCATAGCGAATGGCTTCTTGAGGGGAAAGCTGTAACTCTGTGAGATGATTTCACAGAACACAAAGAAGTTTCTCAGAAAGCTTCTTTCTCTTTGTTATCGGAGGATATTTCCTTTGGCCCTATAGTCTTCAAAGGGATCCGAAATATCTGGTCTCAGATTCCACAGAAATAAGGCTAGCAAAGAGATCCAAGAAATACACATGTAACTCTGTGAGTGGAAGTCACATATCACAGAGCAGTTTCTCAGAAAGCTTCTTTCCAGATTTCATCTGAGGATATTTCCTTTTTCACCATAGGCCTCTATGGGCTTCCAAATATCACTTTGCCAATTCCACAAGAACTATCTTAGCGAAAGGCTTCTTGAGGGGAAAGCTGTAACTCTGTGAGATGATTTCACAGAACACAAAGAAGTTTCTCAGAAAGCTTCTTTCTCTTTGTTTTCGGAGTCTATTTCCTTTGGCCCTATAGTCTTCAAAGGGATCCGAAATATCTGTTCTCAGATTCCACAGAAATAAGGCTAGCAAAGAGATCCACGAAATACAGATGTAAGTCTGTGAGATGAATTAACAGAACACTAAGCAGTTTATCAGAAAGCTTCTTTCCAGATTTCATCTGAGGATATTTCCTTTTTCAACATAGCCCTCTATGGGCTTCCAAATATCACTTTGCCAATTCCACCAGAACTGTCATAGCGAAAGGCTTCTTGAGGGGAAAGCTGTAACTCTGTGAGATGATTTCACAGAACACAAAGAAGTTTCTCAGAAAGCTTCTTTCTCTTTGTTATCGGAGGATATTTCCTTTGGCCCTATAGTCTTCAAAGGGATCCGAAATATCTGTTCTCAGATTCCACATAAATAAGGCTAGCAAAGAGATCCACGAAATACAGTTGTAACTCTGTGAGATGAATTTACGGAACACTAAGCAGTTTCACAGAAAGCTTCTTTCCAGATTTCATCTGAGGATATTTCCTTTTTCACCATAGCCCTCTATGGGCTTCCAAATATCACTTTGCCAATTCCACAAGAACTGTCTTAGCGAAAGGCTTCTTGAGGGGAAAGCTGTAACTCTGTGAGATGGTTTCACAGAACACAAAGAAGTTTCTCAGAAAGCTTCTTTCTCTTTGTTATCGGAGGATATTTCCTTTGGCCCTATAGTCTTCAAAGGGATCCGAAATATCTGTTCTCAGATTCCACAGAAATAAGGCTAGCAAAGAGATCCACGAAATACAGATGTAACTCTGTGAGATGAATTTACAGAACACTAAGCAGTTTCTCAGAAAGCTTCTTTCCAGATTTCATCTGAGGATATTTCCTTCTTCACCATAGCCCTCTATGGGCTTCCAAATATCACTTTGCCAATTCCACAAGAACTGTCTTAGCGAAAGGCTTCTTGAAGGGAAAGCTGTAACTCTGTGAGATGATTTCACAGAACACAAAGAAGTTTCTCAGAAAGCTTCTTTCTCTTTGTTATCGGAGTCTATTTCCTTTGGCCCTATAGTCTTCAAAGGGATCCGAAATATCTGTTCTCAGATTCCACAGAAATAAGGCTAGCAAAGAGATCCACGAAATACAGATGTAACTCTGTGAGATGAATTTACAGAACACTAAGCAGATTCTCAGAAAGCTTCTTTCCAGATTTCATCTGAGGATATTTCCTTCTTCACCATAGCCCTCTAAGGGCTGCCAAATATCACTTTGCCAATTCCAGAAGAACTGTCTTAGCGAAAGGCTTCTTGAAGGGAAAGCTGTAACTCTGTGAGATGATTTCACAGAACACAAAGAAGTTTCTCAGAAAGCTTCTTTCTCTTTGTTATCGGAGGATATTTCTTCTGGCCCTATAGTCTTCAAAGGGATCCGAAATATCTCTTCTTAGATTCCACAGAAATAAGGCTAGCAAAGAGATCCACGAAATACAGATGTAACTCTGTGAGTTGAATTAACAGAACACTAAGCAGTTTCTCAGAAAGCTTCTTTCCAGATTTCATCTGAGGATATTTCCTTTTTCACCATAGCCCTCTATGGGCTTCCAAATATCACTTTTCAATTCCACAAGAACTGTCTTAGCAGAAGGCTTCTTGAGGGGAAAGCTGTAACTCTGTGAGATGATTTCACAGAACACAAAGAAGTTTCTCAGAAAGCTTCTTTCTCTTTGTTATCGGAGGATATTTCCTTTGGCCCTATAGTCTTCAAAGGGATCCGAAATATCTGTTCTCAGATTCCACAGAAATAAGGCCAGCAAAGAGATCCACGAAATACAGATGTAAATCTGTGAGTGGAAATCACACATCACAGAGAAGTTTCTCAGAAAGCTTCTTTCCAGATTTCATCTGAGGATAAGTCCTTTTTCACCATAGCCCTCTATGGGCTACCAAATATCACTTTACCAATTCCACAAGAACTGTCTTAGCGAAAGGCTTCTTGAGGGGAAAGCTGTAACTCTGTGAGATGATTTCACAGAACACAAAGAACTTTCTCAGAAAGCTTCTTTCTCTTTGTTATCGGAGGATATTTCCTTTGGCCCCATAGTCTTCAAAGGGATCCGAAATATCTGTTCTCAGATTCCACAGAAATAAGGCTTGCAAAGAGATCCACGAAATACAGATGTAACTCTGTGAGTGGAAGTCACACATCACAGAGCAGTTTCTCAGAAAGCTTCTTTCCAGATTTCTTCTGAGGATATTTCCTTTTTCACCATAGCCCTCTAAGGGCTTCCAAATATCACTTTGCCAATTCCACAAGAACTGTCTTAGCGAAAGGCTTCTTGAGGGGAAAGCTGTAACTCTGTGAGATGATTTCACAGAACACAAAGAAGTTTCTCAGAAAGCTTCTTTCTCTTTGTTATCGGAGGATATTTCCTTTGGCCCTATAGTCTTCAAAGGGATCCGAAATATCTGTTCTCAGATTCCACAGAAATAAGGCTAGCAAAGAGATCCACGAAATACAGATGTAAATCTGTGAGATGAATTAACAGAACACTAAGCAGTTTCTCAGAGAGCTTCCTTCCAGATTTCATCTGAGGATATTTCCTTTTTCACCATAGCCCTCTATGGGCTTCCAAATATCACTTTGCCAATTCCACAAGAACTGTCTCAGCGAAAGGCTTCTTGAGGGGAAAGCTGTAACTCTGTGAGATGATTTCACAGAACACAAAGAAGTTTCTCAGAAAGCTTCTTTCTCTTTGTTATCGGAGGTTATTTCCTTTGGCCCTGCAGTCTTCAAAGGGATCCGAAATATCTTTTCTCAGATTCCACAGAAATAAGGCTAGCAAAGAGTTCCACGAAATACACCTGTAACTCTTTGAGATGAATTAAAAGAACACTAAGCAGTTTCTCAGAAAGCTTCTTTCAGGTTTCATCTGAGGATATTTCCTTTTTCACCATAGCCCTCTATTGGCTTCCAAATATCACTTTGCCAATTCCACCAGAACTGTCTTAGCGAAAGGCTTCTTGAGGGGAAAGCTGTAACTCTGTGAGGTGATTTCACAGAACACAAAGAAGTTTCTCAGAAAGCTTCTTTCTCTTTGTTATCGGAGGATATTTCCTTTGGCCCTATAGTCTTCAAGGGATCCGAAATATCTGTTCTCAGATTCCACAGAAATAAGGCTAGCAAAGAGATCAACGAAATACAGATGTAACTCTGTGAGATGAATTAACAGAACACTAAGCAGTTTCTGAGAAAGCATCTTTCCAGATTTCATCGGAGGATATTTCCTTTTTCACCATAGCCCTCTACGGGCTTCCAAATATCACTTTGCCAATTCCACAAGAACTGTCTTATCGAAAGGCTTCTTGAGGGGAAAGCTGTAACTCTGTGAGATGATTTCACAGAACACAAAGAAGTTTCTCAGAAAGCTTCTATCTCTTTGTTTTCGGAGGATATTTCCTTTGGCCCTATAGTCTTAAAAGGGATCCGAAATATCTGTTCTCAGATTCCACAGAAATAAGGCTAGCAAAGAGATCCACGAAATACAGATGTAAATCTGTGAGATGCATTAACAGAACACTAAGCAGTTTCTCAGAAAGCTTCTTTCCAGATTTCATCTGAGGATATTTCCTTTTTCACCATAGCCCTCTAAGGGCTTCCAAATATCACTTTGCCAATTCCACCAGAACTGTCATAGCGAATGGCTTCTTGAGGGGAAAGCTGTAACTCTGTGAGATGATTTCACAGAACACAAAGAAGTTTCTCAGAAAGCTTCTTTCTCTTTGTTATCGGAGGATATTTCCTTTGGCCCTATAGTCTTCAAAGGGATCCGAAATATCTGGTCTCAGATTCCACAGAAATAAGGCTAGCAAAGAGATCCAAGAAATACACATGTAACTCTGTGAGTGGAAGTCACATATCACAGAGCAGTTTCTCAGAAAGCTTCTTTCCAGATTTCATCTGAGGATATTTCCTTTTTCACCATAGGCCTCTATGGGCTTCCAAATATCACTTTGCCAATTCCACAAGAACTATCTTAGCGAAAGGCTTCTTGAGGGGAAAGCTGTAACTCTGTGAGATGATTTCACAGAACACAAAGAAGTTTCTCAGAAAGCTTCTTTCTCTTTGTTTTCGGAGTCTATTTCCTTTGGCCCTATAGTCTTCAAAGGGATCCGAAATATCTGTTCTCAGATTCCACAGAAATAAGGCTAGCAAAGAGATCCACGAAATACAGATGTAAGTCTGTGAGATGAATTAACAGAACACTAAGCAGTTTCTCAGAAAGCTTCTTTCCAGATTTCATCTGAGGATATTTCCTTTTTCACCATAGCCCTCTATGGGCTTCCAAATATCACTTTGCCAATTCCACCAGAACTGTCATAGCGAAAGGCTTCTTGAGGGGAAAGCTGTAACTCTGTGAGATGATTTCACAGAACACAAAGAAGTTTCTCAGAAAGCTTCTTTCTCTTTGTTATCGGAGGATATTTCCTTTGGCCCTATAGTCTTCAAAGGGATCCGAAATATCTGTTCTCAGATTCCACATAAATAAGGCTAGCAAAGAGATCCACGAAATACAGTTGTAACTCTGTGAGATGAATTTACGGAACACTAAGCAGTTTCACAGAAAGCTTCTTTCCAGATTTCATCTGAGGATATTTCCTTTTTCACCATAGCCCTCTATGGGCTTCCAAATATCACTTTGCCAATTCCACAAGAACTGTCTTAGCGAAAGGCTTCTTGAGGGGAAAGCTGTAACTCTGTGAGATGGTTTCACAGAACACAAAGAAGTTTCTCAGAAAGCTTCTTTCTCTTTGTTATCGGAGGATATTTCCTTTGGCCCTATAGTCTTCAAAGGGATCCGAAATATCTGTTCTCAGATTCCACAGAAATAAGGCTAGCAAAGAGATCCACGAAATACAGATGTAACTCTGTGAGATGAATTTACAGAACACTAAGCAGTTTCTCAGAAAGCTTCTTTCCAGATTTCATCTGAGGATATTTCCTTCTTCACCATAGCCCTCTATGGGCTTCCAAATATCACTTTGCCAATTCCACAAGAACTGTCTTAGCGAAAGGCTTCTTGAAGGGAAAGCTGTAACTCTGTGAGATGATTTCACAGAACACAAAGAAGTTTCTCAGAAAGCTTCTTTCTCTTTGTTATCGGAGTCTATTTCCTTTGGCCCTATAGTCTTCAAAGGGATCCGAAATATCTGTTCTCAGATTCCACAGAAATAAGGCTAGCAAAGAGATCCACGAAATACAGATGTAACTCTGTGAGATGAATTTACAGAACACTAAGCAGATTCTCAGAAAGCTTCTTTCCAGATTTCATCTGAGGATATTTCCTTCTTCACCATAGCCCTCTAAGGGCTGCCAAATATCACTTTGCCAATTCCAGAAGAACTGTCTTAGCGAAAGGCTTCTTGAAGGGAAAGCTGTAACTCTGTGAGATGATTTCACAGAACACAAAGAAGTTTCTCAGAAAGCTTCTTTCTCTTTGTTATCGGAGGATATTTCTTTTGGCCCTATAGTCTTCAAAGGGATCCGAAATATCTCTTCTTAGATTCCACAGAAATAAGGCTAGCAAAGAGATCCACGAAATACAGATGTAACTCTGTGAGTTGAATTAACAGAACACTAAGCAGTTTCTCAGAAAGCTTCTTTCCAGATTTCATCTGAGGATATTTCCTTTTTCACCATAGCCCTCTATGTGCTTCCAAATATCACTTTTCAATTCCACAAGAACTGTCTTAGCGGAAGGCTTCTTGAGGGGAAAGCTGTAACTCTGTGAGATGATTTCACAGAACACAAAGAAGTTTCTCAGAAAGCTTCTTTCTCTTTGTTATCGGAGGATATTTCCTTTGGCCCTATAGTCTTCAAAGGGATCCGAAATATCTGTTCTCAGATTCCACAGAAATAAGGCCAGCAAAGAGATCCACGAAATACAGATGTAAATCTGTGAGTGGAAATCACACATCACAGAGAAGTTTCTCAGAAAGCTTCTTTCCAGATTTCATCTGAGGATAAGTCCTTTTTCACCATAGCCCTCTATGGGCTACCAAATATCACTTTACCAATTCCACAAGAACTGTCTTAGCGAAAGGCTTCTTGAGGGGAAAGCTGTAACTCTGTGAGATGATTTCACAGAACACAAAGAACTTTCTCAGAAAGCTTCTTTCTCTTTGTTATCGGAGGATATTTCCTTTGACCCCATAGTCTTCAAAGGGATCCGAAATATCTGTTCTCAGATTCCACAGAAATAAGGCTTGCAAAGAGATCCACGAAATACAGATGTAACTCTGTGAGTGGAAGTCACACATCACAGAGCAGTTTCTCAGAAAGCTTCTTTCCAGATTTCTTCTGAGGATATTTCCTTTTTCACCATAGCCCTCTAAGGGCTTCCAAATATCACTTTGCCAATTCCACAAGAACTGTCTTAGCGAAAGGCTTCTTGAGGGGAAAGCTGTAACTCTGTGAGATGATTTCACAGAACACAAAGAAGTTTCTCAGAAAGCTTCTTTCTCTTTGTTATCGGAGGATATTTCCTTTGGCCCTATAGTCTTCAAAGGGATCCGAAATATCTGTTCTCAGATTCCACAGAAATAAGGCTAGCAAAGAGATCCACGAAATACAGATGTAAATCTGTGAGATGAATTAACAGAACACTAAGCAGTTTCTCAGAGAGCTTCTTTCCAGATTTCATCTGAGGATATTTCCTTTTTCACCATAGCCCTCTATGGGCTTCCAAATATCACTTTGCCAATTCCACAAGAACTGTCTCAGCGAAAGGCTTCTTGAGGGGAAAGCTGTAACTCTGTGAGATGATTTCACAGAACACAAAGAAGTTTCTCAGAAAGCTTCTTTCTCTTTGTTATCGGAGGTTATTTCCTTTGGCCCTACAGTCTTCAATGGGATCCGAAATATCTTTTCTCAGATTCCACAGAAATAAGGCTAGCAAAGAGTTCCACGAAATACACCTGTAACTCTTTGAGATGAATTAAAAGAACACTAAGCAGTTTCTCAGAAAGCTTCTTTCAGGTTTCATCTGAGGATATTTCCTTTTTCACCATAGCCCTCTATTGGCTTCCAAATATCACTTTGCCAATTCCACCAGAACTGTCTTAGCGAAAGGCTTCTTGAGGGGAAAGCTGTAACTCTGTGAGGTGATTTCACAGAACACAAAGAAGTTTCTCAGAAAGCTTCTTTCTCTTTGTTATCGGAGGATATTTCCTTTGGCCCTATAGTCTTCAAGGGATCCGAAATATCTGTTCTCAGATTCCACAGAAATAAGGCTAGCAAAGAGATCAACGAAATACAGATGTAACTCTGTGAGATGAATTAACAGAACACTAAGCAGTTTCTGAGAAAGCATCTTTCCAGATTTCATCGGAGGATATTTCCTTTTTCACCATAGCCCTCTACGGGCTTCCAAATATCACTTTGCCAATTCCACAAGAACTGTCTTATCGAAAGGCTTCTTGAGGGGAAAGCTGTAACTCTGTGAGATGATTTCACAGAACACAAAGAAGTTTCTCAGAAAGCTTCTATCTCTTTGTTTTCGGAGGATATTTCCTTTGGCCCTATAGTCTTAAAAGGGATCCGAAATATCTGTTCTCAGATTCCACAGAAATAAGGCTAGCAAAGAGATCCACGAAATACAGATGTAAATCTGTGAGATGCATTAACAGAACACTAAGCAGTTTCTAAGAAAGCTTCTTTCCAGATTTCATCTGAGGATATTTCCTTTTTCACCATAGCCCTCTATGGGCTTCCAAATATCACTTTGCCAATTCCACCAGAACTGTCATAGCGAATGGCTTCTTGAGGGGAAAGCTGTAACTCTGTGAGATGATTTCACAGAACACAAAGAAGTTTCTCAGAAAGCTTCTTTCTCTTTGTTATCGGAGGATATTTCCTTTGGCCCTATAGTCTTCAAAGGGATCCGAAATATCTGTTCTCAGATTCCACAGAAATAAGGCTAGCAAAGAGATCCACGAAATACAGATGTAATTCTGTGAGATGAATTAACAGAACTCTAAGCAGTTTCTCAGAAAGCTTCTTTCCAGATTTCATCTGAGGATATTTCCTTTTTCACCCTAGCCCTCTATGGGCTTCCAAATATCACTTTGCCAATTCCACAAGAACTGTCTTAGCGACAGGCTTCTTGAGGGGAAAGCTGTAACTCTGTGAGATGATTTCACAGAACACAAAGAAGTTTCTCAGAAAGCTTCTTTCTCTTTGTTATCGGAGGATATTTCCTTTGGCCATATAGTCTTCAATGGGATCCGAAATATCTGTTCTCAGATTCCACAGAAATAAGGCTAGCAAAGAGATCCACGAAATACAGATGTAACTCTGTGAGATGAATTTACAGAACACTAAGCAGTTTCTCAGAAAGCTTCTTTCCAGATTTCATCTGAGGATATTTCCTTCTTCACCATAGCCCTCTAAGGGCTGCCAAATATCACTTTGCCAATTCCAGAAGATCTGTCTTAGCGAAAGGCTTCTTGAAGGGAAAGCTGTAACTCTGTGAGATGATTTCACAGAACACAAAGAAGTTTCTCAGAAAGCTTCTTTCTCTTTGTTATCGGAGGATATTTCCTTTGGCCCTATAGTCTTCAAAGGGATCCGAAATATCTGTTCTCAGATTCCACAGAAATAAGGCTAGCAAAGAGATCCACGAAATACAGTTGTAACTCTGTGAGATGAATTTACGGAACACTAAGCAGTTTCTCAGAAAGCTTCTTTCCAGATTTCATCTGAGGATATTTCCTTTTTCACCATAGCCCTCTATGGGCTTCCAAATATCACTTTGCCAATTCCACAAGAACTGTCTTAGCGAAAGGCTTCTTGAGGGGAAAGCTGTAACTCTGTGAGATGGTTTCACAGAACACAAAGAAGTTTCTCAGAAAGCTTCTTTCTCTTTGTTATCGGAGGATATTTCCTTTGGCCCTATAGTCTTCAAAGGGATCCGAAATATCTGTTCTCAGATTCCACAGAAATAAGGCTAGCAAAGAGATCCACGAAATACAGATGTAACTCTGTGAGATGAATTTACAGAACACTAAGCAGTTTCTCAGAAAGCTTCTTTCCAGATTTCATCTGAGGATATTTCCTTCTTCACCATAGCCCTCTATGGGCTTCCAAATATCACTTTGCCAATTCCACAAGAACTGTCTTAGCGAAAGGCTTCTTGAAGGGAAAGCTGTAACTCTGTGAGATGATTTCACAGAACACAAAGAAGTTTCTCAGAAAGCTTCTTTCTCTTTGTTATCGGAGGATATTTCCTTTGGCCCTATAGTCTTCAAAGGGATCCGAAATATCTGTTCTCAGATTCCACAGAAATAAGGCTAGCAAAGAGATCCACGAAATACAGATGTAACTCTGTGAGATGAATTTACAGAACACTAAGCAGATTCTCAGAAAGCTTCTTTCCAGATTTCATCTGAGGATATTTCCTTCTTCACCATAGCCCTCTAAGGGCTGCCAAATATCACTTTGCCAATTCCAGAAGAACTGTCTTAGCGAAAGGCTTCTTGAAGGGAAAGCTGTAACTCTGTGAGATGATTTCACAGAACACAAAGAAGTTTCTCAGAAAGCTTCTTTATCTTTGTTATCGGAGGATATTTCTTTTGGCCCTATAGTCTTCAAAGGGATCCGAAATATCTCTTCTTAGATTCCACAGAAATAAGGCTAGCAAAGAGATCCACGAAATACAGATGTAACTCTGTGAGTTGAATTAACAGAACACTAAGCAGTTTCTCAGAAAGCTTCTTTCCAGATTTCATCTGAGGATATTTCCTTTTTCACCATAGCCCTCTATGGGCTTCCAAATATCACTTTTCAATTCCACAAGAACTGTCTTAGCGGAAGGCTTCTTGAGGGGAAAGCTGTAACTCTGTGAGATGATTTCACAGAACACAAAGAAGTTTCTCAGAAAGCTTCTTTCTCTTTGTTATCGGAGGATATTTCCTTTGGCCCTATAGTCTTCAAAGGGATCCGAAATATCTGTTCTCAGATTCCACAGAAATAAGGCCAGCAAAGAGATCCACGAAATACAGATGTAAATCTGTGAGTGGAAATCACACATCACAGAGAAGTTTCTCAGAAAGCTTCTTTCCAGATTTCATCTGAGTATAAGTCCTTTTTCACCATAGCCCTCTATGGGCTACCAAATATCACTTTACCAATTCCACAAGAACTGTCTTAGCGAAAGGCTTCTTGAGGGGAAAGCTGTAACTCTGTGAGATGATTTCACAGAACACAAAGAACTTTCTCAGAAAGCTTCTTTCTCTTTGTTATCGGAGGATATTTCCTTTGGCCCCATAGTCTTCAAAGGGATCCGAAATATCTGTTCTCAGATTCCACAGAAATAAGGCTTGCAAAGAGATCCACGAAATACAGATGTAACTCTGTGAGTGGAAGTCACACATCACAGAGCAGTTTCTCAGAAAGCTTCTTTCCAGATTTCTTCTGAGGATATTTCCTTTTTCACCATAGCCCTCTAAGGGCTTCCAAATATCACTTTGCCAATTCCACAAGAACTGTCTTAGCGAAAGGCTTCTTGAGGGGAAAGCTGTAACTCTGTGAGATGATTTCACAGAACACAAAGAAGTTTCTCAGAAAGCTTCTTTCTCTTTGTTATCTGAGGATATTTCCTTTGGCCCTATAGTCTTCAAAGGGATCCGAAATATCTGTTCTCAGATTCCACAGAAATAAGGCTAGCAAAGAGATCCACGAAATACAGATGTAAATCTGTGAGATGAATTAACAGAACACTAAGCAGTTTCTCAGAGAACTTCTTTCCAGATTTCATCTGAGGATATTTCCTTTTTCACCATAGCCCTCTATGGGCTTCCAAATATCACTTTGCAATTCCACAAGAACTGTCTCAGCGAAAGGCTTCTTGAGGGGAAAGCTGTAACTCTGTGAGATGATTTCACAGAACACAAAGAAGTTTCTCAGAAAGCTTCTTTCTCTTTGTTATCGGAGGTTATTTCCTTTGGCCCTACAGTCTTCAAAGGGATCCGAAATATCTTTTCTCAGATTCCACAGAAATAAGGCTAGCAAAGAGTTCCACGAAATACACCTGTAACTCTTTGAGATGAATTAAAAGAACACTAAGCAGTTTCTCAGAAAGCTTCTTTCAGGTTTCATCTGAGGATATTTCCTTTTTCACCATAGCCCTCTATTGGCTTCCAAATATCACTTTGCCAATTCCACCAGAACTGTCTTAGCGAAAGGCTTCTTGAGGGGAAAGCTGTAACTCTGTGAGGTGATTTCACAGAACACAAAGAAGTTTCTCAGAAAGCTTCTTTCTCTTTGTTATCGGAGGACATTTCCTTTGGCCCTATAGTCTTCAAGGGATCCGAAATATCTGTTCTCAGATTCCACAGAAATAAGGCTAGCAAAGAGATCAACGAAATACAGATGTAACTCTGTGAGATGAATTAACAGAACACTAAGCAGTTTCTGAGAAAGCATCTTTCCAGATTTCATCGGAGGATATTTCCTTTTTCACCATAGCCCTCTACGGGATTCCAAATATCACTTTGCCAATTCCACAAGAACTGTCTTATCGAAAGGCTTCTTGAGGGGAAAGCTGTAACTCTGTGAGATGATTTCACAGAACACAAAGAAGTTTGTCAGAAAGCTTCTATCTCTTTGTTTTCGGAGGATATTTCCTTTGGCCCTATAGTCTTAAAAGGGATCCGAAATATCTGTTCTCAGATTCCACAGAAATAAGGCTAGCAAAGAGATCCACGAAATACAGATGTAAATCTGTGAGATGCATTAACAGAACACTAAGCAGTTTCTCAGAAAGCTTCTTTCCAGATTTCATCTGAGGATATTTCCTTTTTCACCATAGCCCTCTATGGGCTTCCAAATATCACTTTGCCAATTCCACCAGAACTGTCATAGCGAATGGCTTCTTGAGGGGAAAGCTGTAACTCTGTGAGATGATTTCACAGAACACAAAGAACTTTCTCAGAAAGCTTCTTTCTCTTTGTTATCGGAGGATATTTCCTTTGGCCCTATAGTCTTCAAAGGGATCCGAAATATCTGGTCTCAGATTCCACAGAAATAAGGCTAGCAAAGAGATCCAAGAAATACACATGTAACTCTGTGAGTGGAAGTCACATATCACAGAGCAGTTTCTCAGAAAGCTTCTTTCCAGATTTCATCTGAGGATATTTCCTTTTTCACCATAGGCCTCTATGGGCTTCCAAATATCACTTTGCCAATTCCACAAGAACTATCTTAGCGAAAGGCTTCTTGAGGGGAAAGCTGTAACTCTGTGAGATGATTTCACAGAACACAAAGAAGTTTCTCAGAAAGCTTCTTTCTCTTTGTTTTCGGAGTCTATTTCCTTTGGCCCTATAGTCTTCAAAGGGATCCGAAATATCTGTTCTCAGATTCCACAGAAATAAGGCTAGCAAAGAGATCCACGAAATACAGATGTAAATCTGTGAGATGAATTAACAGAACACTAAGCAGTTTCTCAGAAAGCTTCTTTCCAGATTTCATCTGAGGATATTTCCTTTTTCACCATAGCCCTCTATGGGCTTCCAAATATCACTTTGCCAATTCCACCAGAACTGTCATAGCGAAAGGCTTCTTGAGGGGAAAGCTGTAACTCTGTGAGATGATTTCACAGAACACAAAGAAGTTTCTCAGAAAGCTTCTTTCTCTTTGTTATCGGAGGATATTTCCTTTGGCCCTATAGTCTTCAAAGGGATCCGAAATATCTGTTCTCAGATTCCACATAAATAAGGCTAGCAAAGAGATCCACGAAATACAGTTGTAACTCTGTGAGATGAATTTACGGAACACTAAGCAGTTTCTCAGAAAGCTTCTTTCCAGATTTCATCTGAGGATATTTCCTTTTTCACCATAGCCCTCTATGGGCTTCCAAATATCACTTTGCCAATTCCACAAGAACTGTCTTAGCGAAAGGCTTCTTGAGGGGAAAGCTGTAACTCTGTGAGATGGTTTCACAGAACACAAAGAAGTTTCTCAGAAAGCTTCTTTCTCTTTGTTATCGGAGGATATTTCCTTTGGCCCTATAGTCTTCAAAGGGATCCGAAATATCTGCTCTCAGATTCCACAGAAATAAGGCTAGCAAAGAGATCCACGAAATACAGATGTAACTCTGTGAGATGAATTTACAGAACACTAAGCAGATTCTCAGAAAGCTTCTTTCCAGATTTCATCTGAGGATATTTCCTTCTTCACCATAGCCCTCTAAGGGCTGCCAAATATCACTTTGCCAATTCCAGAAGAACTGTCTTAGCGAAAGGCTTCTTGAAGGGAAAGCTGTAACTCTGTGAGATGATTTCACAGAACACAAAGAAGTTTCTCAGAAAGCTTCTTTCTCTTTGTTATCGGAGGATATTTCTTTTGGTCCTATAGTCTTCAAAGGGATCCGAAATATCTCTTCTTAGATTCCACAGAAATAAGGCTAGCAAAGAGATCCACGAAATACAGATGTAACTCTGTGAGTTGAATTAACAGAACACTAAGCAGTTTCTCAGAAAGCTTCTTTCCAGATTTCATCTGAGGATATTTCCATTTTCACCATAGCCCTCTATGTGCTTCCAAATATCACTTTTCAATTCCACAAGAACTGTCTTAGCTTAAGGCTTCTTGAGGGGAAAGCTGTAACTCTGTGAGATGATTTCACAGAACACAAAGAAGTTTCTCAGAAAGCTTCTTTCTCTTTGTTATCGGAGGATATTTCCTTTGGCCCTATAGTCTTCAAAGGGATCCGAAATATCTGTTCTCAGATTCCACAGAAATAAGGCCAGCAAAGAGATCCACGAAATACAGATGTAAATCTGTGAGTGGAAATCACACATCACAGAGAAGTTTCTCAGAAAGCTTCTTTCCAGATTTCATCTGAGGATAAGTCCTTTTTCACCATAGCCCTCTATGGGCTACCAAATATCACTTTACCAATTCCACAAGAACTGTCTTAGCGAAAGGCTTCTAGAGGGGAAAGCTGTAACTCTGTGAGATGATTTCACAGAACACAAAGAACTTTCTCAGAAAGCTTCTTTCTCTTTGTTATCGGAGGATATTTCCTTTGGCCCCATAGTCTTCAAAGGGATCCGAAATATCTGTTCTCAGATTCCACAGAAATAAGGCTTGCAAAGAGATCCACGAAATACAGATGTAACTCTGTGAGTGGAAGTCACACATCACAGAGCAGTTTCTCAGAAAGCTTCTTTCCAGATTTCTTCTGAGGATATTTCCTTTTTCACCATAGCCCTCTAAGGGCTTCCAAATATCACTTTGCCAATTCCACAAGAACTGTCTTAGCGAAAGGCTTCTTGAGGGGAAAGCTGTAACTCTGTGAGATGATTTCACAGAACACAAAGAAGTTTCTCAGAAAGCTTCTTTCTCTTTGTTATCGGAGGATATTTCCTTTGGCCCTATAGTCTTCAAAGGGATCCGAAATATCTGTTCTCAGATTCCACAGAAATAAGGCTAGCAAAGAGATCCACGAAATACAGATGTAAATCTGTGAGATGAATTAACAGAACACTAAGCAGTTTCTCAGAGAGCTTCTTTCCAGATTTCATCTGAGGATATTTCCTTTTTCACCATAGCCCTCTATGGGCTTCCAAATATCACTTTGCCAATTCCACAAGAACTGTCTCAGCGAAAGGCTTCTTGAGGGGAAAGCTGTAACTCTGTGAGATGATTTCACAGAACACAAAGAAGTTTCTCAGAAAGCTTCTTTCTCTTTGTTATCGGAGGTTATTTCCTTTGGCCCTATAGTCTTCAAAGGGATCCGAAATATCTGTTCTCAGATTCCACAGAAATAAGGCTAGCAAAGAGATCCACGAAATACAGATGTAACTCTGTGAGATGAATTAACAGAACACTATGCAGTTTCTCAGAAAGCTTCTTTCCAGATTTCATCTGAGGATATTTCCTTTTCCAACATAGCCCTCTATGGGCTTCCAAATATCACTTTGCCAATTCCACAAGAACTGTCTTAGCGAAAGGCTTCTTGAGGGGAAAGCTGTAACTCTGTGAGATGATTTCACAGAACACAAAGAAGTTTCTCAGAAAGCTTCTTTCTCTTTGTTATCGGAGGATATTTCCTTTGGCCCTATAGTCTTCAAAGGGATCCGATATATCTGTTCTCAGATTCCACAGAAATAAGGCTAGCAAAGAGATCCACGAAATACAGATGTAACTCTGTGAGTGGAAGTCACACATCACAGAGCAGTTTCTCAGAAAGCTTCTTTCCAGATTTCATCTGAGGATATTTCCTTTTTCACCATAGCCCTCTATGGGCTTCCAAATATCACTTTGCCAATTCCACAAGAACTGTCTTAGCGAAAGGCTTCTTGAGGGGAAAGCTGTAACTCTGTGAGATGATTTCACAGAACACAAAGAAGTTTCTCAGAAAGCTTCTTTCTCTTTGTTATCGGAGGATATTTCCTTTGGCCCTATAGTCTTCAAAGGGATCCGAAATATCTGTTCTCAGATTCCACAGAAATAAGGCTAGCAAAGAGTTCCACGAAATACACCTGTAACTCTGTGAGATGAATCAACAGAACACTAAGCAGTTTCTCAGAAAGCTTCTTTCCAGATTTCATCTGAGGATATTTCCTTTTTCACCATAGCCCTCTAAGGGCTTCCAAATATCACTTTGCCAATTCCACAAGAACTGTCTTAGCGAAAGGCTTCTTGAGGAGAAAGCTATAACTCTGTCAGGTGATTTCTCAGAACACAAAGAAGTTTCTCAGAAAGCTTCTTTCTCTTTTTTATCGGAGAATATTTCCTTTGGCCCTATAGTCTTCAAAGGGATCCGAAATATCTGTTCTCAGATTCCACAGAAATAAGGCTAGCAAAGAGATCGACGAAATAGAGATGTAACTCTGTCAGATGAATTTACAGAACACTAAGCAGTTTCTCAGAAAGCTTCTTTCCATATTTCATCTGAGGATATTTCCTTTTTCACCATAGCCCTCTAATGGCTTCCAAATATCACTTTGCCAATTCCACAAGAACTGACTTAGCGAAAGGCTTCTTGAGGGGAAAGCTGTAACTCTGTGAGATGATTTCACAGAACACAAAGAAGTTTCTCAGAAAGCTTCTTTCTCTTTGTTATCGGAGGATATTTCCTTTGGCCCTATAGTCTTCAAAGGATCCGAAATATCTGTTCTCAGATTCCACAGAAATAAGGCTAGCAAAGAGATACACGAAATACACATGTAACTCTGTGAGATGAATTAACAGAACACTAAGCAGTTTCTCAGAAAGCTTATTTCCAGATTTCATCTGAGGATATTTCCTTTTTCACCATAGCCCTCTATGGGCTTCCAAATATCACTTTGCCAATTCCACAAGAACTGTCTCAGCGAAAGGCTTCTTGAGGGGAAAGCTGTAACTCTGTGAGATGATTTCACAGAACACAAAGAAGTTTCTCAGAAAGCTTCTTTCTCTTTGTTATCGGACGTTATTTCCTTTGGCCCTACAGTCTTCAAAGGGATCCGAAATATCTTTTCTCAGATTCCACAGAAATAAGGCTAGCAAAGAGTTCCACGAAATACACCTGTAACTCTTTGAGATGAATTAAAAGAACACTAAGCAGTTTCTCAGAAAGCTTCTTTCAGGTTTCATCTGAGGATATTTCCTTTTTCACCATAGCCCTCTATTGGCTTCCAAATATCACTTTGCCAATTCCACCAGAACTGTCTTAGCGAAAGGCTTCTTGAGGGGAAAGCTGTAACTCTGTGAGGTGATTTCACAGAACACAAAGAAGTTTCTCAGAAAGCTTCTTTCTCTTTGTTATCGGAGGATATTTCCTTTGGCCCTATAGTCTTCAAGGGATCCGAAATATCTGTTCTCAGATTCCACAGAAATAAGGCTAGCAAAGAGATCAACGAAATACAGATGTAACTCTGTGAGATGAATTAACAGAACACTAAGCAGTTTCTGAGAAAGCATCTTTCCAGATTTCATCGGAGGATATTTCCTTTTTCACCATAGCCCTCTACGGGCTTCCAAATATCACTTTGCCAATTCCACAAGAACTGTCTTATCGAAAGGCTTCTTGAGGGGAAAGCTGTAACTCTGTGAGATGATTTCACAGAACACAAAGAAGTTTCTCAGAAAGCTTCTATCTCTTTGTTTTCGGAGGATATTTCCTTTGGCCCTATAGTCTTAAAAGGGATCCGAAATATCTGTTCTCAGATTCCACAGAAATAAGGCTAGCAAAGAGATCCACGAAATACAGATGTAAATCTGTGAGATGCATTAACAGAACACTAAGCAGTTTCTCAGAAAGCTTCTTTCCAGATTTCATCTGAGGATATTTCCTTTTTCACCATAGCCCTCTAAGGGCTTCCAAATATCACTTTGCCAATTCCACCAGAACTGTCATAGCGAATGGCTTCTTGAGGGGAAAGCTGTAACTCTGTGAGATGATTTCAGAGAACACAAAGAAGTTTCTCAGAAAGCTTCTTTCTCTTTGTTATCGGAGGATATTTCCTTTGGCCCTATAGTCTTCAAAGGGATCCGAAATATCTGGTCTCAGATTCCACAGAAATAAGGCTAGCAAAGAGATCCAAGAAATACACATGTAACTCTGTGAGTGGAAGTCACATATCACAGAGCAGTTTCTCAGAAAGCTTCTTTCCAGATTTCATCTGAGGATATTTCCTTTTTCACCATAGGCCTCTATGGGCTTCCAAATATCACTTTGCCAATTCCACAAGAACTATCTTAGCGAAAGGCTTCTTGAGGGGAAAGCTGTAACTCTGTGAGATGATTTCACAGAACACAAAGAAGTTTCTCAGAAAGCTTCTTTCTCTTTGTTTTCGGAGTCTATTTCCTTTGGCCCTATAGTCTTCAAAGGGATCCGAAATATCTGTTCTCAGATTCCACAGAAATAAGGCTAGCAAAGAGATCCACGAAATACAGATGTAAGTCTGTGAGATGAATTAACAGAACACTAAGCAGTTTCTCAGAAAGCTTCTTTCCAGATTTCATCTGAGGATATTTCCTTTTTCACCATAGCCCTCTATGGGCTTCCAAATATCACTTTGCCAATTCCACCAGAACTGTCATAGCGAAAGGCTTCTTGAGGGGAAAGCTGTAACTCTGTGAGATGATTTCACAGAACACAAAGAAGTTTCTCAGAAAGCTTCTTTCTCTTTGTTATCGGAGGATATTTCCTTTGGCCCTATAGTCTTCAAAGGGATCCGAAATATCTGTTCTCAGATTCCACATAAATAAGGCTAGCAAAGAGATCCACGAAATACAGTTGTAACTCTGTGAGATGAATTTACGGAACACTAAGCAGTTTCACAGAAAGCTTCTTTCCAGATTTCATCTGAGGATATTTCCTTTTTCACCATAGCCCTCTATGGGCTTCCAAATATCACTTTGCCAATTCCACAAGAACTGTCTTAGCGAAAGGCTTCTTGAGGGGAAAGCTGTAACTCTGTGAGATGGTTTCACAGAACACAAAGAAGTTTCTCAGAAAGCTTCTTTCTCTTTGTTATCGGAGGATATTTCCTTTGGCCCTATAGTCTTCAAAGGGATCCGAAATATCTGTTCTCAGATTCCACAGAAATAAGGCTAGCAAAGAGATCCACGAAATACAGATGTAACTCTGTGAGATGAATTTACAGAACACTAAGCAGTTTCTCAGAAAGCTTCTTTCCAGATTTCATCTGAGGATATTTCCTTCTTCACCATAGCCCTCTATGGGCTTCCAAATATCACTTTGCCAATTCCACAAGAACTGTCTTAGCGAAAGGCTTCTTGAAGGGAAAGCTGTAACTCTGTGAGATGATTTCACAGAACACAAAGAAGTTTCTCAGAAAGCTTCTTTCTCTTTGTTATCGGAGTCTATTTCCTTTGGCCCTATAGTCTTCAAAGGGATCCGAAATATCTGTTCTCAGATTCCACAGAAATAAGGCTAGCAAAGAGATCCACGAAATACAGATGTAACTCTGTGAGATGAATTTACAGAACACTAAGCAGATTCTCAGAAAGCTTCTTTCCAGATTTCATCTGAGGATATTTCCTTCTTCACCATAGCCCTCTAAGGGCTGCCAAATATCACTTTGCCAATTCCACCAGAACTGTCATAGCGAATGGCTTCTTGAGGGGAAAGCTGTAACTCTGTGAGATGATTTCACAGAACACAAAGAACTTTCTCAGAAAGCTTCTTTCTCTTTGTTATCGGAGGATATTTCCTTTGGCCCTATAGTCTTCAAAGGGATCCGAAATATCTCTTCTTAGATTCCACAGAAATAAGGCTAGCAAAGAGATCCACGAAATACAGATGTAACTCTGTGAGTTGAATTAACAGAACACTAAGCAGTTTCTCAGAAAGCTTCTTTCCAGATTTCATCTGAGGATATTTCCTTTTTCACCATAGCCCTCTATGTGCTTCCAAATATCACTTTTCAATTCCACAAGAACTGTCTTAGCGGAAGGCTTCTTGAGGGGAAAGCTGTAACTCTGTGAGATGATTTCACAGAACACAAAGAAGTTTCTCAGAAAGCTTCTTTCTCTTTGTTATCGGAGGATATTTCCTTTGGCCCTATAGTCTTCAAAGGGATCCGAAATATCTGTTCTCAGATTCCACAGAAATAAGGCCAGCAAAGAGATCCACGAAATACAGATGTAAATCTGTGAGTGGAAATCACACATCACAGAGAAGTTTCTCAGAAAGCTTCTTTCCAGATTTCATCTGAGGATAAGTCCTTTTTCACCATAGCCCTCTATGGGCTACCAAATATCACTTTACCAATTCCACAAGAACTGTCTTAGCGAAAGGCTTCTTGAGGGGAAAGCTGTAACTCTGTGAGATGATTTCACAGAACACAAAGAACTTTCTCAGAAAGCTTCTTTCTCTTTGTTATCGGAGGATATTTCCTTTGACCCCATAGTCTTCAAAGGGATCCGAAATATCTGTTCTCAGATTCCACAGAAATAAGGCTTGCAAAGAGATCCACGAAATACAGATGTAACTCTGTGAGTGGAAGTCACACATCACAGAGCAGTTTCTCAGAAAGCTTCTTTCCAGATTTCTTCTGAGGATATTTCCTTTTTCACCATAGCCCTCTAAGGGCTTCCAAATATCACTTTGCCAATTCCACAAGAACTGTCTTAGCGAAAGGCTTCTTGAGGGGAAAGCTGTAACTCTGTGAGATGATTTCACAGAACACAAAGAAGTTTCTCAGAAAGCTTCTTTCTCTTTGTTATCGGAGGATATTTCCTTTGGCCCTATAGTCTTCAAAGGGATCCGAAATATCTGTTCTCAGATTCCACAGAAATAAGGCTAGCAAAGAGATCCACGAAATACAGATGTAAATCTGTGAGATGAATTAACAGAACACTAAGCAGTTTCTCAGAGAGCTTCTTTCCAGATTTCATCTGAGGATATTTCCTTTTTCACCATAGCCCTCTATGGGCTTCCAAATATCACTTTGCCAATTCCACAAGAACTGTCTCAGCGAAAGGCTTCTTGAGGGGAAAGCTGTAACTCTGTGAGATGATTTCACAGAACACAAAGAAGTTTCTCAGAAAGCTTCTTTCTCTTTGTTATCGGAGGTTATTTCCTTTGGCCCTACAGTCTTCAATGGGATCCGAAATATCTTTTCTCAGATTCCACAGAAATAAGGCTAGCAAAGAGTTCCACGAAATACACCTGTAACTCTTTGAGATGAATTAAAAGAACACTAAGCAGTTTCTCAGAAAGCTTCTTTCAGGTTTCATCTGAGGATATTTCCTTTTTCACCATAGCCCTCTATTGGCTTCCAAATATCACTTTGCCAATTCCACCAGAACTGTCTTAGCGAAAGGCTTCTTGAGGGGAAAGCTGTAACTCTGTGAGGTGATTTCACAGAACACAAAGAAGTTTCTCAGAAAGCTTCTTTCTCTTTGTTATCGGAGGATATTTCCTTTGGCCCTATAGTCTTCAAGGGATCCGAAATATCTGTTCTCAGATTCCACAGAAATAAGGCTAGCAAAGAGATCAACGAAATACAGATGTAACTCTGTGAGATGAATTAACAGAACACTAAGCAGTTTCTGAGAAAGCATCTTTCCAGATTTCATCGGAGGATATTTCCTTTTTCACCATAGCCCTCTACGGGCTTCCAAATATCACTTTGCCAATTCCACAAGAACTGTCTTATCGAAAGGCTTCTTGAGGGGAAAGCTGTAACTCTGTGAGATGATTTCACAGAACACAAAGAAGTTTCTCAGAAAGCTTCTATCTCTTTGTTTTCGGAGGATATTTCCTTTGGCCCTATAGTCTTAAAAGGGATCCGAAATATCTGTTCTCAGATTCCACAGAAATAAGGCTAGCAAAGAGATCCACGAAATACAGATGTAAATCTGTGAGATGCATTAACAGAACACTAAGCAGTTTCTCAGAAAGCTTCTTTCCAGATTTCATCTGAGGATATTTCCTTTTTCACCATAGCCCTCTATGGGCTTCCAAATATCACTTTGCCAATTCCACCAGAACTGTCATAGCGAATGGCTTCTTGAGGGGAAAGCTGTAACTCTGTGAGATGATTTCACAGAACACAAAGAAGTTTCTCAGAAAGCTTCTTTCTCTTTGTTATCGGAGGATATTTCCTTTGGCCCTATAGTCTTCAAAGGGATCCGAAATATCTGTTCTCAGATTCCACAGAAATAAGGCTAGCAAAGAGATCCACGAAATACAGATGTAATTCTGTGAGATGAATTAACAGAACTCTAAGCAGTTTCTCAGAAAGCTTCTTTCCAGATTTCATCTGAGGATATTTCCTTTTTCACCCTAGCCCTCTATGGGCTTCCAAATATCACTTTGCCAATTCCACAAGAACTGTCTTAGCGACAGGCTTCTTGAGGGGAAAGCTGTAACTCTGTGAGATGATTTCACAGAACACAAAGAAGTTTCTCAGAAAGCTTCTTTCTCTTTGTTATCGGAGGATATTTCCTTTGGCCATATAGTCTTCAATGGGATCCGAAATATCTGTTCTCAGATTCCACAGAAATAAGGCTAGCAAAGAGATCCACGAAATACAGATGTAACTCTGTGAGATGAATTTACAGAACACTAAGCAGTTTCTCAGAAAGCTTCTTTCCAGATTTCATCTGAGGATATTTCCTTCTTCACCATAGCCCTCTAAGGGCTGCCAAATATCACTTTGCCAATTCCAGAAGATCTGTCTTAGCGAAAGGCTTCTTGAAGGGAAAGCTGTAACTCTGTGAGATGATTTCACAGAACACAAAGAAGTTTCTCAGAAAGCTTCTTTCTCTTTGTTATCGGAGGATATTTCCTTTGGCCCTATAGTCTTCAAAGGGATCCGAAATATCTGTTCTCAGATTCCACAGAAATAAGGCTAGCAAAGAGATCCACGAAATACAGTTGTAACTCTGTGAGTTGAATTTACGGAACACTAAGCAGTTTCTCAGAAAGCTTCTTTCCAGATTTCATCTGAGGATATTTCCTTTTTCACCATAGCCCTCTATGGGCTTCCAAATATCACTTTGCCAATTCCACAAGAACTGTCTTAGCGAAAGGCTTCTTGAGGGGAAAGCTGTAACTCTGTGAGATGGTTTCACAGAACACAAAGAAGTTTCTCAGAAAGCTTCTTTCTCTTTGTTATCGGAGGATATTTCCTTTGGCCCTATAGTCTTCAAAGGGATCCGAAATATCTGTTCTCAGATTCCACAGAAATAAGGCTAGCAAAGAGATCCACGAAATACAGATGTAACTCTGTGAGATGAATTTACAGAACACTAAGCAGTTTCTCAGAAAGCTTCTTTCCAGATTTCATCTGAGGATATTTCCTTCTTCACCATAGCCCTCTATGGGCTTCCAAATATCACTTTGCCAATTCCACAAGAACTGTCTTAGCGAAAGGCTTCTTGAAGGGAAAGCTGTAACTCTGTGAGATGATTTCACAGAACACAAAGAAGTTTCTCAGAAAGCTTCTTTCTCTTTGTTATCGGAGTCTATTTCCTTTGGCCCTATAGTCTTCAAAGGGATCCGAAATATCTGTTCTCAGATTCCACAGAAATAAGGCTAGCAAAGAGATCCACGAAATACAGATGTAACTCTGTGAGATGAATTTACAGAACACTAAGCAGATTCTCAGAAAGCTTCTTTCCAGATTTCATCTGAGGATATTTCCTTCTTCACCATAGCCCTCTAAGGGCTGCCAAATATCACTTTGCCAATTCCAGAAGAACTGTCTTAGCGAAAGGCTTCTTGAAGGGAAAGCTGTAACTCTGTGAGATGATTTCACAGAACACAAAGAAGTTTCTCAGAAAGCTTCTTTCTCTTTGTTATCGGAGGATATTTCTTTTGGCCCTATAGTCTTCAAAGGGATCCGAAATATCTCTTCTTAGATTCCACAGAAATAAGGCTAGCAAAGAGATCCACGAAATACAGATGTAACTCTGTGAGTTGAATTAACAGAACACTAAGCAGTTTCTCAGAAAGCTTCTTTCCAGATTTCATCTGAGGATATTTCCTTTTTCACCATAGCCCTCTATGGGCTTCCAAATATCACTTTTCAATTCCACAAGAACTGTCTTAGCGGAAGGCTTCTTGAGGGGAAAGCTGTAACTCTGTGAGATGATTTCACAGAACACAAAGAAGTTTCTCAGAAAGCTTCTTTCTCTTTGTTATCGGAGGATATTTCCTTTGGCCCTATAGTCTTCAAAGGGATCCGAAATATCTGTTCTCAGATTCCACAGAAATAAGGCCAGCAAAGAGATCCACGAAATACAGATGTAAATCTGTGAGTGGAAATCACACATCACAGAGAAGTTTCTCAGAAAGCTTCTTTCCAGATTTCATCTGAGTATAAGTCCTTTTTCACCATAGCCCTCTATGGGCTACCAAATATCACTTTACCAATTCCACAAGAACTGTCTTAGCGAAAGGCTTCTTGAGGGGAAAGCTGTAACTCTGTGAGATGATTTCACAGAACACAAAGAACTTTCTCAGAAAGCTTCTTTCTCTTTGTTATCGGAGGATATTTCCTTTGGCCCCATAGTCTTCAAAGGGATCCGAAATATCTGTTCTCAGATTCCACAGAAATAAGGCTTGCAAAGAGATCCACGAAATACAGATGTAACTCTGTGAGTGGAAGTCACACATCACAGAGCAGTTTCTCAGAAAGCTTCTTTCCAGATTTCTTCTGAGGATATTTCCTTTTTCACCATAGCCCTCTAAGGGCTTCCAAATATCACTTTGCCAATTCCACAAGAACTGTCTTAGCGAAAGGCTTCTTGAGGGGAAAGCTGTAACTCTGTGAGATGATTTCACAGAACACAAAGAAGTTTCTCAGAAAGCTTCTTTCTCTTTGTTATCGGAGGATATTTCCTTTGGCCCTATAGTCTTCAAAGGGATCCGAAATATCTGTTCTCAGATTCCACAGAAATAAGGCTAGCAAAGAGATCCACGAAATACAGATGTAAATCTGTGAGATGAATTAACAGAACACTAAGCAGTTTCTCAGAGAACTTCTTTCCAGATTTCATCTGAGGATATTTCCTTTTTCACCATAGCCCTCTATGGGCTTCCAAATATCACTTTGCCAATTCCACAAGAACTGTCTCAGCGAAAGGCTTCTTGAGGGGAAAGCTGTAACTCTGTGAGATGATTTCACAGAACACAAAGAAGTTTCTCAGAAAGCTTCTTTCTCTTTGTTATCGGAGGTTATTTCCTTTGGCCCTACAGTCTTCAAAGGGATCCGAAATATCTTTTCTCAGATTCCACAGAAATAAGGCTAGCAAAGAGTTCCACGAAATACACCTGTAACTCTTTGAGATGAATTAAAAGAACACTAAGCAGTTTCTCAGAAAGCTTCTTTCAGGTTTCATCTGAGGATATTTCCTTTTTCACCATAGCCCTCTATTGGCTTCCAAATATCACTTTGCCAATTCCACCAGAACTGTCTTAGCGAAAGGCTTCTTGAGGGGAAAGCTGTAACTCTGTGAGGTGATTTCACAGAACACAAAGAAGTTTCTCAGAAAGCTTCTTTCTCTTTGTTATCGGAGGACATTTCCTTTGGCCCTATAGTCTTCAAGGGATCCGAAATATCTGTTCTCAGATTCCACAGAAATAAGGCTAGCAAAGAGATCAACGAAATACAGATGTAACTCTGTGAGATGAATTAACAGAACACTAAGCAGTTTCTGAGAAAGCATCTTTCCAGATTTCATCGGAGGATATTTCCTTTTTCACCATAGCCCTCTACGGGATTCCAAATATCACTTTGCCAATTCCACAAGAACTGTCTTATCGAAAGGCTTCTTGAGGGGAAAGCTGTAACTCTGTGAGATGATTTCACAGAACACAAAGAAGTTTGTCAGAAAGCTTCTATCTCTTTGTTTTCGGAGGATATTTCCTTTGGCCCTATAGTCTTAAAAGGGATCCGAAATATCTGTTCTCAGATTCCACAGAAATAAGGCTAGCAAAGAGATCCACGAAATACAGATGTAAATCTGTGAGATGCATTAACAGAACACTAAGCAGTTTCTCAGAAAGCTTCTTTCCAGATTTCATCTGAGGATATTTCCTTTTTCACCGTAGCCCTCTATGGGCTTCCAAATATCACTTTGCCAATTCCACCAGAACTGTCATAGCGAATGGCTTCTTGAGGGGAAAGCTGTAACTCTGTGAGATGATTTCACAGAACACAAAGAACTTTCTCAGAAAGCTTCTTTCTCTTTGTTATCGGAGGATATTTCCTTTGGCCCTATAGTCTTCAAAGGGATCCGAAATATCTGGTCTCAGATTCCACAGAAATAAGGCTAGCAAAGAGATCCAAGAAATACACATGTAACTCTGTGAGTGGAAGTCACATATCACAGAGCAGTTTCTCAGAAAGCTTCTTTCCAGATTTCATCTGAGGATATTTCCTTTTTCACCATAGGCCTCTATGGGCTTCCAAATATCACTTTGCCAATTCCACAAGAACTATCTTAGCGAAAGGCTTCTTGAGGGGAAAGCTGTAACTCTGTGAGATGATTTCACAGAACACAAAGAAGTTTCTCAGAAAGCTTCTTTCTCTTTGTTTTCGGAGTCTATTTCCTTTGGCCCTATAGTCTTCAAAGGGATCCGAAATATCTGTTCTCAGATTCCACAGAAATAAGGCTAGCAAAGAGATCCACGAAATACAGATGTAAATCTGTGAGATGAATTAACAGAACACTAAGCAGTTTCTCAGAAAGCTTCTTTCCAGATTTCATCTGAGGATATTTCCTTTTTCACCATAGCCCTCTATGGGCTTCCAAATATCACTTTGCCAATTCCACCAGAACTGTCATAGCGAAAGGCTTCTTGAGGGGAAAGCTGTAACTCTGTGAGATGATTTCACAGAACACAAAGAATTTCTCAGAAAGCTTCTTTCTCTTTGTTATCGGAGGATATTTCCTTTGGCCCTATAGTCTTCAAAGGGATCCGAAATATCTGTTCTCAGATTCCACATAAATAAGGCTAGCAAAGAGATCCACGAAATACAGTTGTAACTCTGTGAGATGAATTTACGGAACACTAAGCAGTTTCTCAGAAAGCTTCTTTCCAGATTTCATCTGAGGATATTTCCTTTTTCACCATAGCCCTCTATGGGCTTCCAAATATCACTTTGCCAATTCCACAAGAACTGTCTTAGCGAAAGGCTTCTTGAGGGGAAAGCTGTAACTCTGTGAGATGGTTTCACAGAACACAAAGAAGTTTCTCAGAAAGCTTCTTTCTCTTTGTTATCGGAGGATATTTCCTTTGGCCCTATAGTCTTCAAAGGGATCCGAAATATCTGCTCTCAGATTCCACAGAAATAAGGCTAGCAAAGAGATCCACGAAATACAGATGTAACTCTGTGAGATGAATTTACAGAACACTAAGCAGATTCTCAGAAAGCTTCTTTCCAGATTTCATCTGAGGATATTTCCTTCTTCACCATAGCCCTCTAAGGGCTGCCAAATATCACTTTGCCAATTCCAGAAGAACTGTCTTAGCGAAAGGCTTCTTGAAGGGAAAGCTGTAACTCTGTGAGATGATTTCACAGAACACAAAGAAGTTTCTCAGAAAGCTTCTTTCTCTTTGTTATCGGAGGATATTTCTTTTGGTCCTATAGTCTTCAAAGGGATCCGAAATATCTCTTCTTAGATTCCACAGAAATAAGGCTAGCAAAGAGATCCACGAAATACAGATGTAACTCTGTGAGTTGAATTAACAGAACACTAAGCAGTTTCTCAGAAAGCTTCTTTCCAGATTTCATCTGAGGATATTTCCTTTTTCACCATAGCCCTCTATGTGCTTCCAAATATCACTTTTCAATTCCACAAGAACTGTCTTAGCGGAAGGCTTCTTGAGGGGAAAGCTGTAACTCTGTGAGATGATTTCACAGAACACAAAGAAGTTTCTCAGAAAGCTTCTTTGTCTTTGTTATCGGAGGATATTTCCTTTGGCCCTATAGTCTTCAAAGGGATCCGAAATATCTGTTCTCAGATTCCACAGAAATAAGGCCAGCAAAGAGATCCACGAAATACAGATGTAAATCTGTGAGTGGAAATCACACATCACAGAGAAGTTTCTCAGAAAGCTTCTTTCCAGATTTCATCTGAGGATAAGTCCTTTTTCACCATAGCCCTCTATGGGCTACCAAATATCACTTTACCAATTCCACAAGAACTGTCTTAGCGAAAGGCTTCTTGAGGGGAAAGCTGTAACTCTGTGAGATGATTTCACAGAACACAAAGAACTTTCTCAGAAAGCTTCTTTCTCTTTGTTATCGGAGGATATTTCCTTTGGCCCCATAGTCTTCAAAGGGATCCGAAATATCTGTTCTCAGATTCCACAGAAATAAGGCTAGCAAAGAGATCCACGAAATACAGATGTAACTCTTTGAGATGAATTAACAGAACACTAAGCAGTTTCTCACAAAGCTTCTTTCCAGATTTCATCTGAGGATATTTCCTTTTTCACCATAGCCCTCTAAGGGCTTCCAAATATCACTTTGCCAATTCCACAAGAACTGTCTTAGCGAAAGGCTTCTTGAGGAGAAAGCTATAACTCTGTCAGGTGATTTCTCAGAACACAAAGAAGTTTCTCAGAAAGCTTCTTTCTCTTTTTTATCGGAGAATATTTCCTTTGGCCCTATAGTCTTCAAAGGGATCCGAAATATCTGTTCTCAGATTCCACAGAAATAAGGCTAGCAAAGAGATCGACGAAATAGAGATGTAACTCTGTCAGATGAATTTACAGAACACTAAGCAGTTTCTCAGAAAGCTTCTTTCCATATTTCATCTGAGGATATTTCCTTTTTCACCATAGCCCTCTAATGGCTTCCAAATATCACTTTGCCAATTCCACAAGAACTGACTTAGCGAAAGGCTTCTTGAGGGGAAAGCTGTAACTCTGTGAGATGATTTCACAGAACACAAAGAAGTTTCTCAGAAAGCTTCTTTCTCTTTGTTATCGGAGGATATTTCCTTTGGCCCTATAGTCTTCAAAGGATCCGAAATATCTGTTCTCAGATTCCACAGAAATAAGGCTAGCAAAGAGATACACGAAATACACATGTAACTCTGTGAGATGAATTAACAGAACACTAAGCAGTTTCTCAGAAAGCTTATTTCCAGATTTCATCTGAGGATATTTCCTTTTTCACCATAGCCCTCTATGGGCTTCCAAATATCACTTTGCCAATTCCACAAGAACTGTCTTAGCGAAAGGCTTCTTGAGGGGAATGCTGTAACTCTGTGAGATGATTTCACAGAACACAAAGAAGTTTCTCAGAAAGCTTCTTTCTCTTTGTTATCGCAGGATATTTCCTTTGGCCCTATAGTCTTCAAAGGGATCCGAAATATCTGTTCTCAGATTCCACAGAAATAAGGCTAGCAAAGAGATCCACGAAATACAGATGTAACTCTGTGAGTGGAAGTCACACATCACAGAGCAGTTTCTCAGAAAGCTTCTTTCCATATTTCATCTGAGGATATTTCCTTTTTCACCATAGCCCTCTATGGGCTTCCAAATATCACTTTGCCAATTCCACAAGAACTGTCTTAGCGAAAGGCTTCTTGAGGGGAAAGCTGTAACTCTGTGAGATGATTTCACAGAACACAAAGAAGTTTCTCAGAAAGCTTCTTTCTCTTTGTTATCGGAGGATATTTCCTTTGGCCCTATAGTCTTCAAAGGGATCCGAAATATCTGTTCTCAGATTCCACAGAAATAAGGCTAGCAAAGAGATCCACGAAACATCGATGGAACTCTGTGAGATGAATTAACAGAACACTAAGCAGTTTCTCAGAAAGCTTCTTTCCAGATTTCATCTGAGGATATTTCCTTTTTCAACATAGCCCTCTATGGGCTTCCAAATATCACTTTGCCAATTCCACAAGAACTGTCTTAGCGAAAGGCTTCTTGAGGGGAAAGCTGTAACTCTGTGAGATGATTTCACAGAACACAAAGAACTTTCTCAGAAAGCTTCTTTCTCTTTGTTATCGGAGGATATTTCCTTTGGGCCCATAGTCTTCAAAGGGATCCGAAATATCTGGTCTCAGATTCCACAGAAATAAGGCTAGCAAAGAGATCCAAGAAATACAGATGTAACTCTGTGAGTGGAAGTCACACATCACAGAGCAGTTTCTCAGAAAGCTTCTTTCCAGATTTCATCTGAGGATATTTCCTTTTTCACCATAGGCGTCTATGGGCTTCCAAATATCACTTTGCCAATTCCACAAGAACTGTCTCAGCGAAAGGCTTCTTGAGGGGAAAGCTGTAACTCTGTGAGATGATTTCACAGAACACAAAGAAGTTTCTCAGAAAGCTTCTTTCTCTTTGTTATCGGAGGATATTTCCTTTGGCCCTATAGTCTTCAAGGGATCCGAAATACCTGTTCTCAGATTCCACAGAAATAAGGCTAGCAAAGAGATCCACGAAATACAGATGTAACTCTGTGAGATGAATTAACAGAACACTAAGCAGTTTCTCAGAAAGCTTCTTTCCAGATTTCATCTGAGGATATTTCCTTTTTCACCATAGCCCTCTAAGGGCTTCCAAATATCGCTTTGCCAATTCCACAAGAACTGTACTTAGCGAAAGGCTTCTTGAGGGGAAAGCTATAACTCTGTGAGATGTTTTCACCGAACACAAAGAAGTTTATCAGAAATCTTCTTTCTCTTTGTTATCGGAGGATATTTCCTTTGGCCCTATAGTCTTCAAAGGGATCCGAAATATCTGTTCTCAGATTCCACAGAAATAATTCTAACAAAGAGATCCACGAAATACAGATGTAACTCTGTGAGATGAATTAACAGAACACTAAGCAGTTTCTCAGAAAGCTTCTTTCCAGATTTCATTTCCTTTTTCACCATAGCCCTCTATGGGCTTCCAAATATCACTTTGCCAATTCCACCAGAACTGTCATAGCGAAAGGCTTCTTGAGGGAAAAGCTGTAACTCTGTGAGATGATTTCACAGAACACAAAGAAGTTTCTCAGAAAGCTTCTTTCTCTTTGTTATCGGAGGATATTTCCTTTGGCCCTATAGTCTTCAAAGGGATCCGAAATATCTGTTCTCAGATTCCACAGAAATAAGGCTAGAAAAGAGATCCACGAAATACAGATGTAACTCTGTGAGATGAATTTACAGAACACTAAGAAGTTTCTCAGAAAGCTTCTTTCCAGATTTCATCTGAGGATATTTCCTTTTTCACCATAGCCCTCTATGGGCTTCCAAATATCACTTTGCCAATTCCACAAGAACTGTCTTAGCGAAAGGCTTCTTGAGGGGAAAGCTGTAACTCTGTGAGATGATTTCACAGAACACAAAGAAGTTTCTCAGAAAGCTTCTTTCTCTTTGTTATCGGAGGATATTTCCTTTGGCCCTGTAGTCTTCAAAGGGATCCGATATATCTGTTCTCAGATTCCACAGAAATAAGGCTAGCAAAGAGATCTACGAAATACAGATGTAACTCTGTGAGTGGAAGTCACACATCACAGAGCAGTTTCTCAGAAAGCTTCTTTCCAGATTTCATCTGAGGATATTTCCTTTTTCACCATAGCCCTCTATGGGCTTCCAAATATCACTTTGCCAATTCCACAGGAACTGTCTTAGCGAAAGGCTTCTTGAGGGGAAAGCTGTAACTCTGTGAGATGATTTCACAGAACACAAAGAAGTTTCTCAGAAAGCTTCTTTCTCTTTGTTATCGGAGGATATTTCCTTTGGCCCTATAGTCTTCAAAGGGATCCGAAATATCTGTTCTCAGATTCCACAGAAATAAGGCTAGCAAAGAGTTCCACGAAATACACCTGTAACTCTGTGAGATGAATTAAAAGAACACTAAGCAGTTTCTCAGAAAGCTTCTTTCCAGATTTCATCTGAGGATATTTCCTTTTTCACCATAGCCCTCTAAGGGCTTCCAAATATCACTTTGCCAATTCCACAAGAACTGTCTTAGCGAAAGGCTTCTTGAGGGGAAAGCTGTAACTCTGTCAGGTGATTTCTCAGAACACAAAGAAGTTTCTCAGAAAGCTTCTTTCTCTTTGTTATCGGAGGATATTTCCTTTGGCCCTATAGTCTTCAAAGGGATCCGAAATATCTGTTCTCAGATTCCACAGAAATAAGGCTAGCAAAGAGATCCACGAAATAGAGATGTAACTCTGTCAGATGAATTTACAGAACACTAAGCAGTTTCTCAGAAAGCTTCTTTCCATATTTCATCTGAGGATATTTCCTTTTTCACCATAGCCCTCTAATGGCTTCCAAATATCACTTTGCCAATTCCACAAGAACTGACTTAGCGAAAGGCTTCTTGAGGGGAAAGCTGTAACTCTGTGAGATGATTTCACAGAACACAAAGAAGTTTCTCAGAAAGCTTCTTTCTCTTTGTTATCGGAGGATATTTCCTTTGGCCCTATAGTCTTCAAAGGGATCCGAAATATCTGTTCTCAGATTCCAAAGAAATAAGGCTAGCAAAGAGATCCACGAAATGCAGATGTAACTCCGTGAGATGAATTCACAGAACACTAAGCAGTTTCTCAGAAAGCTTCTTTCCAGATTTCATCTGAGGATATTTCCTTTTTCACCATAGCCCTCTATGGGCTTCCAAATATCACTTTGCCAATTCCACAAGAACTGTCTTAGCGAAAGGCTTCTTGAGGGGAAAGCTGTAACTCTGTGAGATGATTTCACAGAACACAAAGAAGTTTCTCAGAAAGCTTCTTTCTCTTTGTTATCGGAGGATATTTCCTTTGGCCCTATAGTCTTCAAAGGGATCCGAAATATCTGTTCTCAGATTCCACAGAAATAAGGCTAGCAAAGAGATCCACGAAATACAGATGTAACACTGTGAGATGAATTAACAGAACACTAAGCAGTTTCTCAGAAAGCTTCTTTCCAGATTTCATCTGAGGATATTTCCTTTTTCACCATAGCCCTCTATAGGCTTCCAAATATCACTTTGCCAATTCCACAAGAACTGTCTTAGCGAAAGGCTTCTTGAGGGGAAAGCTGTAACTCTGTGAGATGATTTCACAGAACACAAAGAAGTTACTCAGAAAGCTTCTTTCTCTTTGTTATCGGAGGATATTTCCTTTGGCCCTATAGTCTTCAAAGGGATCCGAAATATCTGTTCTCAGATTCCACAGAAATAAGGCCAGCAAAGAGATCCACGAAATACAGATGTAACTCTGTGAGTGGAAGTCACACATCACAGAGCAGTTTCTCAGAAAGCTTCTTTCCAGATTTCATCTGAGGATAAGTCCTTTTTCACCATAGCCCTCTATGGGCTACCAAATATCACTTTACCAATTCCACAAGAACTGTCTTAGCGAAAGGCTTCTTGAGGGGAAAGCTGTAACTCTGTGAGATGATTTCACAGAACACAAAGAAGTTTCTCAGAAAGCTTCTTTCTCTTTGTTATCGCAGGATATTTCCTTTGGCCCTATAGTCTTCAAAGGGATCCGAAATATCTGTTCTCAGATTCCACAGAAATAAGGCTAGCAAAGAGATCCACGAAATACAGATATAACTCTGTGAGATGAATTAACAGAACACTAAGGAGTTTCTCAGAAAGCTTCTTTCCAGATTTCATCTGAGGATATTTCCTTTTTCAACATAGCCCTCTAAGGGCTTCCAAATATCACTTTGCCAATTCCACAAGAACTGTCTTAGCGAAAGGCTTCTTGAGGGGAAAGCTGTAACTCTGTGAGGTGATTTCACAGAACACAAAGAAGTTTCTCTGATAGCTTCTTTCTCTTTGTTATCGGAGGATATTTCCATTGGCCCTATAGTTTTCAAAGGGATCCGAAATATCTGTTCTCAGATTCCACAGAAATAAGGCTAGCAAAGAGATCCACGAAACACAGATGTAACTCTGTGAGATGAATTAAAAGAACACTAAGCAGTTTCTCAGAAAGCTTCTTTCCAGATTTCATCTGAGGATATTTCCTTTTTCACCATAGCCCTCTAAGGTCTTCCAAATATCACTTTGCCAATTCCACAAGAACTGTCTTAGCGAAAGGCTTCTTGAGGGGAAAGCTGAAACTCTGTGAGATGATTTCACAGAACACAAAGAAGTTTCTCAGAAAGCTTCTTTCTCTTTGTTATCGGAGGATATTTCCTTTGGCCCTATAGTCTTCAAAGGGATCCGAAATATCTGTTCTCAGATTCCACAGAAATAAGGCTAGCAAACAGATACACGAAATACACATGTAACTCTGTGAGATGAATTAACAGAACACTAAGCAGTTTCTCAGAAAGCTTCTTTCCAGATTTCATCTGAGGATATTTCCTTTTTCACCTTAGCCCTCTATGGGCTTCCAAATATCACTTTGCCAATTCCACAAGAACTGTCTTAGCGAAAGGCTTCTTGAGGGGAAAGCTGTAACTCTGTGAGATGATTTCACAGAACACAAAGAACTTTCTCAGAAAGCTTCTTTCTCTTTGTTATCGGAGGATATTTCCTTCGGCCGTATAGTCTTCAAAGGGATCCGAAATATCTGTTCTCAGATTCCACAGAAATAAGGCTAGCAAAGAGATCCACGAAATACAGATGTACTCTGTGAGTGGAAGTCACACATCACAGAGCAGTTTCTCAGAAAGCTTCTTTCCAGATTTCTTCTGAGGATATTTCCTTTTTCACCATAGCCCTCTATGGGCTTCCAAATATCACTTTGCCAGTTCCACAAGACTGTCTTAGCGAAAGGCTTCTTGAGGGGAAAGCTGTAACTCTGTGAGATGATTTCACAGAACACAAAGAAGTTTCTCAGAAAGCTTCTGTCTCTTTGTTATCGGAGGATATTTCCTTTGGCCCTATAGTTTTCAAAGGGATCCGAAATATGTGTTCTCAGATTCCACAGAAATAAGGCTAGCAAAGAGATCCACGAAACACAGATGTAACTCTGTGAGATGAATTAACAGAACACTAAGCAGTTTCTCAGAAAGCTTCTTTCCAGATTTCATCTGAGGATATTTCCTTTTTCACCATAGCCCTCTATGGGCTTCCAAATAACACTTTGCCAATTCCACAAGAACTGTCTTAGCGAAAGGCTTCTTGAGGGGAAAGCTGTAACTCTGTGAGATGATTTCACGGAACACAAAGAAGTTTCTCAGAAAGCTTCTTTCTCTTTGTTATCGCAGGATATTTCCTTTGGCCCTATAGTCTTCAAAGGGATCCGAAATATCTGTTCTCAGATTCCACAGAAATAAGGCTAGCAAAGAGATCCACGAAATACACATGTAACTCTGTGAGATGAATTAACAGAACACTAAGCAGTTTCTCAGAAAGCTTCTTTCCAGATTTCATCTGAGGATATTTCCTTTTTCACCATAGCCCTCTATGGGCTTCCAAATATCACTTTGCCAATACCACAAGAACTGTCTTAGCGAAAGGCTTCTTGAGGGGAAAGCTGTAACTCTGTGAGATGATTTCACAGAACACAAAGAAGTTTCTCAGAAAGCTTCTTTCTCTTTGTTATCGCAGGATATTTCCTTTGGCCCTATAGTCTTCAAAGGGATCCGAAATATCTGTTCTCAGATTCCACAGAAATAAGGCTAGCAAAGAGATCCACGAAATACAGATGTACTCTGTGAGTGGAAATCACACATCACAGAGCAGTTTCTCAGAAAGCTTCTTTCCAGATTTCTTCTGAGAATATTTCCTTTATCACCATTGCCCTCTAGGGGCTTCCAAATATCACTTTGCCAATTCCACAAGACTGTCTTAGCGAAAGGCTTCTTGAGGGGAAAGCTGTAACTCTGTGAGATGATTTCACAGAACACAAAGAACTTTCTCAGAAAGCTTCTTTCTCTTTGTTATCGGAGGATATTTCCTTTGGCCCTAGAGTATTCAAAGGGATCCGAAATATCTGTTCTCAGATTCCACAGAAATAAGGCTAGCAAAGAGATCCACGAAATACAGATGTAACTCTGTGAGTGGAAGTCACACTTCACAGAGCAGTTTCTCAGAAAGCTTCTTTCCAGATTTCATCTGAGGATATTTCCTTTTTCACCATAGCCCTCTATGGGCTTCCAAATATCACTTTGCCAATTCCACAAGAACTGTCTTAGCGAAAGGCTTCTTGAGGGGAAAGCTGTAACTCTGTGAGATGATTTCACAGAACACAAAGAAGTTTCTCAGAAAGCTTCTTTCTCTTTGTTATCGGAGGATATTTCCCTTGGCACTATAGTCTTCAAAGGGATCCGAAATATCTGTTCTCAGATTCCACAGAAATAAGGCCAGCAAAGAGATCCACGAAATACAGATGTAACTCTGTGAGTGGAAGTCACACATCACAGAGCAGTTTCTCAGAAAGCTTCTTTCCAGATTTCATCTGAGGATAAGTCCTTTTTCACCATAGCCCTCTATGGGCTACCAAATATCACTTTACCAATTCCACAAGAACTGTCTTAGCGAAAGGCTTCTTGAGGGGAAAGCTGTAACTCTGTGAGATGATTTCACAGAACACAAAGAAGTTTCTCAGAAAGCTTCTTTCTCTTTGTTATCGCAGGATATTTCCTTTGGCCCTATAGTCTTCAAAGGGATCCGAAATATCTGTTCTCAGATTCCACAGAAATAAGGCTAGCAAAGAGATCCACGAAATACAGATATAACTCTGTGAGATGAATTAACAGAACACTAAGGAGTTTCTCAGAAAGCTTCTTTCCAGATTTCATCTGAGGATATTTCCTTTTTCACCATAGCCCTCTAAGGGCTTCCAAATATCACTTTGCCAATTCCACAAGAACTGTCTTAGCGAAAGGCTTCTTGAGGGGAAAGCTGTAACTCTGTGAGATGATTTCACAGAACACAAAGAAGTTTCTCAGAAAGCTTCTTTCTCTTTGTTATCGGAGGATATTTCCTTTGGCCCTATAGTCTTCAAAGGGATCCGAAATATCTGTTCTCAGATTCCACAGAAATAAGGCTAGCAAAGAGATCCACGAAATACAGATGTAACTCTGTGAGATGAATTAACAGAACACTAAGCAGTTTCTCAGAAAGCTTCTTTCCAGATTTCATCTGAGGATATTTCCTTTTTCACCTTAGCCCTCTATGGGCTTCCAAATATCACTTTGCCAATTCCACAAGAACTGTCTTAGCGAAAGGCTTCTTGAGGGGAAAGCTGTAACTCTGTGAGATGATTTCACAGAACACAAAGAACTTTCTCAGAAAGCTTCTTTCTCTTTGTTATCGGAGGATATTTCCTTCGGCTGTATAGTCTTCAAAGGGATCCGAAATATCTGTTCTCAGATTCCACAGAAATAAGGCTAGCAAAGAGATCCACGAAATACAGATGTACTCTGTGAGTGGAAGTCACACATCACAGAGCAGTTTCTCAGAAAGCTTCTTTCCAGATTTCTTCTGAGGATATTTCCTTTTTCACCATAGCCCTCAAGGGGCTTCCAAATATCACTTTGCCAGTTCCACAAGACTGTCTTAGCGAAAGGCTTCTTGAGGGGAAAGCTGTAACTCTGTGAGATGATTTCACAGAACACAAAGAAGTTTCTCAGAAAGCTTCTTTCTCTTTGTTATCGGAGGATATTTCCTTTGGCCCTATAGTTTTCAAAGGGATCCGAAATATCTGTTCTCAGATTCCACAGAAATAAGGCTAGCAAAGAGATCCACGAAACACAGATGTAACTCTGTGAGATGAATTAACAGAACACTAAGCAGTATCTCAGAAAGCTTCTTTCCAGATTTCATCTGAGGATATTTCCTTTTTCACCATAGCCCTCTATGGGCTTCCAAATATCACTTTGCCAATTCCACAAGAACTGTCTTAGCGAAAGGCTTCTTGAGGGGAAAGCTGTAACTCTGTGAGATGATTTCACGGAACACAAAGAAGTTTCTCAGAAAGCTTCTTTCTCTTTGTTATCGCAGGATATTTCCTTTGGCCCTATAGTCTTCAAAGGGATCCGAAATATCTGTTCTCAGATCCACAGAAAGAAGGCTAGCAAAGAGATACAAGAAATACGGATGTAACTCTGTGAGTGGAAGTCACACATCACAGAGCAGTTTTTCAGAAAGCCTCTTTCCAGATTTCATCTGAGGATATTTCCTTTTTCACCATAGCCCTCTATGGGCTTCCAAATATCACTTTGCCAATTCCACAAGAACTGTCTTAGCGAAAGGCTTCTTGAGGGGAAAGCTGTAAGTCTGTGAGATGATTTCACAGAACACAAAGTAGTTTCTCAGAAAGCTTCTTTCTCTTTGCTATCGGAGGATATTTCCTTTGGCCCTATAGTCTTCAAAGGGATCCGAAATATCTGTTCTCAGATTCCACAGAAATAACGCTAGCAAAGAGATCCACAAAATATCGATGTAACTCTGTGAGATGAATTAACAGAACACTAAGCAGTTTCTCAGAAAGCTTCTTTCCAGATTTCATCTGAGGATATTTCCTTTTTCACCATAGCCCTCTAAGGGCTTCCAAATATCACTTTGCCAATTCCACAAGAACTGTCTTAGCGAAAGGCTTCTTGAGGGGAAAGCTGTAAGTCTGTGAGATGATTTCAGAGAACACAAAGAACTTTCTCAGAAAGCTTCTTTCTCTTTGTTATCGGAGGATATTTCCTTTGGCCCTAGAGTATTCAAAGGGATCCGAAATATCTGTTCTCAGATTCCACAGAAATAAGACTAGCAAAGAGATCCACGAAATACAGATGTACTCTGTGAGTGGAAGTCAGACATCACAGAGCAGTTTCTCAGAAAGCTTCTTTCCAGATTTCTTCTGAGGATATTTCCTTTATCACCATAGCCCTCTAGGGGCTTCCAAATATCACTTTGCCAATTCCACAAGACTGTCTTAGCGAAAGGCTTCTTGAGGGGAAAGCTGTAACTCTGTGAGATGATTTCACAGAACACAAAGAACTTTCTCAGAAAGCTTCTTTCTCTTTGTTATCGGAGGATATTTCCTTTGGCCCTATAGTCTTCAAAGGGATCCGAAATATCTGTTCTCAGATTCCACAGAAATAAGGCTAGCAAAGAGATACACGAAATACACATGTAACTCTGTGAGATGAATTAACAGAACACTAAGCAGTTTCTCAGAAAGCTTCTTTCCAGATTTCATCTGAGGATATTTCCTTTTTCACCTTAGCCCTCTATGGGCTTCCAAATATCACTTTGCCAATTCCACAAGAACTGTCTTAGCGAAAGGCTTCTTGAGGGGAAAGCTGTAACTCTGTGAGATGATTTCAGATAACACAAAGAACTTTCTCAGAAAGCTTCTTTCTCTTTGTTATCGGAGGATATTTCCTTCGGCCGTATAGTCTTCAAAGGGATCCGAAATATCTGTTCTCAGATTCCACAGAAATAAGGCTAGCAAAGAGATCCACGAAATACAGATGTACTCTGTGAGTGGAAGTCACACATCACAGAGCAGTTTCTCAGAAAGCTTCTTTCCAGATTTCTTCTGAGGATATTTCCTTTTTCACCATAGCCCTCAAGGGGCTTCCAAATATCACTTTGCCAGTTCCACAAGACTGTCTTAGCGAAAGGCTTCTTGAGGGGAAAGCTGTAACTCTGTGAGATGATATCACAGAACACAAAGAAGTTTCTCAGAAAGCTTCTTTCTCTTTGTTATCGGAGGATATTTCCTTTGGCCCTAGAGTTTTCAAAGGGATCCGAAATATCTGTTCTCAGATTCCACAGAAATAAGGCTAGCAAAGAGATCCACGAAACACAGATGTAACTCTGTGAGATGAATTAACAGAACACTAAGCAGTTTCTCAGAAAGCTTCTTTCCAGATTTCATCTGAGGATATTTCCTTTTTCACCATAGCCCTCTAAGGGCTTCCAAATATCACTTTGCCAATTCCACAAGAACTGTCTTAGCGAAAGGCTTCTTGAGGGGAAAGCTGTAAGTCTGTGAGATGATTTCAGAGAACACAAAGAACTTTCTCAGAAAGCTTCTTTCTCTTTGTTATCGGAGGATATTTCCTTCGGCCGTATAGTCTTCAAAGGGATCCGAAATATCTGTTCTCAGATTCCACAGAAATAAGACTAGCAAAGAGATCCACGAAATAGAGATGTACTCTGTGAGTGGAAGTCACACATCACAGAGCAGTTTCTCAGAAAGCTTCTTTCCAGATTTCTTCTGAGGATATTTCCTTTATCACCATAGCCCTCTAGGGGCTTCCAAATATCACTTTGCCAATTCCACAAGACTGTCTTAGCGAAAGGCTTCTTGAGGGGAAAGCTGTAACTCTGTGAGATGATTTCACAGAACACAAAGAACTTTCTCAGAAAGCTTCTTTCTCTTTGTTATCGGAGGATATTTCCTTTGGCCCTAGAGTATTCAAAGGGATCCGAAATATCTGTTCTCAGATTCTACAGAAATAAGGCTAGCAAAGAGATCCACGAAATACAGATGTAACTCTGTGAGTGGAAGTCACACTTCACAGAGCAGTTTCTCAGAAAGCTTCTTTCCAGATTTCATCTGAGGATATTTCCTTTTTCACCATAGCCCTCTATGGGCTTCCAAATATCACTTTGCCAATACCACAAGAACTGTCTTAGCGAAAGGCTTCTTGAGGGGAAAGCTGTAACTCTGTGAGATGATTTCACAGAACACAAAGAAGTTTCTAAGAAAGCTTCTTTCTCTTTGTTATCGGAGGATATTTCCTTTGGCCCTATAGTCTTCAAAGGGATCCGAAATATCTGTTCTCAGATTCCACAGAAATAAGGCTAGCAAAGAGATCCACGAAATACAGATGTAACACTGTGAGATGAATTAACAGAACACTAAGCAGTTTCTCAGAAAGCTTCTTTCCAGATTTCATCTGAGGATATTTCCTTTTTCACCATAGCCGTCTATGGGCTTCCAAATATCACTTTGCCAATTCCACAAGAACTGTCTTAGCGAAAGGCTTCTTGAGGGGAAAGCTGTAACTCTGTGAGATGATTTCACAGAACACAAAGAAGTTTCTCAGAAAGCTTCTTTCTCTTTGTTATCGGAGGATATTTCCTTTGGCCCTATAGTCTTCAAAGGGATCCGAAATATCTGTTCTCAGATTCCACAGATATAAGGCTAGCAAAGAGATCCACGAAATACAGATGTAACTCTGTGAGAGGAATTAACAGAACACTAAGCAGTTTCTCAGAAAGCTTCTTTCCAGATTTCATCTGAGGATATTTCCTTTTTCACCATAGCCCTCTAAGGGCTTCCAAATATCACTTTGCCAATTCCACAAGAACTGTCTTAGCGAAAGCCTTCTTGAGGGGAAAGCTGTAACTCTGTGAGGTGATTTCACAGAACACAAAGAAGTTTCTCTGGTAGCTTCTTTCTCTTTGTTATCGGAGGATATTTCCTTTGGCCCTATAGTTTTCAAAGGGATCCGAAATATCTGTTCTCAGATTCCACAGAAATAAGGCTAGCAAAGAGATCCACGAAACACAGATGTAACTCTGTGAGATGAATTAACAGAACACTAAGCAGTTTCTCAGAAAGCTTCTTTCCAGATTTCATCTGAGGATATTTCCTTTTTCACCATAGCCCTCTAAGGGCTTCCAAATATCACTTTGCCAATTCCAAAAGAACTGTCTTAGCGAAAGCCTTCTTGAGGGGAAAGCTGTAACTCTGTGAGATGATTTCACAGAACACAAAGAAGTTTCTCAGAAAGCTTCTTTCTCTTTGTTATCGGAGGATATTTCCTTTGGCCCTATAGTCTTCAAAGGGATCCGAAATATCTGTTCTCAGATTCCACAGAAATAAGGCTAGCAAAGAGATCCACGAAATACAGATGTAACTCTGTGAGATGAATTAACAGAACACTAAGCAGTTTCTCAGAAAGCTTCTTTCCAGATTTCATCTGAGGATATTTCCTTTTTCACCTTAGCCCTCTATGGGCTTCCAAATATCACTTTGCCAATTCCACAAGAACTGTCTTAGCGAAAGGCTTCTTGAGGGGAAAGCTGTAACTCTGTGAGATGATTTCAGAGAACACAAAGAACTTTCTCAGAAAGCTTCTTTCTCTTTGTTATCGGAGGATATTTCCTTCGGCCGTATAGTCTTCAAAGGGATCCGAAATATCTGTTCTCAGATTCCACAGAAATAAGGCTAGCAAAGAGATACACGAAATACAGATGTACTCTGTGAGTGGAAGTCACACATCACAGAGCAGTTTCTCAGAAAGCTTCTTTCCAGATTTCTTCTGAGGATATTTCCTTTTTCACCATAGCCCTCTAGGGGCTTCCAAATATCACTTTGCCAGTTCCACAAGACTGTCTTAGCGAAAGGCTTCTTGAGGGGAAAGCTGTAACTCTGTGAGATGATTTCACAGAACACAAAGAACTTTCTCAGAAAGCTTCTTTCTCTTTGTTATCGGAGGATATTTCCTTTGGCCCTAGAGTCTTCAAAGGGATCCGAAATATCTGTTCTCAGATTCCACAGAAATAACGGTAGCAAAGAGATCCACGAAATATCGATGTAACTCTGTGAGATGAATTAACAGAACACTAAGCAGTTTCTCAGAAAGCTTCTTTCCAGATTTCATCTGAGGATATTTCCTTTTTCACCATAGCCCTCTAAGGGCTTCCAAATATCACTTTGCCAATTCCACAAGAACTGTCTTAGCGAAAGGCTTCTTGAGGGGAAAGCTGTAAGACTGTGAGATGATTTCAGAGAACACAAAGAACTTTCTCAGAAAGCTTCTTTCTCTTTGTTATCGGAGGATATTTCCTTCGGCCGTATAGTCTTCAAAGGGATCCGAAATATCTGTTCTCAGATTCCACAGAAATAAGACTAGCAAAGAGATCCACGAAATAGAGATGTACTCTGTGAGTGGAAGTCACACATCACAGAGCAGTTTCTCAGAAAGCTTCTTTCCAGATTTCTTCTGAGGATATTTCCTTTATCACCATAGCCCTCTAGGGGCTTCCAAATATCACTTTGCCAATTCCACAAGACTGTCTTAGCGAAAGGCTTCTTGAGGGGAAAGCTGTAACTCTGTGAGATGATTTCACAGAACACAAAGAACTTTCTCAGAAAGCTTCTTTCTCTTTGTTATCGGAGGATATTTCCTTTGGCCCTAGAGTATTCAAAGGGATCCGAAATATCTGTTCTCAGATTCTACAGAAATAAGGCTAGCAAAGAGATCCACGAAATACAGATGTAACTCTGTGAGTGGAAGTCACACTTCAGAGAGCAGTTTCTCAGAAAGCTTCTTTCCAGATTTCATCTGAGGATATTTCCTTTTTCACCATAGCCCTCTATGGGCTTCCAAATATCACTTTGCCAATACCACAAGAACTGTCTTAGCGAAAGGCTTCTTGAGGGGAAAGCTGTAACTCTGTGAGATGATTTCATAGAACACAAAGAAGTTTCTCAGAAAGCTTCTTTCTCTTTGTTATCGGAGGATATTTCCTTTGGCCCTATAGTCTTCAAAGGGATCCGAAATATCTGTTCTCAGATTCCACAGAAATAAGGCTAGCAAAGAGATATACGAAATACAGATGTAACACTGTGAGATGAATTAACAGAACACTAAGCAGTTTCTCAGAAAGCTTCTTTCCAGATTTCATCTGAGGATATTTCCTTTTTCACCATAGCCCTCTATGGGCTTCCAAATATCACTTTGCCAATTCCACAAGAACTGTCTTAGCAAAAGGCTTCTTGAGGGGAAAGCTGTAACTCTGTGAGATGATTTCACAGAACACAAAGAAGTTTCTCAGAAAGCTTCTTTCTCTTTGTTATCGGAGGATATTTCCTTTGGCCCTATAGTCTTCAAAGGGATCCGAAATATCTGTTCTCAGATTCCACAGAAATAAGGCCAGCAAAGAGATCCACGAAATACAGATGTAACTCTGTGAGTGGAAGTCACACATCACAGAGCAGTTTCTCAGAAAGCTTCTTTCCAGATTTCATCTGAGGATAAGTCCTTTTTCACCATAGCCCTCTATGGGCTACCAAATATCACTTTACCAATTCCACAAGAACTGTCTTAGCGAAAGGCTTCTTGAGGGGAAAGCTGCAACTCTGTGATATGATTTCACAGAACACAAAGAAGTTTCTCAGAAAGCTTCTTTCTCTTTGTTATCGCAGGATATTTCCTTTGGCCCTATAGTCTTCAAAGGGATCCGAAATATCTGTTCTCAGATTCCACAGAAATAAGGCTAGCAAAGAGATCCACGAAATACAGATATAACTCTGTGAGATGAATTAACAGAACACTAAGGAGTTTCTCAGAAAGCTTCTTTCCAGATTTCATCTGAGGATATTTCCTTTTTCAACATAGCCCTCTAAGGGCTTCCAAATATCACTTTGCCAATTCCACAAGAACTGTCTTAGCGAAAGCCATCTTGAGGGGAAAGCTGTAACTCTGTGAGGTGATTTCACAGAACACAAAGAACTTTCTCTGATAGCTTCTTTCTCTTTGTTATCGGAGGATATTTCCTTTGGCCCTATAGTTTTCAAAGGGATCCGAAATATCTGTTCTCAGATTCCACAGAAATAAGGCTAGCAAAGAGATCCACGAAACACAGATGTAACTCTGTGAGATGAATTAAGAGAACACTAAGCAGTTTCTCAGAAAGCTTCTTTCCAGATTTCATCTGAGGATATTTCCTTTTTCACCATAGCCCTCTAAGGGCTTCCAAATATCACTTTGCCAATTCCACAAGAACTGTCTTAGCGAAAGGCTTCTTGAGGGGAAAGCTGTAACTCTGTGAGATGATTTCACAGAACACAAAGAACTTTCTCAGAAAGCTTCTTTCTCTTTGTTATCGGAGGATATTTCCTTTGGCCCTAGAGTCTTCAAAGGGATCCGAAATATCTGTTCTCAGATTCCACAGAAATAAGGCTAGCAAAGAGATCCACGAAACACAGATGTAACTCTGTGAGTGGAAGTCACACATCACAGAGCAGTTTCTCAGAAAGCTTCTTTCCAGATTTCATCTGAGGATATTTCCTTTTTCACCATAGCCCTCTATGGGCATCCAAGTATCACTTTGCCAATACCACAAGAACTGTCTTAGCGAAACGCTTCTTGAGGGGAAAGCTGTAACTCTGTGAGATGATTTCACAGAACACAAAGAAGTTTCTCAGAAAGCTTCTTTCTCTTTGTTGTCGGAGGATATTTCCTTTGGCCCTATAGTCTTCAAAGGGATCCGAAATATCTGTTCTCAGATTCCACAGAAATAAGGCTAGCAAAGAGATCCACGAAATACAGATGTAACACTCTGAGATGAATTAACAGAACACTAAGCAGTTTCTCAGAAAGCTTCTTTCCAGATTTCATCTGAGGATATTTCCTTTTTCACCATGGCCCTCTATGGGCTTCCAAATATCACTTTGCCAATTCCACAAGAACTGTCTTAGCGAAAGGCTTCTTGAGGGGAAAGCTGTAACTCTGTGAGATGATTTCACAGAACACAAAGAAGTTTCTCAGAAAGCTTCTTTCTCTTTTTTATCGGAGGATATTTCCTTTGGCCCTATAGTCTTCAAAGGGATCCGAAATATCTGTTCTCAGATTCCACAGAAATAAGGCTAGCAAAGAGATCCACGAAATACAGATGTAACTCTGTGAGTGGAAGTCACACATCACAGAGCAGTTTCTCAGAAAGCTTCTTTTCAGATTTCTTCTGAGGATATTTCCTTTTTCACCATAGCCCTCTATGGGCTTCCAAATATCACTTTGCCAATTCCACAAGACTGTCTTAGCGAAAGGCTTCTTGAGGGGAAAGCTGTAACTCTGTGAGATGATTTCACAGAACACAAAGAAGTTTCTCAGAAAGCTTCTTTCTCTTTGTTATTGGAGGATATTTCCTTTGGCCCTATAGTCTTCAAAGGGATCCGAAATATCTGTTCTCAGATTCCACAGAAATAAGGCTAGCAAAGAGATCCACAAAATACAGATGTAACTCTGTGAGATGAATTCACAGAACACTAAGCAGTTTCTCAGAAAGCTTCTTTCCAGATTTCATCTGAGGATATTTCCTTTTTCACCATAGCCCTCTATGGGCTTCCAGATATCACTTTGGCAATTCCACAAGAACTGACTTAGCGAAAGGCGTCTTGAGGGGAAAGCTATAACTCTGTGAGATGATTTCACAGAACACAAAGAAGTTTCTCAGAAAGCTTCATTCTCTTTGTTATCGGAGGATATTTCCTTTGGCCCTATAGTCTTCAAAGGGATCCGAAATATCTGTTCTCAGATTCCACAGAAAAAAGGCTAGCAAAGAGATCCACGAAATACAGATGTAACTCTGTGAGATGAATTAACAGAACACTAAGCAGTTTCTCAGAAAGCTTCTTTCCAGATTATATCTGAGGAGATTTCCTTTTTCACCTTTGCCCTCTATGGTCTTCCAAATATCACTTTGCCAATTCCACAAGAACTGTCTTAGCGAAAGGCTTCTTGAGGGGAAAGCTGTAACTCTGTGAGATGATTTCACAGAACACAAAGAAGTTTCTCAGAAAGCTTCTTTCTCTTTGATATCGGAGGATATTTCCTTTGGCCCTATAGTCTTCAAAGGGATCCGAAATATCTGTTCTCAGATTCCACAGAAATAAGGCTAGCAAAGAGATCCACGAAATACAGATGTAATTCTGTGAGATGAATTTACAGAACACTAAGCAGTTTCTCAGAAAGCTTCTTTCCAGATTTCATCTGAGGATATTTCCTTTTTCACCATAGCCCTCTATGGGCTTCCAAATATCACTTTGCCAATTCCAAAAGAACTGTCTTAGCGAAAGGCTTCTTGAGGGGAAAGCTGTAACTCTGTGAGATGATTTCACAGAACACAAAGAAGTTTCTCAGAAAGCTTCTTTCTCTTTGTTATCGGAGGATATTTCCTTTGGCCCTATAGTCTTCAAAGGGATCCGAAATATCTGTTCTCAGATTCCACAGAAATAAGGCTAGCAAAGATATCCAAGAAATACACATGTAACTCTGTGAGTGGAAGACACACATCACAGAGCAGTTTCTCAGAAAGCTTCTTTCCAGATTTCATCTGAGGATATTTCCTTTTTCACCATAGCCCTCTATGGGCTTCCAAATATCACTTTGCCAATTCCACAAGAACTGTCTTAGCGAAAGGCTTCTTGAGGGGAAAGCTGTAACTCTGTGAGATGATTTCACAGAACACAAAGAAGTTTCTCAGAAAGCTTCTTTCTCTTTGTTATCGGAGGATATTTCCTTTGGCCCTATAGTCTTCAAAGGGATCCGAAATATCTGTACTCAGATTCCACAGAAATAAGGCTAGCAAAGAGATCCAAGAAATACACCTGTAACTCTGTGAGATGAATTAAAAGAACACTAAGCAGTTTCTCAGAAAGCTTCTTTCCAGATTTCATCTGAGGATATTTCCTTTTTCACCATAGACCTCTAAGGGCTTCAAAATATCACTTTGCCAATTCCACAAGAACTGTCTTAGCGAAAGGCTTCTTGAGGGGAAAGCTGTAACTCTGTGAGGTGATTTCACAGAACACAAAGAAGTTCTCAGAAAGCTTCTTTCTCTTTTTTATCGGAGGATATTTCCTTTGGCCCTATAGTCTTCAAAGGGATCCGAAATATCTGTTCTCAGATTCCACAGAAATAAGGCTAGCAAAGAGATCCACGAAATACAGATGTAACTCTGTGAGTGGAAGTCACACATCACAGAGCAGTTTCTCAGAAAGCTTCTTTCCAGATTTCTTCTGAGGATATTTCCTTTTTTACCATAGCCCTCTATGGGCTTCCAAATATCACTTTGCCAATTCCACAAGACTGTCTTAGCGAAAGGCTTCTTGAGGGGATAGCTGTAACTCTGTGAGATGATTTCACAGAACACAAAGAAGTTTCTCAGAAAGCTTCTTTCTCTCTGTTATCGGTGGATATTTCCTTTGGCCCTATAGTCTTCAAGGGATCCGAAATATCTGTTCTCAGATTCCACAGAAATAAGGCTAGCAAAGAGATCCACGAAATACAGATGTAACTCTGTGAGATGAATTAACAGAACACTAAGCAGTTTCTCAGAAAGCTTCTTTCCAGATTTCATCTGAGGATATTTCCTTTTTCACCATAGCCCTCTATGGGCTTCCAAATATCACTTTGCCAATTCCACCAGAACTGTCATAGCGAAAGGCTTCTTTAGGGGAAAGCTGTAACTCTGTGAGATGATTTCACAGAACACAAAGAACTTTCTCAGAAAGCTTCTTTCTCGTTGTTATCGGAGGATATTTCCTTTGGCCCTATAGTCTTCAAAGGGATCCGAAATATCTGTTCTCAGATTCCACAGAAATAAGGCTAGCAAAGAGATCCACGAAATACAGATGTAACTCTGTGAGATGAATTTACAGAACACTAAGCAGTTTCTCAGAAAGCTTCTTTCCAGATTTCATCTGAGGATATTTCGTTTTTCACCGTACCCCTCTATGGGCTTCCAAATATCACTTTGCCAATTCCACAAGAACTGTCTTAGCGAAAGGCTTCTTGAGGGGAAAGCTGTAACTCTGTGAGATGATTTCACAGAACACAAAGAAGTTTCTCAGAAAGCTTCTTTCTCTTTGTTTTCGGAGGATATTTCCTTTGGCCCTATAGTCTTCAAAGGGATCCGAAATATCTGTTCTCAGATTCCACAGAAATAAGGCTAGCAAAGAGATACACGAAACACACATGTAACTCTGTGAGTGGAAGTCACACATCACAGAGCAGTTTCTCAGAAAGCTTCTTTCCAGATTTCTTCTGAGGATATTTCCTTTTTCACCATAGCCCTCTATGGGCTTCCAAATATCACTTTGCCAATTCCACAAGACTGTCTTAGCGAAAGGCTTCTTGAGAGGAAAGCTGTAACTCTGTGAGATGATTTCACAGAACACAAAGAAGTTTCTCAGAGATCATCTTTCTCTTTGTTATCGGAGGATATTTCCTTTGGCCCTATAGTCTTCAAAGGGATCCGAAATATCTGTTCTCAGATTCCACAGAAATAAGGCTAGCAAAGAGATCCACGAAATACAGATGTAACTCTGTGAGATGAATTAACAGAACACTAAGCAGTTTCTCAGAAAGCTTCTTTCCAGATTTCATCTGAGGATATTTCCTTTTTCACCATAGCCCTCTAAGGTCTTCCAAATATCACTTTGCCAATTCCACAAGAACTGTCTTAGCGAAAGGCTTCTTGAGGGGAAAACTGTAACTCTGTGAGATGATTTCACAGAACACAAAGAAGTTTCTCAGAAAGCTTCTTTCTCTTTGTTATCGGAGGATATTTCCTTTGGCCCTATAGTCTTCAAAGGGATCCGAAATATCTGTTCTCAGATTCCACAGAAATAAGGCTAGCAAAGAGATCCACGAAATACAGATGTAAATCTCTGAGATGAATTAACAGAACACTAAGCAGTTTCTCAGAAAGCTTCTTTCCAGATTTCATCTGAGGATATTTCCTTTTTCACCATAGCCCTCTATGGGCTTCCAAATATCACTTTGCCAATTCCACCAGAACTGTCATAGCGAAAGGCTTCTTGAGGGGAAAGCTGTAACTCTGTGAGATGATTTCACAGAACACAAAGAACTTTCTCAGAAAGCTTCTTTCTCTTTGTTATCGGAGGATATTTCCTTTGGCCCTATAGTCTTCAAAGGGATCCAAAATATCTGTTCTCAGATTCCACAGAAATAAGGCTAGCAAAGAGATCCACGAAATACACATGTAACTCTGTGAGTGGAAGTCACACATCACAGAGCAGTTTCTCAGAAAGCTTCTTTCCAGATTTCATCTGAGGATATTTCCTTTTTCACCATAGCCCTCTATGGGCTTCCAAATATCACTTTGCCAATTCCACAAGAACTGTCTTAGCGAAAGGCTTCTTGAGGGGAAAGCTGTAACTCTGTGAGATGATTTCACAGAACACAAAGAAGTTTCTCAGAAAGCTTCTTTCTCTTTGTTATCGGAGGATATTTCCTTTGGCTCTATAGTCTTCAAAGGGATACGAAATATCTGTTCTCAGATTCCACAGAAATAAGGCTAGCAAAGAGATCCACGAAATACAGATGTAACTCTGTGAGATGAATTAACAGAACACTAAGCAGTTTCTCAGAAAGCTTCTTTCCAGATTATATGTGAGGAGATTTCCTTTTTCACCATTGCCCTCTATGGGCTTCCAAATATCACTTTGCCAATTCCACAAGAACTGTCTTAGCGAAAGGCTTCTTGAGGGGAAAGCTGTAACTCTGTGAGATGATTTCACAGAACACAAAGAAGTTTCTCAGAAAGCTTCTTTCTCTTTGTTATCGGAGGATATTTCCTTTGGCCCTATAGTCTTCAAAGGGATCCGAAATATCTGTTCTCAGATTCCACAGAAATAAGGCTAGCAAAGAGATCCACGAAATACAGATGTAACTCTGTGAGTGGAAGTCACACATCACAGAGCAGTTTCTCAGAAAGTTTCTTTCCAGATTTCATCTGAGGATATTTCCTTTTTCACCATAGCCCTCTATGGGCTTCCAAATATCACTTTGCCAATTCCACAAGACTGTCTTAGCGAAAGGCTTCTTGAGAGGAAAGCTGTAACTCTGTGAGATGATTTCACAGAACACAAAGAACTTTCTCAGAAAGCTTCTTTCTCTTTGTTATCGGAGGATATTTCCTTTGGCCCTATAGTCTTCAAAGGGATCCAAAATATCTGTTCTCAGATTCCACAGAAATAAGGCTAGCAAAGAGATCCACGAAATACAGATGTAATTCTGTGAGATGAATTTACAGAACACTAAGCAGTTTCTCAGAAAGCTTCTTTCCAGATTTCATCTGAGGATATTTCCTTTTTCACCATAGCCCTCTATGGGCTTCCAAATATCACTTTGCCAATTCCACAAGAACTGTCTTAGCGAAAGGCTTCTTGAGGTGAAAGCTGTAACTCTGTGAGATGATTTCACAGAACACAAAGAAGTTTCTCAGAAAGCTTCTTTCTCTTTGTTATCGGAGGATATTTCCTTTGGCCCTATAGTCTTCAAAGGGATCCGAAATATCTGTTCTCAGATTCCACAGAAATAAGGCTAGCAAAGAGATCCAAGAAATACACATGTAACTCTGTGAGTGGAAGTCACACATCACAGAGCAGTTTCTCAGAAAGCTTCTTTCCAGATTTCATCTGAGGATATTTCCTTTTTCACCATAGCCCTCTATGGGCTTCCAAATATCACTTTGCCAATTCCACAAGAACTGTCTTAGCGAAAGGCTTCTTGAGGGGAAAGCTGTAACTCTGTGAGATGATTTCACAGAACACAAAGAAGTTTCTCAGAAAGCTTCTTTCTCTTTGTTATCGGAGGATATTTCCTTTGGCCCTATAGTCTTCAAAGGGATCCGAAATATCTGTTCTCAGATTCCACAGAAATAAGGCTAGCAAAGAGATCCAAGAAATACACCTGTAACTCTGTGAGATGAATTAAAAGAACACTAAGCAGTTTCTCAGAAAGCTTCTTTCCAGATTTCATCTGAGGATATTTCCTTTTTCACCATAGCCCTCTAAGGGCTTCAAAATATCACTTTGCCAATTCCACAAGAACTGTCTTAGCGAAAGGCTTCTTGAGGGGAAAGCTGTAACTCTGTGAGGTGATTTCACAGAACACAAAGAAGTTCTCAGAAAGCTTCTTTCTGTTTTTTATCGGAGGATATTTCCTTTGGCCCTATAGTCTTCAAAGGGATCCGAAATATCTGTTCTCAGATTCCACAGAAATAAGGCTAGCAAAGAGATCCACGAAATACAGATGTAACTCTGTGAGTGGAAGTCACACATCACAGAGCAGTTTCTCAGAAAGCTTCTTTCCAGATTTCTTCTGAGGATATTTCCTTTTTTACCATAGCCCTCTATGGGCTTCCAAATATCACTTTGCCAATTCCACAAGACTGTCTTAGCGAAAGGCTTCTTGAGGGGATAGCTGTAACTCTGTGAGATGATTTCACAGAACACAAAGAAGTTTCTCAGAAAGCTTCTTTCTCTCTGTTATCGGTGGATATTTCCTTTGGCCCTATAGTCTTCAAGGGATCCGAAATATCTGTTCTCAGATTCCACAGAAATAAGGCTAGCAAAGAGATCCACGAAATACAGATGTAACTCTGTGAGATGAATTAACAGAACACTAAGCAGTTTCTCAGAAAGCTTCTTTCCAGATTTCATCTGAGGATATTTCCTTTTTCACCATAGCCCTCTATGGGCTTCCAAATATCACTTTGCCAATTCCACCAGAACTGTCATAGCGAAAGGCTTCTTTAGGGGAAAGCTGTAACTCTGTGAGATGATTTCACAGAACACAAAGAACTTTCTCAGAAAGCTTCTTTCTCGTTGTTATCGGAGGATATTTCCTTTGGCCCTATAGTCTTCAAAGGGATCCGAAATATCTGTTCTCAGATTCCACAGAAATAAGGCTAGCAAAGAGATCCACGAAATACAGATGTAACTCTGTGAGATGAATTTACAGAACACTAAGCAGTTTCTCAGAAAGCTTCTTTCCAGATTTCATCTGAGGATATTTCGTTTTTCACCGTAGCCCTCTATGGGCTTCCAAATATCACTTTGCCAATTCCACAAGAACTGTCTTAGCGAAAGGCTTCTTGAGGGGAAAGCTGTAACTCTGTGAGATGATTTCACAGAACACAAAGAAGTTTCTCAGAAAGCTTCTTTCTCTTTGTTTTCGGAGGATATTTCCTTTGGCCCTATAGTCTTCAAAGGGATCCGAAATATCTGTTCTCAGATTCCACAGAAATAAGGCTAGCAAAGAGATACACGAAACACACATGTAACTCTGTGAGTGGAAGTCACACATCACAGAGCAGTTTCTCAGAAAGCTTCTTTCCAGATTTCTTCTGAGGATATTTCCTTTTTCACCATAGCCCTCTATGGGCTTCCAAATATCACTTTGCCAATTCCACAAGACTGTCTTAGCGAAAGGCTTCTTGAGAGGAAAGCTGTAACTCTGTGAGATGATTTCACAGAACACAAAGAAGTTTCTCAGAGATCATCTTTCTCTTTGTTATCGGAGGATATTTCCTTTGGCCCTATAGTCTTCAAAGGGATCCGAAATATCTGTTCTCAGATTCCACAGAAATAAGGCTAGCAAAGAGATCCACGAAATACAGATGTAAATCTCTGAGATGAATTAACAGAACACTAAGCAGTTTCTCAGAAAGCTTCTTTCCAGATTTCATCTGAGGATATTTCCTTTTTCACCATAGCCCTCTATGGGCTTCCAAATATCACTTTGCCAATTCCACCAGAACTGTCATAGCGAAAGGCTTCTTGAGGGGAAAGCTGTAACTCTGTGAGATGATTTCACAGAACACAAAGAACTTTCTCAGAAAGCTTCTTTCTCTTTGTTATCGGAGGATATTTCCTTTGGCCCTATAGTCTTCAAAGGGATCCAAAATATCTGTTCTCAGATTCCACAGAAATAAGGCTAGCAAAGAGATCCACGAAATACACATGTAACTCTGTGAGTGGAAGTCACACATCACAGAGCAGTTTCTCAGAAAGCTTCTTTCCAGATTTCATCGGAGGATATTTCCTTTTTCACCATAGCCCTCTATGGGCTTCAAATATCACTTTGCCAATTCCACAAGAACTGTCTTAGCGAAAGGCTTCTTGAGGGGAAAGCTGTAACTCTGTGAGATGATTTCACAGAACACAAAGAAGTTTCTCAGAAAGCTTCTTTCTCTTTGTTATCGGAGGATATTTCCTTTGGCCCTATAGTCTTCAAAGGGATCCGAAATATCTGTTCTCAGATTCCACAGAAATAAGGCTAGCAAAGAGATCCAAGAAATACACCTGTAACTCTGTGAGATGAATTAAAAGAACACTAAGCAGTTTCTCAGAAAGCTTCTTTCCAGATTTCATCTGAGGATATTTCCTTTTTCACCATAGCCCTCTAAGGGCTTCAAAATATCACTTTGCCAATTCCACAAGAACTGTCTTAGCGAAAGGCTTCTTGAGGGGAAAGCTGTAACTCTGTGAGGTGATTTCACAGAACACAAAGAAGTTCTCAGAAAGCTTCTTTCTCTTTTTTATCGGAGGATATTTCCTTTGGCCCTATAGTCTTCAAAGGGATCCGAAATATCTGTTCTCAGATTCCACAGAAATAAGGCTAGCAAAGAGATCCACGAAATACAGATGTAACTCTGTGAGATGAATTTACAGAACACTAAGCAGTTTCTCAGAAAGCTTCTTTCCATATTTCATCTGAGGATATTTCCTTTTTCACCATAGCCCTCTATGGGCTTCCAAATATCACTTTGCCAATTCCACAAGAACTGTCTTAGCGAAAGGCTTCTTGAGGGGAAAGCTGTAACTCTGTGAGATGATTTCACAGAACACAAAGAAGTTTCTCAGAAACCTTCTTTCTCTTTGTTATCGGAGGATATTTCCTTTGGCCCTATAGTCTTCAAAGGATCCGAAATATCTGTTCTCAGATTCTACAGAAATAAGGCTAGCAAAGAGATACACGAAATACACATGTAACTCTGTGAGATGAATTAACAGAACACTAAGCAGTTTCTCAGAAAGCTTCTTTCCAGATTTCATCTGAGGCTATTTCCTTTTTCAACATAGCCCTCTATGGGCTTCCAAATATCACTTTGCCAATTCCACAAGAACTGTCTTAGCGAAAGGCTTCTTGAGGGGAAAGCTGTAACTCTGTGAGATGATTTCACAGTACACAAAGAAGTTTCTCAGAAAGCTTCTTTCTCTTTGTTATCGCAGGATATTTCCTTTGGCCCTATAGTCTTCAAAGGGATCCGAAATATCTGTTCTCAGATTCCACAGAAATAAGGCTAGCAAAGAGATCCACGAAATACAGATGTAACTCTGTGAGTGGAAGTCACACATCACAGAGCAGTTTCTCAGAAAGCTTCTTTCCAGATTTCTTCTGAGGATATTTCCTTTTTTACCATAGCCCTCTATAGGCTTCCAAATATCACGTTGCCAATTCCACAAGACTGTCTTAGCGAAAGGCTTCTTGAGGGGATAGCTGTAACTCTGTGAGATGATTTCACAGAACACAAAGAACTTTCTCAGAAAGCTTCTTTCTCTCTGTTATCGGTGGATATTTCCTTTGGCCCTATAGTCTTCAAGGGATCCGAAATATCTGTTCTCAGATTCCACAGAAATAAGGCTAGCAAAGAGATCCACGAAATACAGATGTAACTCTGTGAGATGAATTAACAGAACACTAAGCAGTTTCTCAGAAAGCTTCTTTCCAGATTTCATCTGAGAATATTTCCTTTTTCACCATAGCCCTCTATGGGCTTCCAAATATCACTTTGCCAATTCCACCAGAACTGTCATAGCGAAAGGCTTCTTGAGGGGAAAGCTGTAACTCTGTGAGATGATTTCACAGAACACAAAGAACTTTCTCAGAAAGCTTCTTTCTCTTTGTTATCGGAGGATATTTCCTTTGGCCCTATAGTCTTCAAAGGGATCCGAAATATCTGTTCTCAGATTCCACAGAAATAAGGCTAGCAAAGAGATCCACGAAATACAGATGTAACTCTGTGAGATGAATTTACAGAACACTAAGCAGTTTCTCAGAAAGCTTCTTTCCAGATTTCATCTGAGGATATTTCGTTTTTCACCGTAGCCCTCTATGGGCTTCCAAATATCACTTTGCCAATTCCACAAGAACTGTCTTAGCGAAAGGCTTCTTGAGGGGAAAGCTGTAACTCTGTGAGATGATTTCACAGAACACAAAGAAGTTTCTCAGAAAGCTTCTTTCTCTTTGTTTTCGGAGGATATTTCCTTTGGCCCTATAGTCTTCAAAGGGATCCGAAATATCTGTTCTCAGATTCCACAGAAATAAGGTTAGCAAAGAGATCCAAGAAATACACATGTAACTCTGTGAGTGGAAGTCACACATCACAGAGCAGTTTCTCAGAAAGCTTCTTTCCAGATTTCATCTGAGGATATTTCCTTTTTCACCATAGCCCTCTATAGGCTTCCAAATATCACTTTGCCAATTCCACAAGAACTGTCTTAGCGAAAGGCTTCTTGAGGGGAAAGCTGTAACTCTGTGAGATGATTTCACAGAACACAAAGAAGTTTCTCAGAAAGCTTCTTTCTCTTTGTTATCGGAGGATATTTCCTTTGGCCCTATAGTCTTCAAAGGGATCCGAAATATCTGTTCTCAGATTCCACAGAAATAAGGCTAGCAAAGACATCCAAGAAATACACCTGTAACTCTGTGAGATGAATTAAAAGAACACTAAGCAGTTTCTCAGAAAGCTTCTTTCCAGATTTCATCTGAGGATATTTCCTTTTTCACCATAGCCCTCTAAGGGCTTCCAAATATCACTTTGCCAATTCCACAAGAACTGTCTTAGCGAAAGGCTTCTTGAGGGGAAAGCTGTAACTCTGTGAGATGATTTCACAGAACACAAAGAAGTTTCTCAGAAAGCTTCTTTCTCTTTGTTATCGGAGGATATTTCCTTCGGCCGTATAGTCTTCAAAGGGATCCGAAATATCTGTTCTCAGATTCCACAGAAATAAGGCTAGCAAAGACATCCACGAAATACAGATGTACTCTGTGAGTGGAAGTCACACATCACAGAGCAGTTTCTCAGAAAGCTTCTTTCCAGATTTCTTCTGAGGATATTTCCTTTTTCACCATAGCCCTCTAGGGGCTTCCAAATATCACTTTGCCAATTCCACAAGACTGTGTTAGCGAAAGGCTTCTTGAGGGGAAAGCTGTAACTCTGTGAGATGATTTCACAGAACACAAAGAACTTTCTCAGAAAGCTTCTTTCTCTTTGTTATCGGAGGATATTTCCTTTGGCCCTATAGTCTTCAAAGGGATCCGAAATATCTGTTCTCAGATTCCACAGAAATAAGGCTAGCAAAGAGATCCACGAAATACAGATGTAACTCTGTGAGTGGAAGTCACACATCACAGAGTAGTTTCTCAGAAATCTTCTTTCCAGATTTCATCTGAGGATATTTCCTTTTTCACCATAGCCCTCTATGGGCTTCCAAATATCACTTTGCCAATACCAGAAGAACTGTCTTAGCGAAACGCTTCTTGATGGGAAAGCTGTAACTCTGTGAGATGATTTCACAGAACACAAAGAAGTTTCTCAGAAAGCTTCTTTCTCTTTGTTATCGGAGGATATTTCCTTTGGCCCTATAGTCTTCAAAGGGATCCGAAATATCTGTTCTCAGATTCCACAGAAATAAGGCTAGCAAAGAGATCCACGAAATACAGATGTAACACTGTGAGATGAATTAACAGAACACTAAGCAGTTTCTCAGAAAGCTTCTTTCCAGATTTCATCTGAGGATATTTCCTTTTTCACCATAGCCCTCTATGGGCTTCCAAATATCACTTTGCCAATTCCACCAGAACTGTCATAGCGAAAGGCTTCTTGAGGGGAAAGCTGTAACTCTGTGAGATGATTTCACAGAACACAAAGAACTTTCTCAGAAAGCTTCTTTCTCTTTGTTATCGGAGGATATTTCCTTTGGCCCTATAGTCTTCAAAGGGATCCGAAATATCTGTTCTCAGATTCCACAGAAATAAGGTTAGCAAAGAGATCCACGAAATACAGATGTAACTCTGTGAGTGGAAGTCACACATCACAGAGAAGTTTCTCAGAAAGCTTCTTTCCAGATTTCTTCTGAGGATATTTCCTTTTTCACCATAGCCCTCTAAGGGCTTCCAAATATCACTTTGTCAATTCCACAAGACTGTCTTAGCGAAAGGCTTCTTGAGGGGAAAGCTGTAACTCTGTGAGATGATTTCACAGAACACAAAGAAGTTTCTCAGAAAGCTTCTTTCTCTTTGTTATTGGAGGATATTTCCTTTGGCCCTATAGTCTTCAAAGGGATCCGAAATATCTGTTCTCAGATTCCACAGAAATAAGGCTAGCAAAGAGATCCATGAAATACAGATGTAACTCTGTGAGTGGAAGTCACACATCACAGAGCAGTTTCTCAGACAGCTTCTTTCCAGATTTCATCGGAGGATATTTCCTTTTTCACCATAGTCCTCTATGGGCTTCCAAATATCACTTTGCAAATTCCACAAGAACTGTCTTAGCGGCAGGCTTCTTGAGGGGAAAGCTGTAACTCTGTAAGATGATTTCACAGAACAAAAAGAAGTTTCTCAGAAAGTCTTTCTCTTTGTTATCGGAGGATATTTCCTTTGGCCCTATAGTCTTCAAAGGGATCCGAAATATCTGTTCTCAGATTCCACAGAAATAAGGCTAGCAAAGAGATCCAAGAAATACACCTGTAACTCTGTGAGATGAATTAAAAGAACAGTAAGCAGTTTCTCAGAAAGCTTCTTTCCAGATTTCATCTGAGGATATTTCCTTTTTCACCATAGCCCTCTAAGGGCTTCCAAATATCACTTTGCCAATTCCACAAGAACTGTCTTAGCGAAAGGCTTCTTGAGGGGAAAGCTGTAACTCTGTGAGATGATTTCACAGAACACAAAGAAGTTTCTCAGAAAGCTTCTTTCTCTCTGTTATCGGTGGATATTTCCTTTGGCCCTATAGTCTTCAAGGGATCCGAAATATCTGTTCTCAGATTCCACAGAAATAACGCTAGCAAAGAGATCCACGAAATACAGATGTAACTCTGTGAGATGAATTACCAGAACACTAAGCAGTTTCTCAGAAAGCTTCTTTCCAGATTTCATCTGAGGATATTTCCTTTTTCACCATAGCCCTCTATGGGCTTCCAAATATCACTTTGCCAATTCCACCAGAACTGTCATAGCGAAAGGCTTCTTGAGGGGAAAGCTGTAACTCTGTGAGATGATTTCACAGAACACAAAGAACTTTCTCAGAAAGCTTCTTTCTCTTTGTTATCGGAGGATATTTCCTTTGGCCCTATAGTCTTCAAAGGGATCCGAAATATCTGTTCTCAGATTCCACAGAAATAAGGCTAGCAAAGAGATCCACGAAATACAGATGTAACTCTGTGAGATGAATTTACAGAACACTAAGCAGTTTCTCAGAAAACTTCTTTCCAGATTTCATCTGAGGATATTTCCTTTTTCACCATAGCCCTCTATGGGCTTCCAAATATCACTTTGCCAATTCCACAAGAACTGTCTTAGCGAAAGGCTTCTTGAGGGGAAAGCTGTAACTCTGTGAGATGATTTCACAGAACACAAAGAAGTTTCTCAGAAAGCTTCTTTCTCTTTGTTATCGGAGGATATTTCCTTTGGCCCTATAGTCTTCAAAGGGATCCGAAATATCTGTTCTCAGATTCCACAGAAATAAGGCTAGCAAAGAGATCCAAGAAATACACATGTAACTCTGTGAGTGGAAGTCACACATCACAGAGCAGTTTCTCAGAAAGCTTCTTTCCAGATTTCATCTGAGGATATTTCCGTTTTCACCAAAGCCCTCTATGGGCTTCCAAATATCACTTTGCCAATTCCACAAGAACTGTCCTAGCGAAAGGCTTCTTGAGGGGAAAGCTGTAACTCTGTGAGATGATTTCACAGAACACAAAGAAGTTTCTGAGAAAGCTTCTTTCTCTTTGTTATCGGAGGATATTTCCTTTGGCCCTATAGTCTTCAAAGGGATCCGAAATATCTGTTCTCAGATTCCACAGAAATAAGGCTAGCAAAGAGATCCAAGAAATACACCTGTAACTCTGTGAGATGAATTAACAGAACACTAAGCAGTTTCTCAGAAAGCTTCTTTCCAGATTTCATCTGAGGATATTTCCTTTTTCACCATAGCCCTCTAAGGGCTTCCAAATATCACTTTGCCAATTCCACAAGAACTGTCTTGACGAAAGGCTTCTTGAGGGGAAAGCTGTAACTCTGTGAGGTGATTTCACAGAACACAAAGAAGTTTCTCAGAAAGCTTCTTTCTCTTTTTTATCGGAGGATATTTCCTTTGGCCCTATAGTCTTCAAAGGGATCCGAAATATCTGTTCTCAGATTCCACAGAAATAAGGCTAGCAAAGAGATCCACGAAACACAGATGTAACTCTGTGAGATGAATTAACAGAACACTAAGCAGTTTCTCAGAAAGCTTCTTTCCATATTTCTTCTGAGGATATTTCCTCTTTCACCATAGCCCTCTATGGGCTTCCAAATATCACTTTGCCAATTCCACAAGAACTGTCTTAGCGAAAGGCTTCTTGAGGGGAAAGCTGTAACTCTGTGAGATGATTTCACAGAACACAAAGAAGTTTCTCAGAAAGCTTCTTTCTCTTTGTTATCGGAGGATATTTCCTTTGGCCCTATAGGCTTCAAAGGATCCGAAATATCTGTTCTCAGATTCCACAGAAATAAGGCTAGCAAAGAGATACACGAAATATACATGTAACTCTGTGAGATGAATTAACAGAACACTAAGCAGTTTCTCAGAAAGCTTCTTTCCAGATTTCATCTGAGGATATTTCCTTTTTCACCATAGCCCTCTATGGGCTTCCAAATATCACTTTGCCAATTCCAGAAGAACTGTGTTATCGAAAGACTTCTTGAGGGGAAAGCTGTAACTCTGTGAGATGATTTCACAGTACACAAAGAAGTTTCTCAGAAAGCTTCTTTCTCTTTGTTATCGCAGGATATTTCCTTTGGCCCTATTGTCTTCAAAGGGATCCGAAATATCTGTTCTCAGATTCCACAGAAATAAGGCTAGCAAAGAGATCCACGAAATACAGATGTAACTCCGTGAGTGGAAGTCACACATCACAGAGCAGTTTCTCAGAAAGCTTCTTTCCAGATTTCTTCTGAGGATATTTCCCTTTTTACCATAGCCCTCTATGGGCTTCCAAATATCACTTTGCGAATTCCACAAGACTGTCTTAGCGAAAGGCTTCTTGAGGGGATAGCTGTAACTCTGTGAGATGATTTCACAGAACACAAAGAAGTTTCTCAGAAAGCTTCTTTCTCTTTGTTATCGGAGGATATTTCCTTTGGCCCTATAGTCTTCAAAGGGATCCGAAATATCTGTTCTCAGATTCCACAGAAATAAGGCTAGAAAAGAGATCCAAGAAATACACATGTAACTCTGTGAGTGGAAGTCACACATCACAGAGCAGTTTCTCAGAAAGCTTCTTTCCAGATTTCATCTGAGGATATTTCCTTTTTCACCATAGCCCTCTATGGGCTTCCAAATATCACTTTGCCAATTCCACAAGAACTGTCCTAGCGAAAGGCTTCTTGAGGGGAAAGCTGTAACTCTGTGAGATGATTTCACAGAACACAAAGAAGTTTCTCAGAAATCTTCTTTCTCTTTGTTATCGGAGGATATTTCCTTTGGCCCTATAGTCTTCAAAGGGATCCGAAATATCTGTTGTCAGATTCCACAGAAATAAGGCTAGCAAAGAGATCCAAGAAATACACCTGTAACTCTGTGAGATGAATTAAAAGAACACTAAGCAGTTTCTCAGAAAGCTTCTTTCCAGATTTCATCTGAGGATATTTCCTTTTTCACCATAGCCCTCTAAGGGCTTCCAAATATCACTTTGCCAATTCCACAAGAACTGTCTTGACGAAAGGCTTCTTGAGGGGAAAGCTGTAACTCTGTGAGGTGATTTCACAGAACACAAAGAAGTTTCTCAGAAAGTTTCTTTCTCTTTTTTATCGGAGGATATTTCCTTTGGCACTATAGTCTTCAAAGGGATCCGAAATATCTGTTCTCAGATTCCACAGAAATAAGGCTAGCAAAGAGATACACGAAATATACATGTAACTCTGTGAGATGAATTAACAGAACACTAAGCAGTTTCTCAGAAAGCTTCTTTCCAGATTTCATCTGAGGATATTTCCTTTTTCACCATAGCCCTCTATGGGCTTCCAAATATCACTTTGCCAATTCCAGAAGAACTGTGTTAGCGAAAGACTTCTTTAGGGGAAAGCTGTAACTCTGTGAGATGATTTCACAGAACACAAAGAAGTTTCTCAGAAAGCTTCTTTCTCTTTGTTATCGCAGGATATTTCCTTTGGCCCTATAGTCTTCAAAGGGATCCGAAATATCTGTTCTCAGATTCCACAGAAATAAGGCTAGCAAAGAGATCCACGAAATACAGATGTAACTCTGTGAGTGGAAGTCACACATCACAGAGCAGTTTCTCAGAGAGCTTCTTTCCAGATTTCTTCTGAGGATATTTCCTTTTTCACCATAGCCCTCTATGGGCTTCCAAATATCACTTTGCCAATTCCACAAGACTGTCTTAGCGAAAGGCTTCTTGAGGGGATAGCTGTAACTCTGTGAGATGATTTCACAGAACACAAAGAAGTTTCTCAGAAAGCTTCTTTCTCTCTGTCATCGGTGGATATTTCCTTTGGCCCTATAGTCTTCAAGGGATCCGAAATATCTGTTCTCAGATTCCACAGAAATAACGCTAGCAAAGAGATCCACGAAATACAGATGTAACTCTGTGAGATGAATTAACAGAACACTAAGCAGTTTCTCAGAAAGCTTCTTTCCATATTTCATCTGAGGATATTTCCATTTTCACCATAGCCCTCTATGGGCTTCCAAATATCACTTTGCCAATTCCACAAGAACTGTCTTAGCGAAAGGCTTCTTGAGGGGAAAGCTGTAACTCTGTGAGATGATTTCACAGAACACAAAGAAGTTTCTCAGAAAGCTTCTTTCTCTTTGTTATCGGAGGATATTTCCTTTGGCCCTAGACTCTTCAAAGGGATCCGAAATATCTGTTCTCAGATTCCACAGAAATAAGGCTAGCAAAGAGATCCACGAAACACAGATGTAACTCTGTGAGATGAATTAACAGAACACTAAGCAGTTTCTCAGAAAGCTTCTTTCCATATTTCTTCTGAGGATATTTCCTTTTTCACCATAGCCCTCTATGGGCTTCCAAATATCACTTTGCCAATTCCAGAAGAACTGTGTTATCGAAAGACTTCTTGAGGGGAAAGCTGTAACTCTGTGAGATGATTTCACAGTACACAAAGAAGTTTCTCAGAAAGCTTCTTTCTCTTTGTTATCGCAGGATATTTCCTTTGGCCCTATTGTCTTCAAAGGGATCCGAAATATCTGTTCTCAGATTCCACAGAAATAAGGCTAGCAAAGAGATCCACGAAATACAGATGTAACTCTGTGAGTGGAAGTCACACATCACAGAGCAGTTTCTCAGAAAGCTTCTTTCCAGATTTCTTCTGAGGATATTTCCCTTTTTACCATAGCCCTCTATGGGCTTCCAAATATCACTTTGCGAATTCCACAAGACTGTCTTAGCGAAAGGCTTCTTGAGGGGATAGCTGTAACTCTGTGAGATGATTTCACAGAACACAAAGAAGTTTCTCAGAAAGCTTCTTTCTCTTTGTTATCGGAGGATATTTCCTTTGGCCCTATAGTCTTCAAAGGGATCCGAAATATCTGTTCTCAGATTCCACAGAAATAAGGCTAGAAAAGAGATCCAAGAAATACACATGTAACTCTGTGAGTGGAAGTCACACATCACAGAGCAGTTTCTCAGAAAGCTTCTTTCCAGATTTCATCTGAGGATATTTCCTTTTTCACCATAGCCCTCTATGGGCTTCCAAATATCACTTTGCCAATTCCACAAGAACTGTCCTAGCGAAAGGCTTCTTGAGGGGAAAGCTGTAACTCTGTGAGATGATTTCACAGAACACAAAGAAGTTTCTCAGAAAGCTTCTTTCTCTTTGTTATCGGAGGATATTTCCTTTGGCCCTATAGTCTTCAAAGGGATCCGAAATATCTGTTGTCAGATTCCACAGAAATAAGGCTAGCAAAGAGATCCAAGAAATACACCTGTAACTCTGTGAGATGAATTAAAAGAACACTAAGCAGTTTCTCAGAAAGCTTCTTTCCAGATTTCATCTGAGGATATTTCCTTTTTCACCATAGCCCTCTAAGGGCTTCCAAATATCACTTTGCCAATTCCACAAGAACTGTCTTGACGAAAGGCTTCTTGAGGGGAAAGCTGTAACTCTGTGAGGTGATTTCACAGAACACAAAGAAGTTTCTCAGAAAGCTTCTTTCTCTTTTTTATCGGAGGATATTTCCTTTGGCCCTATAGTCTTCAAAGGGATCCGAAATATCTGTTCTCAGATTCCACAGAAATAAGGCTAGCAAAGAGATACACGAAATATACATGTAACTCTGTGAGATGAATTAACAGAACACTAAGCAGTTTCTCAGAAAGCTTCTTTCCAGATTTCATCTGAGGATATTTCCTTTTTCACCATAGCCCTCTATGGGCTTCCAAATATCACTTTGCCAATTCCAGAAGAACTGTGTTAGCGAAAGACTTCTTTAGGGGAAAGCTGTAACTCTGTGAGATGATTTCACAGAACACAAAGAAGTTTCTCAGAAAGCTTCTTTCTCTTTGTTATCGCAGGATATTTCCTTTGGCCCTATAGTCTTCAAAGGGATCCGAAATATCTGTTCTCAGATTCCACAGAAATAAGGCTAGCAAAGAGATCCTCGAAATACAGATGTAACTCTGTGAGTGGAAGTCACACATCACAGAGCAGTTTCTCAGAGAGCTTCTTTCCAGATTTCTTCTGAGGATATTTCCTTTTTCACCATAGCCCTCTATGGGCTTCCAAATATCACTTTGCCAATTCCACAAGACTGTCTTAGCGAAAGGCTTCTTGAGGGGATAGCTGTAACTCTGTGAGATGATTTCACAGAACACAAAGAAGTTTCTCAGAAAGCTTCTTTCTCTCTGTCATCGGTGGATATTTCCTTTGGCCCTATAGTCTTCAAGGGATCCGAAATATCTGTTCTCAGATTCCACAGAAATAACGCTAGCAAAGAGATCCACGAAATACAGATGTAACTCTGTGAGATGAATTAACAGAACACTAAGCAGTTTCTCAGAAAGCTTCTTTCCAGATTTCATCTGAGGATATTTCCTTTTTCACCATAGCCCTCTATGGGCTTCCAAATATCACTTTGCCAATTCCACAAGAACTGTCTTAGCGATAGGCTTCTTGAGGGGAAAGCTGTAACTCTGTGAGATGATTTCACAGAACACAAAGAAGTTTCTCAGAAAGCTTCTTTCTCTTTGTTATCGGAGGATATTTCCTTTGGCCCTATAGTCTTCAAAGGGATCCGAAATATCTGTTCTCAGATTCCACAGAAATAAGGCTAGCAAAGAGATCCACGAAATACAGATGTAACTCTGTGAGATGAATTAACAGAACACTAAGCAGTTTCTCAGAAAGCTTCTTTCCAGATTTCATCTGAGGATATTTGCTTTTTCACCATAGCCCTCTATGGGCTTCCAAATATCACTTTGCCAATTCCACAAGAACTGTCTTAGCGAAAGGCTTCTTGAGGGGAAAGCTGTAACTCTGTGAGATGATTTCACAGAACACAAAGAAGTTTCTCAGAAAGCTTCTTTCTCTTTGTTATCGGAGGATATTTCCTTCGGCCGTATAGTCTTCAAAGGGATCCGAAATATCTGTTCTCAGATTCCACAGAAATAAGGCTAGCAAAGAGATCCACGAAATACAGATGTACTCTGTGAGTGGAAGTCACACATCACAGAGCAGTTTCTCAGAAAGCTTCTTTCCAGATTTCTTCTGAGGATATTTCCTTTTTCACCATAGCCCTCTAGGGGCTTCCAAATATCACTTTGCCAATTCCACAAGACTGTGTTAGCGAAAGGCTTCTTGAGGGGAAAGCTGTAACTCTGTGAGATGATTTCACAGAACACAAAGAACTTTCTCAGAAAGCTTCTTTCTCTTTGTTATCGGAGGATATTTCCTTTGGCCCTATAGTCTTCAAAGGGATCCGAAATATCTGTTCTCAGATTCCACAGAAATAAGGCTAGCAAAGAGATCCACGAAATACAGATGTAACTCTGTGAGTGGAAGTCACACATCACAGAGCAGTTTCTCAGAAAGCTTCTTTCCAGATTTCATCTGAGGATATTTCCTTTTTCACCATAGCCCTCTATGGGCTTCCAAATATCACTTTGCCAATACCAGAGGAACTGTCTTAGCGAAACGCTTCTTGATGGGAAAGCTGTAACTCTGTGAGATGATTTCACAGAACACAAAGAAGTTTCTCAGAAAGCTTCTTTCTCTTTGTTATCGGAGGATATTTCCTTTGGCCCTATAGTCTTCAAAGGGATCCGAAATATCTGTTCTCAGATTCCACAGAAATAAGGCTAGCAAAGAGATCCACGAAATACAGATGTAACACTGTGAGATGAATTAACAGAACACTAAGCAGTTTCTCAGAAAGCTTCTTTCCAGATTTCATCTGAGGATATTTCCTTTTTCACCATAGCCCTCTATGGGCTTCCAAATATCACTTTGCCAATTCCACCAGAACTGTCATAGCGAAAGGCTTCTTGAGGGGAAAGCTGTAACTCTGTGAGATGATTTCACAGAACACAAAGAACTTTCTCAGAAAGCTTCTTTCTCTTTGTTATCGGAGGATATTTCCTTTGGCCCTATAGTCTTCAAAGGGATCCGAAATATCTGTTCTCAGATTCCACAGAAATAAGGTTAGCAAAGAGATGCACGAAATACAGATGTAACTCTGTGAGTGGAAGTCACACATCACAGAGAAGTTTCTCAGAAAGCTTCTTTCCAGATTTCTTCTGAGGATATTTCCTTTTTCACCATAGCCCTCTAAGGGCTTCCAAATATCACTTTGCCAATTCCACAAGACTGTCTTAGCGAAAGGCTTCTTGAGGGGAAAGCTGTAACTCTGTGAGATGATTTCACAGAACACAAAGAAGTTTCTCAGAAAGCTTCTTTCTCTTTGTTATTGGAGGATATTTCCTTTGGCCCTATCGTCTTCAAAGGGATCCGAAATATCTGTTCTCAGATTCCACAGAAATAAGGCTAGCAAAGAGATCCATGAAATACAGATGTAACTCTGTGAGTGGAAGTCACACATCACAGAGCAGTTTCTCAGACAGCTTCTTTCCAGATTTCATCGGAGGATATTTCCTTTTTCACCATAGTCCTCTATGGGCTTCCAAATATCACTTTGCAAATTCCACAAGAACTGTCTTAGCGACAGGCTTCTTGAGGGGAAAGCTGTAACTCTGTGAGATGATTTCACAGCACACAAAGAAGTTTCTCAGAAAGTCTTTCTCTTTGTTATCGGAGGATATTTCCTTTGGCCCTATAGTCTTCAAAGGGATCCGAAATATCTGTTCTCAGATTCCACAGAAATAAGGCTAGCAAAGAGATCCAAGAAATACACCTGTAACTCTGTGAGATGAATTAAAAGAACAGTAAGCAGTTTCTCAGAAAGCTTCTTTCCAGATTTCATCTGAGGATATTTCCTTTTTCACCATAGCCCTCTAAGGGCTTCCAAATATCACTTTGCCAATTCCACAAGAACTGTCTTAGCGAAAGGCTTCTTGAGGGGAAAGCTGTAACTCTGTGAGATGATTTCACAGAACACAAAGAAGTTTCTCAGAAAGCTTCTTTCTCTCTGTTATCGGTGGATATTTCCTTTGGCCCTATAGTCTTCAAGGGATCCGAAATATCTGTTCTCAGATTCCACAGAAATAACGCTAGCAAAGAGATCCACGAAATACAGATGTAACTCTGTGAGATGAATTACCAGAACACTAAGCAGTTTCTCAGAAAGCTTCTTTCCAGATTTCATCTGAGGATATTTCCTTTTTCACCATAGCCCTCTATGGGCTTCCAAATATCACTTTGCCAATTCCACCAGAACTGTCATAGCGAAAGGCTTCTTGAGGGGAAAGCTGTAACTCTGTGAGATGATTTCACAGAACACAAAGAACTTTCTCAGAAAGCTTCTTTCTCTTTGTTATCGGAGGATATTTCCTTTGGCCCTATAGTCTTCAAAGGGATCCGAAATATCTGTTCTCAGATTCCACAGAAATAAGGCTAGCAAAGAGATCCACGAAATACAGATGTAACTCTGTGAGATGAATTTACAGAACACTAAGCAGTTTCTCAGAAAACTTCTTTCCAGATTTCATCTGAGGATATTTCCTTTTTCACCATAGCCCTCTATGGGCTTCCAAATATCACTTTGCCAATTCCACAAGAACTGTCTTAGCGAAAGGCTTCTTGAGGGGAAAGCTGTAACTCTGTGAGATGATTTCACAGAACACAAAGAAGTTTCTCAGAAAGCTTCTTTCTCTTTGTTATCGGAGGATATTTCCTTTGGCCCTATAGTCTTCAAAGGGATCCGAAATATCTGTTCTCAGATTCCACAGAAATAAGGCTAGCAAAGAGATCCAAGAAATACACATGTAACTCTGTGAGTGGAAGTCACACATCACAGAGCAGTTTCTCAGAAAGCTTCTTTCCAGATTTCATCTGAGGATATTTCCGTTTTCACCAAAGCCCTCTATGGGCTTCCAAATATCACTTTGCCAATTCCACAAGAACTGTCCTAGCGAAAGGCTTCTTGAGGGGAAAGCTGTAACTCTGTGAGATGATTTCACAGAACACAAAGAAGTTTCTGAGAAAGCTTCTTTCTCTTTGTTATCGGAGGATATTTCCTTTGGCCCTATAGTCTTCAAAGGGATCCGAAATATCTGTTCTCAGATTCCACAGAAATAAGGCTAGCAAAGAGATCCAAGAAATACACCTGTAACTCTGTGAGATGAATTAACAGAACACTAAGCAGTTTCTCAGAAAGCTTCTTTCCAGATTTCATCTGAGGATATTTCCTTTTTCACCATAGCCCTCTAAGGGCTTCCAAATATCACTTTGCCAATTCCACAAGAACTGTCTTGACGAAAGGCTTCTTGAGGGGAAAGCTGTAACTCTGTGAGGTGATTTCACAGAACACAAAGAAGTTTCTCAGAAAGCTTCTTTCTCTTTTTTATCGGAGGATATTTCCTTTGGCCCTATAGTCTTCAAAGGGATCCGAAATATCTGTTCTCAGATTCCACAGAAATAAGGCTAGCAAAGAGATCCACGAAACACAGATGTAACTCTGTGAGATGAATTTACAGAACACTAAGCAGTTTCTCAGAAAGCTTCTTTCCATATTTCATCTGAGGATATTTCCTTTTTCACCATAGCCCTCTATGGGCTTCCAAATATCACTTTGCCTATTCCACAAGAACTGTCTTAGCGAAAGGCTTCTTGAGGGGAAAGCTGTAACTCTGTGAGATGATTTCACAGAACACAAAGAAGTTTCTCAGAAAGCTTCTTTCTCTTTGTTATCGGAGGATATTTCCTTTGGCCCTATAGGCTTCAAAGGATCCGAAATATCTGTTCTCAGATTCCACAGAAATAAGGCTAGCAAAGAGATACACGAAATATACATGTAACTCTGTGAGATGAATTAACAGAACACTAAGCAGTTTCTCAGAAAGCTTCATTCCAGGTTTCATCTGAGGATATTTCCTTTTTCACCATAGCCCTCTATGGGCTTCCAAATATCACTTTGCCAATTCCAGAAGAACTGTGTTAGCGAAAGACTTCTTGAGGGGAAAGCTGTAACTCTGTGAGATGATTTCACAGTACACAAAGAAGTTTCTCAGAAAGCTTCTTTCTCTTTGTTATCGCAGGATATTTCCTTTGGCCCTATAGTCTTCAAAGGGATCCGAAATATCTGTTCTCAGATTCCACAGAAATAAGGCTAGCAAAGAGATCCACGAAATACAGATGTAACTCTGTGAGTGGAAGTCACACATCACAGAGCAGTTTCTCAGAAAACTTCTTTCCAGATTTCTTCTGAGGATATTTCCCTTTTTACCATAGCCCTCTATGGGCTTCCAAATATCACTTTGCGAATTCCACAAGACTGTCTTAGCGAAAGGCTTCTTGAGGGGATAGCTGTAACTCTGTGAGATGATTTCACAGAACACAAAGAAGTTTCTCAGAAAGCTTCTTTCTCTTTGTTATCGGAGGATATTTCCTTTGGCCCTATAGTCTTCAAAGGGATCCGAAATATCTGTTCTCAGATTCCACAGAAATAAGGCTAGAAAAGAGATCCAAGAAATACACATGTAACTCTGTGAGTGGAAGTCACACATCACAGAGCAGTTTCTCAGAAAGCTTCTTTCCAGATTTCATCTGAGGATATTTCCTTTTTCACCATAGCCCTCTATGGGCTTCCAAATATCACTTTGCCAATTCCACAAGAACTGTCCTAGCGAAAGGCTTCTTGAGGGGAAAGCTGTAACTCTGTGAGATGATTTCACAGAACACAAAGAAGTTTCTCAGAAAGCTTCTTTCTCTTTGTTATCGGAGGATATTTCCTTTGGCCCTATAGTCTTCAAAGGGATCCGAAATATCTGTTGTCAGATTCCACAGAAATAAGGCTAGCAAAGAGATCCAAGAAATACACCTGTAACTCTGTGAGATGAATTAAAAGAACACTAAGCAGTTTCTCAGAAAGCTTCTTTCCAGATTTCATCTGAGGATATTTCCTTTTTCACCATAGCCCTCTAAGGGCTTCCAAATATCACTTTGCCAATTCCACAAGAACTGTCATAGCGAAAGGCTTCTTGAGGGGAAAGCTGTAACTCTGTGAGGTGATTTCACAGAACACAAAGAAGTTTCTCAGAAAGCTTCTTTCTCTTTGTTATCGGAGGATATTTCCTTTGGCCCTATAGTCTTCAAAGGGATCCGAAATATCTGTTCTCAGATTCCACAGAAATAAGGCTAGCAAAGAGATACACGAAATATACATGTAACTCTGTGAGATGAATTAACAGAACACTAAGCAGTTTCTCAGAAAGCTTCTTTCCAGATTTCATCTGAGGATATTTCCTTTTTCACCATAGCCCTCTATGGGCTTCCAAATATCACTTTGCCAATTCCACAAGAACTGTCTTAGCGAAAGGCTTCTTGAGGGGAAAGCTGTAACTCTGTGAGATGATTTCACAGAACACAAAGAAGTTTCTCAGAAAGCTTCTTTCTCTTTGTTATCGCAGGATATTTCCTTTGGCCCTATAGTCTTCAAAGGGATCCGAAATATCTGTTCTCAGATTCCACAGAAATAAGGCTAGCAAAGAGATCCACGAAATACAGATGTAACTCTGTGAGTGGAAGTCACACATCACAGAGCAGTTTCTCAGAGAGCTTCTTTCCAGATTTCTTCTGAGGATATTTCCTTTTTTACCATAGCCCTCTATGGGCTTCCAAATATCACTTTGCCAATTCCACAAGACTGTCTTAGCGAAAGGCTTCTTGAGGGGATAGCTGTAACTCTGTGAGATGATTTCACAGAACACAAAGAAGTTTCTCAGAAAGCTTCTTTCTCTCTGTCATCGGTGGATATTTCCTTTGGCCCTATAGTCTTCAAGGGATCCGAAATATCTGTTCTCAGATTCCACAGAAATAACGCTAGCAAAGAGATCCACGAAATACAGATGTAACTCTGTGAGATGAATTAACAGAACACTAAGCAGTTTCTCAGAAAGCTTCTTTCCAGATTTCATCTGAGGATATTTCCTTTTTCACCATTGCCCTCTATGGGCTTCCAAATATCACATTGCCAATTCCACAAGAACTGTCTTAGCGAAAGGCTTCTTGAGGGGAAAGCTGTAACTCTGTGAGATGATTTCACAGAACACAAAGAAGTTTCTCAGAAAGCTTCTTTCTCTTTGTTATCGGAGGATATTTCCTTTGGCCCTATAGTCTTCAAAGGGTTCCGAAATATCTCTTCTCAGATTCCACAGAAATAAGGCTAGCAAAGAGATCCACGAAATACAGATGTAACTCTGTGAGATGAATTTACAGAACACTAAGCAGTTTCTCAGAAAGCTTCTTTCCATATTTCATCTGAGGATATTTCCTTTTTCACCATAGCCCTCTATGGGCTTCCAAATATCACTTTGCCAATTCCACAAGAACTGTCTTAGCGAAAGGCTTCTTGAGGGGAAAGCTGTAACTCTGTGAGATGATTTCACAGAACACAAAGAAGTTTCTCAGAAAGCTTCTTTCTCTTTGTTATCGGAGGATATTTCCTTTGGCCCTATAGGCTTCAAAGGATCCGAAATATCTGTTCTCAGATTCCACAGAAATAAGGCTAGAAAAGAGATACACGAAATATACATGTAACTCTGTGAGATGAATTAACAGAACACTAAGCAGTTTCTCAGAAAGCTTCTTTCCAGATTTCATCTGAGGATATTTCCTTTTTCACCATAGCCCTCTATGGGCTTCCAAATATCACTTTGCCAATTCCAGAAGAACTGTCTTAGCGAAAGTCTTCTTGAGGGGAAAGCTGTAACTCTGTGAGATGATTTCACAGTACACAAAGAAGTTTCTCAGAAAGCTTCTTTCTCTTTGTTATCGCAGGATATTTCCTTTGGCCCTATAGTCTTCAAAGGGATCTGAAATATCTGTTCTCAGATTCCACAGAAATAAGGCTAGCAAAGAGATCCACGAAACACAGATGTAACTCTGTGAGTGGAAGTCACACATCACAGAGCAGTTTCTCAGAAAGCTTCTTTCCAGATTTCTTCTGAGGATATTTCCTTTTTTACCATAGCCCTCAATGGGCTTCCAAATATCACTTTGCAAATTCCACAAGACTGTCTTAGCGAAAGGCTTCTTGAGGGGATAGCTGTAACTCTGTGAGATGATTTCACAGAACACAAAGAAGTTTCTCAGAAAGCTTCTTTCTCTCTGTTATCGGTGGATATTTCCTTTGGCCCTATAGTCTTCAAGGGATCCGAAATATCTGTTCTCAGATTCCACAGAAATAACGCTAGCAAAGAGATCCACGAAATACAGATGAAACTCTGTGAGATGAATTAACAGAACACTAAGCAGTTTCTCAGAAAGCTTCTTTCCAGATTTCATCTGAGGATATTTCCTTTTTCACCATTGCCCTCTATGGGCTTCCAAATATCACTTTGCCAATTCCACAAGAACTGTCTTAGCGAAAGGCTTCTTGAGGGGAAAGCTGTAACTCTGTGAGATGATTTCACAGAACACAAAGAAGTTTCTCAGAAAGCTTCTTTCTCTTTGTTATCGGAGGATATTTCCTTTGGCCCTATAGTCTTCAAAGGGATCCGAAATATCTGTTCTCAGATTCCACAGAAATAAGGCTAGCAAAGAGATACACGAAATATACATGTAACTCTGTGAGATGAATTAACAGAACACTAAGCAGTTTCTCAGAAAGCTTCTTTCCAGATTTCATCTGAGGATATTTCCTTTTTCACCATAGCCCTCTAAGGGCTTCCAAATATCAGTTTGCCAATTCCAGAAGAACTGTCTTAGCGAAAGGCTTCTTGAGGGGAAAGCTGTAACTCTGTGAGATGATTTCACAGAACACAAAGAAGTTTCTCAGAAAGCTTCTTTCTCTTTGTTATCGCAGGATATTTCCTTTGGCCCTATAGTCTTCAAAGGGATCCGAAATATCTGTTCTCAGATTCCACAGAAATAAGGCTAGCAAAGAGATCCACGAAATACAGATGTAACTCTGTGAGTGGAAGTCACACATCACAGAGCAGTTTCTCAGAGAGCTTCTTTCCAGATTTCTTCTGAGGATATTTCCTTTTTTACCATAGCCCTCTATGGGCTTCCAAATATCACTTTGCCAATTCCACAAGACTGTCTTAGCGAAAGGCTTCTTGAGGGGATAGCTGTAACTCTGTGAGATGATTTCACAGAACACAAAGAAGTTTCTCAGAAAGCTTCTTTCTCTCTGTCATCGGTGGATATTTCCTTTGGCCCTATAGTCTTCAAGGGATCCGAAATATCTGTTCTCAGATTCCACAGAAATAACGCTAGCAAAGAGATCCACGAAATACAGATGTAACTCTGTGAGATGAATTAACAGAACACTAAGCAGTTTCTCAGAAAGCTTCTTTCCAGATTTCATCTGAGGATATTTCCTTTTTCACCATTGCCCTCTATGGGCTTCCAAATATCACATTGCCAATTCCACAAGAACTGTCTTAGCGAAAGGCTTCTTGAGGGGAAAGCTGTAACTCTGTGAGATGATTTCACAGAACACAAAGAAGTTTCTCAGAAAGCTTCTTTCTCTTTGTTATCGGAGGATATTTCCTTTGGCCCTATAGTCTTCAAAGGGTTCCGAAATATCTCTTCTCAGATTCCACAGAAATAAGGCTAGCAAAGAGATCCACGAAATACAGATGTAACTCTGTGAGATGAATTTACAGAACACTAAGCAGTTTCTCAGAAAGCTTCTTTCCATATTTCATCTGAGGATATTTCCTTTTTCACCATAGCCCTCTATGGGCTTCCAAATATCACTTTGCCAATTCCACAAGAACTGTCTTAGCGAAAGGCTTCTTGAGGGGAAAGCTGTAACTCTGTGAGATGATTTCACAGAACACAAAGAAGTTTCTCAGAAAGCTTCTTTCTCTTTGTTATCGGAGGATATTTCCTTTGGCCCTATAGGCTTCAAAGGATCCGAAATATCTGTTCTCAGATTCCACAGAAATAAGGCTAGAAAAGAGATACACGAAATATACATGTAACTCTGTGAGATGAATTAACAGAACACTAAGCAGTTTCTCAGAAAGCTTCTTTCCAGATTTCATCTGAGGATATTTCCTTTTTCACCATAGCCCTCTATGGGCTTCCAAATATCACTTTGCCAATTCCAGAAGAACTGTCTTAGCGAAAGTCTTCTTGAGGGGAAAGCTGTAACTCTGTGAGATGATTTCACAGTACACAAAGAAGTTTCTCAGAAAGCTTCTTTCTCTTTGTTATCGCAGGATATTTCCTTTGGCCCTATAGTCTTCAAAGGGATCTGAAATATCTGTTCTCAGATTCCACAGAAATAAGGCTAGCAAAGAGATCCACGAAATACAGATGTAACTCTGTGAGTGGAAGTCACACATCACAGAGCAGTTTCTCAGAAAGCTTCTTTCCAGATTTCTTCTGAGGATATTTCCTTTTTTACCATAGCCCTCAATGGGCTTCCAAATATCACTTTGCAAATTCCACAAGACTGTCTTAGCGAAAGGCTTCTTGAGGGGATAGCTGTAACTCTGTGAGATGATTTCACAGAACACAAAGAAGTTTCTCAGAAAGCTTCTTTCTCTCTGTTATCGGTGGATATTTCCTTTGGCCCTATAGTCTTCAAGGGATCCGAAATATCTGTTCTCAGATTCCACAGAAATAACGCTAGCAAAGAGATCCACGAAATACAGATGAAACTCTGTGAGATGAATTAACAGAACACTAAGCAGTTTCTCAGAAAGCTTCTTTCCAGATTTCATCTGAGGATATTTCCTTTTTCACCATTGCCCTCTATGGGCTTCCAAATATCACTTTGCCAATTCCACAAGAACTGTCTTAGCGAAAGGCTTCTTGAGGGGAAAGCTGTAACTCTGTGAGATGATTTCACAGAACACAAAGAAGTTTCTCAGAAAGCTTCTTTCTCTTTGTTATCGGAGGATATTTCCTTTGGCCCTATAGTCTTCAAAGGGATCCGAAATATCTGTTCTCAGATTCCACAGAAATAAGGCTAGCAAAGAGATACACGAAATATACATGTAACTCTGTGAGATGAATTAACAGAACACTAAGCAGTTTCTCAGAAAGCTTCTTTCCAGATTTCATCTGAGGATATTTCCTTTTTCACCATAGCCCTCTATGGGCTTCCAAATATCACTTTGCCAATTCCAGAAGAACTGTCTTAGCGAAAGGCTTCTTGAGGGGAAAGCTGTAACTCTGTGAGATGATTTCACAGAACACAAAGAAGTTTCTCAGAAAGCTTCTTTCTCTTTGTTATCGCAGGATATTTCCTTTGGCCCTATAGTCTTCAAAGGGATCCGAAATATCTGTTCTCAGATTCCACAGAAATAAGGCTAGCAAAGAGATCCACGAAATACAGATGTAACTCTGTGAGTGGAAGTCACACATCACAGAGCAGTTTCTCAGAGAGCTTCTTTCCAGATTTCTTCTGAGGATATTTCCTTTTTTACCATAGCCCTCTATGGGCTTCCAAATATCACTTTGCCAATTCCACAAGACTGTCTTAGCGAAAGGCTTCTTGAGGGGATAGCTGTAACTCTGTGAGATGATTTCACAGAACACAAAGAAGTTTCTCAGAAAGCTTCTTTCTCTCTGTCATCGGTGGATATTTCCTTTGGCCCTATAGTCTTCAAGGGATCTGAAATATCTGTTCTCAGATTCCACAGAAATAACGCTAGCAAAGAGATCCACGAAATACAGATGTAACTCTGTGAGATGAATTAACAGAACACTAAGCAGTTTCTCAGAAAGCTTCTTTCCAGATTTCATCTGAGGATATTTCCTTTTTCACCATTGCCCTCTATGGGCTTCCAAATATCACATTGCCAATTCCACAAGAACTGTCTTAGCGAAAGGCTTCTTGAGGGGAAAGCTGTAACTCTGTGAGATGATTTCACAGAACACAAAGAAGTTTCTCAGAAAGCTTCTTTCTCTTTGTTATCGGAGGATATTTCCTTTGGCCCTATAGTCTTCAAAGGGTTCCGAAATATCTCTTCTCAGATTCCACAGAAATAAGGCTAGCAAAGAGATCCACGAAATACAGATGTAACTCTGTGAGATGAATTTACAGAACACTAAGCAGTTTCTCAGAAAGCTTCTTTCCATATTTCATCTGAGGATATTTCCTTTTTCACCATAGCCCTCTATGGGCTTCCAAATATCACTTTGCCAATTCCACAAGAACTGTCTTAGCGAAAGGCTTCTTGAGGGGAAAGCTGTAACTCTGTGAGATGATTTCACAGAACACAAAGAAGTTTCTCAGAAAGCTTCTTTCTCTTTGTTATCGGAGGATATTTCCTTTGGCCCTATAGGCTTCAAAGGATCCGAAATATCTGTTCTCAGATTCCACAGAAATAAGGCTAGAAAAGAGATACACGAAATATACATGTAACTCTGTGAGATGAATTAACAGAACACTAAGCAGTTTCTCAGAAAGCTTCTTTCCAGATTTCATCTGAGGATATTTCCTTTTTCACCATAGCCCTCTATGGGCTTCCAAATATCACTTTGCCAATTCCAGAAGAACTGTCTTAGCGAAAGTCTTCTTGAGGGGAAAGCTGTAACTCTGTGAGATGATTTCACAGTACACAAAGAAGTTTCTCAGAAAGCTTCTTTCTCTTTGTTATCGCAGGATATTTCCTTTGGCCCTATAGTCTTCAAAGGGATCTGAAATATCTGTTCTCAGATTCCACAGAAATAAGGCTAGCAAAGAGATCCACGAAATACAGATGTAACTCTGTGAGTGGAAGTCACACATCACAGAGCAGTTTCTCAGAAAGCTTCTTTCCAGATTTCTTCTGAGGATATTTCCTTTTTTACCATAGCCCTCAATGGGCTTCCAAATATCACTTTGCAAATTCCACAAGACTGTCTTAGCGAAAGGCTTCTTGAGGGGATAGCTGTAACTCTGTGAGATGATTTCACAGAACACAAAGAAGTTTCTCAGAAAGCTTCTTTCTCTCTGTTATCGGTGGATATTTCCTTTGGCCCTATAGTCTTCAAGGGATCCGAAATATCTGTTCTCAGCTTCCACAGAAATAACGCTAGCAAAGAGATCCACGAAATACAGATGTAACTCTGTGAGATGAATTAACAGAACACTAAGCAGTTTCTCAGAAAGCTTCTTTCCAGATTTCATCTGAGGATATTTCCTTTTTCACCATTGCCCTCTATGGGCTTCCAAATATCACTTTGCCAATTCCACAAGAACTGTCTTAGCGAAAGGCTTCTTGAGGGGAAAGCTGTAACTCTGTGAGATGATTTCACAGAACACAAAGAAGTTTCTCAGAAAGCTTCTTTCTCTTTGTTATCGGAGGATATTTCCTTTGGCCCTATAGTCTTCAAAGGGATCCGAAATATCTGTTCTCAGATTCCACAGAAATAAGGCTAGCAAAGAGATCCAAGAAATACACATGTAACTCTGTGAGTGGAAGTCACACAATCAGAGCAGTTTCTCAGAAAGCTTCTTTCCAGATTTCATCTGAGGATATTTCCTTTTTCACCATAGCCCTCTATGGGCTTCCAAATATCACTTTGCCAATTCCACAAGAACTGTCCTAGCGAAAGGCTTCTTGAGGGGAAAGCTGTAACTCTGTGAGATGATTTCACAGAACACAAAGAAGTTTCTCAGAAAGCTTCTTTCTCTTTGTTATCGGAGGATATTTCCTTTGGCCCTATAGTCTTCAAAGGGTCCGAAATATCTGTTGTCAGATTCCACAGAAATAAGGCTAGCAAAGAGATCCAAGAAATACACCTGTAACTCTTTGAGATGAATTAAAAGAACACTAAGCAGTTTCTCAGAAAGCTTCTTTCCAGATTTCATCTGAGGATATTTCCTTTTTCACCATAGCCCTCTAAGGGATTCCAAATATCACTTTGCCAATTCCAAAAGAACTGTCTTGACGAAAGGCTTCTTGAGGGGAAAGCTGTAACTCTGTGAGGTGATTTCACAGAACACAAAGAAGTTTCTCAGAAAGCTTCTTTCTATTTTTTATCGGAGGATATTTCCTTTGGCCCTATAGTCTTCAAAGGGATCCGAAATATCTGTTCTCAGATTCCACAGAAATAAGGCTAGCAAAGAGATACACGAAATATACATGTAACTCTGTGAGGTGAATTAACAGAACACTAAGCAGTTTCTCAGAAAGCTTCTTTCCAGATTTCATCTGAGGATATTTCCTTTTTCACCATAGCCCTCTATGGGCTTCCAAATATCACTTTGCCAATTCCAGAAGAACTGTCTTAGCGAAAGGCTTCTTGAGGGGAAAGCTGTAACTCTGTGAGATGATTTCACAGTACACAAAGAAGTTTCTCAGAAAGCTTCTTTCTCTTTGTTATCGCAGGATATTTCCTTTGGCCCTATAGTCTTCAAAGGGATCCGAAATATCTGTTCTCAGATTCCACAGAAATAAGGCTAGCAAAGAGATCCACGAAATACAGATGTAACTCTGTCAGTGGAAGTCACACATCACAGAGCAGTTTCTCAGAAAGCTTCTTTCCAGATTTCTTCTGAGGATATTTCCTTTTTTACCATAGCCCTCTATGGGCTTCCAAATATCACTTTGCCAATTCCACAAGACTGTCTTAGCGAAAGGCTTCTTGAGGGGATAGCTGTAACTCTGTGAGATGATTTCACAGAACACAAAGAAGTTTCTCAGAAAGCTTCTTTCTCTCTGTCATCGGTGGATATTTCCTTTGGCCCTATAGTCTTCAAGGGATCCGAAATATCTGTTCTCAGATTCCACAGAAATAAGGCTAGCAAAGAGATCCACGAAATACAGATGTAACTCTGTGAGATGAATTAACAGAACACTAAGCAGTTTCTCAGAAAGCTTCTTTCCAGATTTCATCCGAGGATATTTCCTTTTTCACCATTGCCCTCTATGGGCTTCCAAATATCACTTTGCCAATTCCACAAGAACTGTCTTAGCGAAAGGCTTCTTGAGGGGAAAGCTGTAACTCTGTGAGATGATTTCACAGAACACAAAGAAGTTTCTCAGAAAGCTTCTTTCTCTTTGTTATCGGAGGATATTTCCTTTGGCCCTATAGTCTTCAAAGGGTTCCGAAATATCTCTTCTCAGATTCCACAGAAATAAGGCTAGCAAAGAGATCCACGAAATACAGATGTAACTCTGTGAGATGAATTTACAGAACACTAAGCAGTTTCTCAGAAAGCTTCTTTCCATATTTCATCTGAGGATATTTCCTTTTTCACCATAGCCCTCTATGGGCTTCCAAATATCACTTTGCCAATTCCACAAGAACTGTCTTAGCGAAAGGCTTCTTGAGGGGAAAGCTGTAACTCTGTGAGATGATTTCACAGAACACAAAGAAGTTTCTCAGAAAGCTTCTTTCTCTTTGTTATCGGAGGATATTTCCTTTGGCCCTATAGGCTTCAAAGGATCGAAATATCTGTTCTCAGATTCCACAGAAATAAGGCTAGCAAAGAGATACACGAAATATACATGTAACTCTGTGAGATGAATTAACAGAACACTAAGCAGTTTCTCAGAAAGCTTCTTTCCAGATTTCATCTGAGGATATTTCCTTTTTCACCATAACCCTCTATGGGCTTCCAAATATCACTTTGCCAATTCCAGAAGAACTGTCTTAGTGAATGGCTTCTTGAGGGGAAAGCTGTAACTCTGTGAGATGATTTCACAGTACACAAAGAAGTTTCTCAGAAAGCTTCTTTCTCTTTGTTATCGCAGGATATTTCCTTTGGCCCTATAGTCTTCAAAGGGATCCGAAATATCTGTTCTCAGATTCCACAGAAATAAGGCTAGCAAAGAGATCCACGAAATACAGATGTAACTCTGTGAGTGGAAGTCACACATCACAGAGCAGTTTCTCAGAAAGCTTCTTTCCAGATTTCTTCTGAGGATATTTCCTTTTTTACCATAGCCCTCTATGGGCTTCCAAATATCACTTTGCCAATTCCACAAGACTGTCTTAGCGAAAGGCTTCTTGAGGGGATAGCTGTAACTCTGTGAGATGATTTCACAGAACACAAAGAAGTTTCTCAGAAAGCTTCTTTCTCTCTGTTATCGGTGGATATTTCCTTTGGTCCTAGAGTCTTCAAGGGATCCGAAATATCTGTTCTCAGATTCCACAGAAATAACGCTAGCAAAGAGATCCACGAAATACAGATGTAACTCTGTGAGATGAATTAACAGAACACTAAGCAGTTTCTCAGAAAACTTCTTTCCAGATTTCATCTGAGGATATTTCCTTTTTCACCATTGCCCTCTATGGGCTTCCAAATATCACTTTGCCAATTAAACAAGAACTGTCTTAGCGAAAGGCTTCTTGAGGGGAAAGCTGTAACTCTGTGAGATGATTTCACAGAACACAAAGAAGTTTCTCAGAAAGCTTCTTTCTCTTTGTTATCGGAGGATATTTCCTTTGGCCCTATAGTCTTCAAAGGGATCCGAAATATCTCTTCTCAGATTCCACAGAAATAAGGCTAGCAAAGAGATACACGAAATACAGATGTAACTCTGTGAGATGAATTTACAGAAAACTAAGCAGTTTCTCAGAAAGCTTCTTTCCAGATTTTATCTGAGGATATTTCCTTTTTCACCATAGCCCTCTATGGGCTTCCAAATATCACTTTGCCAATTCCACAAGAACTGTCTTAGCGAAAGGCTTCTTGAGGAGAAAGCTGTAACTCTGTGAGATGATTTCACAGAACACAAAGAAGTTTCTCAGAAAGCTTCTTTCTCTTTGTTATCGGAGGATATTTCCTTTGGCCCTACAGTCTTCAAAGGGATCCGAAATATCTGTTCTCAGATTCCACAGAAATAAGGCTAGCAAAGAGATCCAAGAAATACACCTGTAACTCTGTGAGATGAATTAAAAGAACACTAAGCAGTTTCTCAGAAAGCTTCTTTCCAGATTTCATCTGAGGATATTTCCTTTTTCACCATAGCCCTCTAAGGGCTTCCAAATATCACTTTGCCAATTCAACAAGAACTGTCTTAGCGAAAGGCTTCTTGAGGGGAAAGCTGTAACTCTGTGAGGTGATTTCACAGAACACAAAGAAGTTTCTCAGAAAGCTTCTTTCTCCTTTTTTATCGGAGGATATTTCCTTTGGCCCTATAGTCTTCAAAGGGATCCGAAATATCTGTTCTCAGATTCCACAGAAATAAGGCTAGCAAAGAGACCCACGAAATACAGATGTACTCTGTGAGTGGAAGTCACACATCACAGAGCAGTTTCTCTGAAAGCTTCTTTCCAGATTTCTTCTGAGGATATTTCCTTTTTCACCATAGCCCTCTAGGGGCTCCCAAATATCACGTTGCCAATTCCACAAGACTGTCTTAGCGAAAGGCTTCTTGAGGGGAAAGCTGTAACTTTGTGAGATGGTTTCACAGTACACAAAGAACTTTCTCAGAAAGCTTCTTTCTCTTTGTTATCGGAGGATATTTCCTTTGGCCCTATAGTCTTCAAAGGGATCCGAAATATCTGTTCTCAGATTCCACAGAAATAAGGCTAGCAAAGAGATCCAGGACATACAGATGTAACTCTGTGAGTGGAAGTCACACATCACAGAGCAGTTTCTCAGAAAGCTTCTTTCCAGATTTCATATGAGGATATTTCCTTTTTCACCATAGCCCTCTATGGTCTTCCAAATATCACTTTGCCAATTCCACAAGAACTGTCTTAGCGAAAGGCTTCTTGAGGGGAAAGCTGTAACTCTGTCAGATGATTTCAGAGAACACAAAGAACTTTCTCAGAAAGCTTCTTTCTCTTTGTTATCGGAGGATATTTCCTTCGGCCGTATAGTCTTCAAAGGGATCCGAAATATCTGTTCTCAGATTCCACAGAAATAAGGCTAGCAAAGAGATCCACGAAATACAGATGTACTCTGTGAGTGGAAGTCACACATCACAGAGCAGTTTCTCAGAAAGCTTCTTTCCAGATTTCTTCTGAGGATATTTCCTTTTTCACCATAGCCCTCTAGGGGCTTTCAAATATCACTTTACCAATTCCACAAGACTGTCTTAGCGAAAGGCTTCTTGAGGGGAAAGCTGTAACTCTGTGAGATGATTTCACAGAACACAAAGAAGTTTCTCAGAAAGCTTCTTTCTCTTTGTTATCGGAGGATATTTCCTTTGGCCCTAGAGTCTTCAAAGGGATCCGAAATATCTGTTCTCAGATTCCACAGAAATAAGGCTAGCAAAGAGATCCACGAAATACAGATGTAACTCTGTGAGATGAATTCACAGAACACTAAGCAGTTTCTCAGAAAGCTTCTTTCCCGATTTCATCTGAGGATATTTCCTTTTTCACCGTAGCCCTCTAAGGGTTTCCAAATATCACTTTGCCAATTCCACAAGAACTGTCTTAGCGAAAGGCTTCTTGAGGGGAAAACTGTAACTCTGTGAGATGATTTCACAGAACACAAAGAACTTTCTCAGAAAGCTTCTTTCTCTTTGTTATCGGAGGATATTTCCTTCGGCCGTATAGTCTTCAAAGGGATCCGAAATATCTGTTCTCAGATTCCACAGAAATAAGGCTAGCAAAGATATCCACGAAATACAGATGTACTCTGTGAGTGGAAGTCACACATCACAGAGCAGTTTCTCAGAAAGCTTCTTTCCAGATTTCTTCTGAGGATATTTCCTTTTTCACCATAGCCCTCTAGGGGCTTCCAAATATCACTTTACCAATTCCACAAGACTGTCTTAGTGAAAGGCTTCTTGAGGGGAAAGCTGTAACTCTGTGAGATGATTTCACAGAACACAAAGAACTTTCTCAGAAAACTTCTTTCTCTTTGTTATCGGAGGATATTTCCTTTGGCCCTAGAGTCTTCAAAGGGATCAGAAATATCTGTTCTCAGATTCCACAGAAATAAGGCTAGCAAAGAGATCCACGAAATACAGATGTAACTCTGTGAGTGGAAGTCACACATCACAGAGCAGTTTCTCAGAAAGCTTCATTCCAGATTTCATCTGAGGATATTTCCTTTTTCACCATAGCCCTCTATGTGCTTCCAAATATCACTTTGCCAATTCCACAAGAACTGTCTTACCGAAACGCTTCTTGATGGGAAAGCTGTAACTCTGTGAGATGATTTCACAGAACACAAAGAAGTTTCTCAGAAAGCTTCTTTCCCTTTGTTATCGGAGGATATTTCCTTTGGCCCTATAGTCTTCAAAGGGATCCGAAATATCTGTTCTCAGATTCCACAGAAATAAGGCGAGCAAAGAGATCCACGAAATACAGATGTAACACTGTGAGGTGAATTCACAGAACACTAAGCAGTTTCTCAGAAAGCTTCTTTCCAGATTTCATCTGAGGATATTTCCTTTTTCACCATTGCCCTCTATGGGCTACTAAATATCACTTTGCCAATTCCTCAAGAACTGTCTTAGCGAAAGGCGTCTTGAGGGGAAAGCTGTAACTCTGTGAGATGATTTCACAGAACACAAAGAAGTTTCTCAGAAAGCTTCTTTCTCTTTGTTATCGGAGGTAATTTCCTTTGGCCCTATAGTCTTCAAAGGGATCCGAAATATCTGTTCTCAGATTCCACAGAAATAAGGCTAGCAAAGAGATCCACGAAATACAGATGTAACTCTGTGAGATGAATTAACAGAACACTAAGCAGTTTCTCAGAAAGCTTCTTTCCAGATTATATCTGAGGAGATTTCCTTTTTCACCATTGTCCTCTATGGGCTTCCAAATATCACTTTGCCAATTCCACAAGAACTGTCTTAGCGAAAGGCTTCTTGAGGGGAAAGCTGTAACTCTGTGAGATGATTTCACAGAACTCAAAGAACTTTCTCAGAAAGCTTCTTTCTCTTTGTTATCGGAGGATATTTCCTTTCGCCCTATAGTCTTCAAAGGGATCCGAAATATCTGTTCTGAGATTCCACAGAAATAAGGCTAGCAAAGAGATCCACGAAATAGAGATGTAACTCTGTGAGTGGAAGTCTCACATCACAGAGCAGTTTCTCAGAAAGTTTCTTTCCAGATTTCATCTGAGGATATTTCCTTTTTCACCATAGCCCTCTATGGGCTTCCAAATATCACTTTGCCAATTCCACAAGAACTGTCTTAGCGAAAGGTTTCTTGAGGGGAAAGCTGTAACTCTGTGAGATTATTTCACAGAACACAAAGAACTTTCTCAGAAAGCTTCTTTCTCTTTGTTATCGGAGGATATTTCCTTTGGCCCTATAGTCTTCAAAGGGATCCGAAATATCTGTTCTCAGATTCCACAGAAATAAGGCTAGCAAAGAGATACACGAAATACACATGTAACTCTGTGAGTGGAAGTCACACATCACAGAGCAGTTTCTCAGAAAGCTTCTTTCCAGATTTCTTCTGAGGATATTTCCTTTTTCACCATAGCCCTCTATGGCCTTCCAAATATCACTTTGCCAATTCCACAAAACTGTCTTAGCGAAAGGCTTCTTGAGAGGAAAGCTGTAACTCTGTGAGATGATTTCACAGAACAGAAAGAAGTTTCTCACAGAGCTTCTTTCTCCTGGTTATCGGAGGATATTTCCTTTGGCCCTATAGTCTTCAAAGGGATCCGAAATATCTGTTCTCAGATTCCACAGAAATAAGGCTAGCAAAGAGATCCACGAAATACAGATGTAACTCTGTGAGATGTATTAACAGAACACTAAGCAGTTTCTCAGAAAGCTTCTTTCCAGTTTTCATCTGAGGATATTTCCTTTTTCACCATAGCCCTCTAAGGGCTTCCAAATATCACTTTGCCAATTCCACAAGAACTGTCTTAGCGAAAGGCTTCTTGAGGGGAAAACTGTAACTCTGTGAGTTGATTTCACAGAACACAAAGAAGTTTCTCAGAAAGCTTCTTTCTCTTTGTTATCGGAGGATATTTCCTTTGGCCCTATAGTCTTCAAAGGGATCCGAAATATCTGTTCTCAGATTCCACAGAAATAAGGCTAGCAAAGAGATCCACGAAATACAGATGTAACTCTGTGAGTGGAAGTCATACATCACAGAGCAGTTTCTCAGAAATATTCTTTCCAGATTTCTTCTGAGGATATTTCCTTTTTCACCATAGCCCTCTAAGGGCTTCCAAATATCACTTTGCAAATTCCACAAGACTGTCTTAGCGAAAGGCTTCTTGAGGGGAAAGCTGTAACTCTGTGAGATGATTTCACAGAACACAAAGAACTTTCTCAGAAAGCTTCTTTCTCTTTGTTATTGGAGGATATTTCTTTGGCCCTATAGTCTTCAAAGGGATCCGAAATATCTGTTCTCAGATTCCACAGAAATAAGGCTAGCAAAGAGATCCACGAAATACAGATGTAACTCTGTGAGTGGAAGTCACACATCACAGAGCAGTTTCTCAGAAAGCTTCTTTCCAGATTTCTTCTGAGGATATTTCCTTTTTCACCACAGCCCTCTATGGGCTTCCAAATATCACTTTGCCAATTCCACAAGACTGTCTTAGCGAAAGGCTTCTTGAGAGGAAAGCTGTAACTCTGTGAGATGATTTCACAGAACACAAAGAAGTTTCTCAGAGAGCTTCTTTCTCTTTGTTATCGGAGGATATTTCCTTTGGCCCTATAGTCTTCAAAGGGATCAGAAATATCTGTTCTCAGATTCCACAGAAATAAGGCTAGTAAAGAGATCCACGAAATACAGATGTAACTCTGTGAGATGAATTCACAGAACACTAAGCAGTTTCTCAGAAAGCTTCTTTCCAGATTTCATCTGAGGATATTTCCTTTTTCACCATAGCACTCTAAGGGCTTCCAAATATCACTTTGCCAATTCCACAAGAACTGTCTTAGCGAAAGGCTTCTTGAGGGGAAAACTGTAACTCTGTGAGATGATTTCACAGAACACAAAGAAGTTTCTCAGAAAGCTTCTTTCTCTTTGTTATCGCAGGATATTTCCTTTGGCCCTATAGTCTTCAAAGGGTTCCGAAATATCTGTTCTCAGATTCCACAGAAATAAGGCTTGCAAAGAGATCCACGAAATACAGATGTAACTCTGAGAGTGGAAGTCACGCATCACAGAGCAGTTTCTCAGAAAGCTTCTTTCCAGATTTCTTCTGAGGATATTTCCTTTTTCACCATAGCCCTCTAGGGGCTTCCAAATATCACGTTGCCAATTCCACAAGACTGTCTTAGCGAAAGGCTTCTTGAGGGGAAAGCTGTAACTTTGTGAGATGGTTTCACAGTACACAAAGAACTTTCTCAGAAAGCTTCTTTCTCTTTGTTATCGGAGGATATTTCCTTTGGCCCTATAGTCTTCAAAGGGATCCGAAATATCTGTTCTCAGATTCCACAGAAATAAGGCTAGCAAAGAGATCCAGGACATACAGATGTAACTCTGTGAGTGGAAGTCACACATCACAGAGCAGTTTCTCAGAAAGCTTCTTTCCAGATTTCATCTGAGGATATTTCCTTTTTCACCATAGCCCTCTATGGTCTTCCAAATATCACTTTGCCAATTCCACAAGAACTGTCTTAGCGAAAGGCTTCTTGAGGGGAAAGCTGTAACTCTGTCAGATGATTTCAGAGAACACAAAGAACTTTCTCAGAAAGCTTCTTTCTCTTTGTTATCGGAGGATATTTCCTTCGGCCGTATAGTCTTCAAAGGGATCCGAAATATCTGTTCTCAGATTCCACAGAAATAAGGCTAGCAAAGAGATCCACGAAATACAGATGTACTCTGTGAGTGGAAGTCACACATCACAGAGCAGTTTCTCAGAAAGCTTCTTTCCAGATTTCTTCTGAGGATATTTCCTTTTTCACCATAGCCCTCTAGGGGCTTTCAAATATCACTTTACCAATTCCACAAGACTGTCTTAGCGAAAGGCTTCTTGAGGGGAAAGCTGTAACTCTGTGAGATGATTTCACAGAACACAAAGAAGTTTCTCAGAAAGCTTCTTTCTCTTTGTTATCGGAGGATATTTCCTTTGGCCCTAGAGTCTTCAAAGGGATCCGAAATATCTGTTCTCAGATTCCACAGAAATAAGGCTAGCAAAGAGATCCACGAAATACAGATGTAACTCTGTGAGATGAATTCACAGAACACTAAGCAGTTTCTCAGAAAGCTTCTTTCCCGATTTCATCTGAGGATATTTCCTTTTTCACCGTAGCCCTCTAAGGGCTTCCAAATATCACTTTGCCAATTCCACAAGAACTGTCTTAGCGAAAGGCTTCTTGAGGGGAAAACTGTAACTCTGTGAGATGATTTCACAGAACACAAAGAACTTTCTCAGAAAGCTTCTTTCTCTTTGTTATCGGAGGATATTTCCTTCGGCCGTATAGTCTTCAAAGGGATCCGAAATATCTGTTCTCAGATTCCACAGAAATAAGGCTAGCAAAGATATCCACGAAATACAGATGTACTCTGTGAGTGGAAGTCACACATCACAGAGCAGTTTCTCAGAAAGCTTCTTTCCAGATTTCTTCTGAGGATATTTCCTTTTTCACCATAGCCCTCTAGGGGCTTCCAAATATCACTTTACCAATTCCACAAGACTGTCTTAGTGAAAGGCTTCTTGAGGGGAAAGCTGTAACTCTGTGAGATGATTTCACAGAACACAAAGAACTTTCTCAGAAAACTTCTTTCTCTTTGTTATCGGAGGATATTTCCTTTGGCCCTAGAGTCTTCAAAGGGATCAGAAATATCTGTTCTCAGATTCCACAGAAATAAGGCTAGCAAAGAGATCCACGAAATACAGATGTAACTCTGTGAGTGGAAGTCACACATCACAGAGCAGTTTCTCAGAAAGCTTCATTCCAGATTTCATCTGAGGATATTTCCTTTTTCACCATAGCCCTCTATGTGCTTCCAAATATCACTTTGCCAATTCCACAAGAACTGTCTTACCGAAACGCTTCTTGATGGGAAAGCTGTAACTCTGTGAGATGATTTCACAGAACACAAAGAAGTTTCTCAGAAAGCTTCTTTCCCTTTGTTATCGGAGGATATTTCCTTTGGCCCTATAGTCTTCAAAGGGATCCGAAATATCTGTTCTCAGATTCCACAGAAATAAGGCGAGCAAAGAGATCCACGAAATACAGATGTAACACTGTGAGGTGAATTCACAGAACACTAAGCAGTTTCTCAGAAAGCTTCTTTCCAGATTTCATCTGAGGATATTTCCTTTTTCACCATTGCCCTCTATGGGCTACTAAATATCACTTTGCCAATTCCTCAAGAACTGTCTTAGCGAAAGGCGTCTTGAGGGGAAAGCTGTAACTCTGTGAGATGATTTCACAGAACACAAAGAAGTTTCTCAGAAAGCTTCTTTCTCTTTGTTATCGGAGGTAATTTCCTTTGGCCCTATAGTCTTCAAAGGGATCCGAAATATCTGTTCTCAGATTCCACAGAAATAAGGCTAGCAAAGAGATCCACGAAATACAGATGTAACTCTGTGAGATGAATTAACAGAACACTAAGCAGTTTCTCAGAAAGCTTCTTTCCAGATTATATCTGAGGAGATTTCCTTTTTCACCATTGTCCTCTATGGGCTTCCAAATATCACTTTGCCAATTCCACAAGAACTGTCTTAGCGAAAGGCTTCTTGAGGGGAAAGCTGTAACTCTGTGAGATGATTTCACAGAACTCAAAGAACTTTCTCAGAAAGCTTCTTTCTCTTTGTTATCGGAGGATATTTCCTTTCGCCCTATAGTCTTCAAAGGGATCCGAAATATCTGTTCTGAGATTCCACAGAAATAAGGCTAGCAAAGAGATCCACGAAATAGAGATGTAACTCTGTGAGTGGAAGTCTCACATCACAGAGCAGTTTCTCAGAAAGTTTCTTTCCAGATTTCATCTGAGGATATTTCCTTTTTCACCATAGCCCTCTATGGGCTTCCAAATATCACTTTGCCAATTCCACAAGAACTGTCTTAGCGAAAGGTTTCTTGAGGGGAAAGCTGTAACTCTGTGAGATTATTTCACAGAACACAAAGAACTTTCTCAGAAAGCTTCTTTCTCTTTGTTATCGGAGGATATTTCCTTTGGCCCTATAGTCTTCAAAGGGATCCGAAATATCTGTTCTCAGATTCCACAGAAATAAGGCTAGCAAAGAGATACACGAAATACACATGTAACTCTGTGAGTGGAAGTCACACATCACAGAGCAGTTTCTCAGAAAGCTTCTTTCCAGATTTCTTCTGAGGATATTTCCTTTTTCACCATAGCCCTCTATGGCCTTCCAAATATCACTTTGCCAATTCCACAAAACTGTCTTAGCGAAAGGCTTCTTGAGAGGAAAGCTGTAACTCTGTGAGATGATTTCACAGAACACAAAGAAGTTTCTCAGAGAGCTTCTTTCTCCTGGTTATCGGAGGATATTTCCTTTGGCCCTATAGTCTTCAAAGGGATCCGAAATATCTGTTCTCAGATTCCACAGAAATAAGGCTAGCAAAGAGATCCACGAAATACAGATGTAACTCTGTGAGATGTATTAACAGAACACTAAGCAGTTTCTCAGAAAGCTTCTTTCCAGTTTTCATCTGAGGATATTTCCTTTTTCACCATAGCCCTCTAAGGGCTTCCAAATATCACTTTGCCAATTCCACAAGAACTGTCTTAGCGAAAGGCTTCTTGAGGGGAAAACTGTAACTCTGTGAGTTGATTTCACAGAACACAAAGAAGTTTCTCAGAAAGCTTCTTTCTCTTTGTTATCGGAGGATATTTCCTTTGGCCCTATAGTCTTCAAAGGGATCCGAAATATCTGTTCTCAGATTCCACAGAAATAAGGCTAGCAAAGAGATCCACGAAATACAGATGTAACTCTGTGAGTGGAAGTCATACATCACAGAGCAGTTTCTCAGAAATATTCTTTCCAGATTTCTTCTGAGGATATTTCCTTTTTCACCATAGCCCTCTAAGGGCTTCCAAATATCACTTTGCAAATTCCACAAGACTGTCTTAGCGAAAGGCTTCTTGAGGGGAAAGCTGTAACTCTGTGAGATGATTTCACAGAACACAAAGAACTTTCTCAGAAAGCTTCTTTCTCTTTGTTATTGGAGGATATTTCTTTGGCCCTATAGTCTTCAAAGGGATCCGAAATATCTGTTCTCAGATTCCACAGAAATAAGGCTAGCAAAGAGATCCACGAAATACAGATGTAACTCTGTGAGTGGAAGTCACACATCACAGAGCAGTTTCTCAGAAAGCTTCTTTCCAGATTTCTTCTGAGGATATTTCCTTTTTCACCATAGCCCTCTATGGGCTTCCAAATATCACTTTGCCAATTCCACAAGACTGTCTTAGCGAAAGGCTTCTTGAGAGGAAAGCTGTAACTCTGTGAGATGATTTCACAGAACACAAAGAAGTTTCTCAGAGAGCTTCTTTCTCTTTGTTATCGGAGGATATTTCCTTTGGCCCTATAGTCTTCAAAGGGATCAGAAATATCTGTTCTCAGATTCCACAGAAATAAGGCTAGCAAAGAGATCCACGAAATACAGATGTAACTCTGTGAGATGAATTCACAGAACACTAAGCAGTTTCTCAGAAAGCTTCTTTCCAGATTTCATCTGAGGATATTTCCTTTTTCACCATAGCACTCTAAGGGCTTCCAAATATCACTTTGCCAATTCCACAAGAACTGTCTTAGCGAAAGGCTTCTTGAGGGGAAAACTGTAACTCTGTGAGATGATTTCACAGAACACAAAGAAGTTTCTCAGAAAGCTTCTTTCTCTTTGTTATCGCAGGATATTTCCTTTGGCCCTATAGTCTTCAAAGGGTTCCGAAATATCTGTTCTCAGATTCCACAGAAATAAGGCTTGCAAAGAGATCCACGAAATACAGATGTAACTCTGTGAGTGGAAGTCACGCATCACAGAGCAGTTTCTCAGAAAGCTTCTTTCCAGATTTCTTCTGAGGATATTTCCTTTTTCACCATAGCCCTCTATGGGCTTCCAAATATCACTTTGCCCATTCCACCAGAACTGTCATAGCGAAAGGCTTCTTGAGGGGAAAGCTGTAACTCTGTGAGATGATTTCACAGAACACAAAGAACTTTCTCAGAAAGCTTCTTTCTCTTTGTTATCGGAGGATATTTCCTTTGGCCCTATAGTCTTCAAAGGGATCCGAAATATCTGTTCTCAGATTCCACAGAAATAAGGCCAGCAAAGAAATCCACGAAATACAGATGTAACTCTGTGAGATGAATTTACAGAACACTAAGCAGTTTCTCAGAAAGCTTCTTTCCAGATTTCATCTGAGGATATTTCCTTTTTCACCATAGCCCTCTATGGGCTTCCAAATATCACTTTGCCAATTCCACAAGAACTGTCTTAGCAAAAGGCTTCTTGAGGGGAAAGCTGTAACTCTGTGAGATGATTTCACAGAACACAAAGAAGTATCTCAGAAAGCTTCTTTCTCTTTGTTATCGGAGGATATTTCCTTTGGCCCTATAGTCTTCAAAGGGATCCGAAATATCTGTTCTCAGATTCGAAGGAAATAAGGCTAGCAAAGAGATCCACGAAATACAGATGTAACTCTGTGAGTGGAAGTCACACATCACAGAGCAGTTTCTCAGAAAGTTTCTTTCCAGATTTCATCTGAGGATATTTCCTTTTTCACCATAGCCCTCTATGGGCTTCCAAATATCACTTTGCCAATTCCACAAGAACTGTCTTAGCGAAAGGCTTCTTGAGGGGAAAGCTGTAACTCTGTGAGATGATTTCACAGAACACAAAGAACTTTTTCAGAAAGCTTCTTTCTCTTTGTTATCGGAGGATATTTCCTTTGGCCCTATAGTCTTCAAAGGGATCCGAATATCTGTTCTCAGATTCCACAGAAATAAGGCTAGCAAAGAGATACACGAAATACACATGTAACTCTGTGAGTGGAAGTCACACATCACAGAGCAGTTTCTCAGAAAGCTTCTTTCCAGATTTCTTCTGAGGATATTTCCTTTTTCACTATAGCCCTCTATGGGCTTCCAAATATCACTTTGCCAATTCCACAAAACTGTCTTAGCGAAAGGCTTCTTGAGAGGAAAGCTGTAACTCTGTGAGGTGATTTCACAGAACACAAAGAAGTTTCTCAGAGAGCTTCTTTCTCTTTGTTATCGGAGGATATTTCCTTTGGCCCTATAGTCTTCAAAGGGATCCGAAATATCTGTTCTCAGATTCCACAGAAATAAGGCTAGCAAAGAGATCCACGAAATACAGATGTAACTCTGTGAGATGTCTTAACAGAACACTAAGCAGTTTCTCAGAAAGCTTCTTTCCAGTTTTCATCTGAGGATATTTCCTTTTTCACCATAGCCCTCTAAGGGCTTCCGAATATCACTTTGCCAATTCCACAAGAACTGTCTTAGCGAAAGGCTTCTTGAGGGGAAAGCTGTAACTCTGTGAGATGAATTCACAGAACACAAAGAAGTTTCTCAGAAAGCTTCTTTCTCTTTGTTATCGGAGGATATTTCCTTTGGCCCTATAGTCTTCAAAGGGATCCGAAATATCTGTTCTCAGATTCCACAGAAATAAGGCTAGCAAAGAGATCCACGAAATACAGATGTAACTCTGTGAGTGGAAGTCACACATCACAGAGCAGTTTCTCAGACAGCTTCTTTCCAGATTTCATCGGAGTATATTTCCTTTTTCACCATAGCCCTCTAAGGGCTTCCAAATATCACTTTGCCAATTCCACAAGACTGTCTTAGCGAAAGGCTTCTTGAGGGGAAAGCTGTAACTCTGTGAGATGATTTCACAGAACTCAAAGAACTTTCTCAGAAAGCTTCTTTCTCTTTGTTATCGGAGGATATTTCCTTTCGCCCTATAGTCTTCAAAGGGATCCGAAATATCTGTTCTGAGATTCCACAGAAATAAGGCTAGCAAAGAGATCCACGAAATAGAGATGTAACTCTGTGAGTGGAAGTCTCACATCACAGAGCAGTTTCTCAGAAAGTTTCTTTCCAGATTTCATCTGAGGATATTTCCTTTTTCACCATAGCCCTCTATGGGCTTCCAAATATCACTTTGCCAATTCCACAAGAACTGTCTTAGCGAAAGGTTTCTTGAGGGGAAAGCTGTAACTCTGTGAGATTATTTCACAGAACACAAAGAACTTTCTCAGAAAGCTTCTTTCTCTTTGTTATCGGAGGATATTTCCTTTGGCCCTATAGTCTTCAAAGGGATCCGAAATATCTGTTCTCAGATTCCACAGAAATAAGGCTAGCAAAGAGATACACGAAATACACATGTAACTCTGTGAGTGGAAGTCACACATCACAGAGCAGTTTCTCAGAAAGCTTCTTTCCAGATTTCTTCTGAGGATATTTCCTTTTTCACCATAGCCCTCTATGGGCTTCCAAATATCACTTTGCCAATTCCACAAAACTGTCTTAGCGAAAGGCTTCTTGAGAGGAAAGCTGTAACTCTGTGAGATGATTTCACAGAACACAAAGAAGTTTCTCAGAGAGCTTCTTTCTCCTGGTTATCGGAGGATATTTCCTTTGGCCCTATACTCTTCAAAGGGATCCGAAATATCTGTTCTCAGATTCCACAGAAATAAGGCTAGCAAAGAGATCCACGAAACACAGATGTAACTCTGTGAGATGTATTAACAGAACACTAAGCAGTTTCTCAGAAAGCTTCTTTCCAGTTTTCATCTGAGGATATTTCCTTTTTCACCATAGCCCTCTAAGGGCTTCCAAATATCACTTTGCCAATTCCACAAGAACTCTCTTAGCGAAAGGCTTCTTGAGGGGAAAACTGTAACTCTGTGAGTTGATTTCACAGAACACAAAGAAGTTTCTCAGAAAGCTTCTTTCTCTTTGTTATCGGAGGATATTTCCTTTGGCCCTATAGTCTTCAAAGGGATCCGAAATATCTGTTCTCAGATTATACAGAAATAAGGCTAGCAAAGAGATCCACGAAATACAGATGTAACTCTGTGAGTGGAAGTCATACATCACAGAGCAGTTTCTCAGAAATATTCTTTCCAGATTTCTTCTGAGGATATTTCCTTTTTCACCATAGCCCTCTAAGGGCTTCCAAATATCACTTTGCAAATTCCACAAGACTGTCTTAGCGAAAGGCTTCTTGAGGGGAAAGCTGTAACTCTGTGAGATGATTTCACAGAACACAAAGAACTTTCTCAGAAAGCTTCTTTCTCTTTGTTATTGGAGGATATTTCTTTGGCCCTATAGTCTTCAAAGGGATCCGAAATATCTGTTCTCAGATTCCACAGAAATAAGGCTAGCAAAGAGATCCACGAAATACAGATGTAACTCTGTGAGTGGAAGTCACACATCACAGAGCAGTTTCTCAGAAAGCTTCTTTCCAGATTTCTTCTGAGGATATTTCCTTTTTCACCATAGCCCTCTATGGGCTTCCAAATATCACTTTGCCAATTCCACAAGACTGTCTTAGCGAAAGGCTTCTTGAGAGGAAAGCTGTAACTCTGTGAGATGATTTCACAGAACACAAAGAAGTTTCTCAGAGAGCTTCTTTCTCTTTGTTATCGGAGGATATTTCCTTTGGCCCTATAGTCTTCAAAGGGATCAGAAATATCTGTTCTCAGATTCCACAGAAATAAGGCTAGCAAAGAGATCCACGAAATACAGATGTAACTCTGTGAGATGAATTCACAGAACACTAAGCAGTTTCTCAGAAAGCTTCTTTCCAGATTTCATCTGAGGATATTTCCTTTTTCACCATAGCACTCTAAGGGCTTCCAAATATCACTTTGCCAATTCCACAAGAACTGTCTTAGCGAAAGGCTTCTTGAGGGGAAAACTGTAACTCTGTGAGATGATTTCACAGAACACAAAGAAGTTTCTCAGAAAGCTTCTTTCTCTTTGTTATCGCAGGATATTTCCTTTGGCCCTATAGTCTTCAAAGGGTTCCGAAATATCTGTTCTCAGATTCCACAGAAATAAGGCTTGCAAAGAGATCCACGAAATACAGATGTAACTCTGTGAGTGGAAGTCACGCATCACAGAGCAGTTTCTCAGAAAGCTTCTTTCCAGATTTCTTCTGAGGATATTTCCTTTTTCACCATAGCCCTCTATGGGCTTCCAAATATCACTTTGCCCATTCCACCAGAACTGTCATAGCGAAAGGCTTCTTGAGGGGAAAGCTGTAACTCTGTGAGATGATTTCACAGAACACAAAGAACTTTCTCAGAAAGCTTCTTTCTCTTTGTTATCGGAGGATATTTCCTTTGGCCCTATAGTCTTCAAAGGGATCCGAAATATCTGTTCTCAGATTCCACAGAAATAAGGCCAGCAAAGAAATCCACGAAATACAGATGTAACTCTGTGAGATGAATTTACAGAACACTAAGCAGTTTCTCAGAAAGCTTCTTTCCAGATTTCATCTGAGGATATTTCCTTTTTCACCATAGCCCTCTATGGGCTTCCAAATATCACTTTGCCAATTCCACAAGAACTGTCTTAGCAAAAGGCTTCTTGAGGGGAAAGCTGTAACTCTGTGAGATGATTTCACAGAACACAAAGAAGTATCTCAGAAAGCTTCTTTCTCTTTGTTATCGGAGGATATTTCCTTTGGCCCTATAGTCTTCAAAGGGATCCGAAATATCTGTTCTCAGATTCGAAGGAAATAAGGCTAGCAAAGAGATCCACGAAATACAGATGTAACTCTGTGAGTGGAAGTCACACATCACAGAGCAGTTTCTCAGAAAGTTTCTTTCCAGATTTCATCTGAGGATATTTCCTTTTTCACCATAGCCCTCTATGGGCTTCCAAATATCACTTTGCCAATTCCACAAGAACTGTCTTAGCGAAAGGCTTCTTGAGGGGAAAGCTGTAACTCTGTGAGATGATTTCACAGAACACAAAGAACTTTCTCAGAAAGCTTCTTTCTCTTTGTTATCGGAGGATATTTCCTTTGGCCCTATAGTCTTCAAAGGGATCCGAATATCTGTTCTCAGATTCCACAGAAATAAGGCTAGCAAAGAGATACACGAAATACACATGTAACTCTGTGAGTGGAAGTCACACATCACAGAGCAGTTTCTCAGAAAGCTTCTTTCCAGATTTCTTCTGAGGATATTTCCTTTTTCACTATAGCCCTCTATGGGCTTCCAAATATCACTTTGCCAATTCCACAAAACTGTCTTAGCGAAAGGCTTCTTGAGAGGAAAGCTGTAACTCTGTGAGGTGATTTCACAGAACACAAAGAAGTTTCTCAGAGAGCTTCTTTCTCTTTGTTATCGGAGGATATTTCCTTTGGCCCTATAGTCTTCAAAGGGATCCGAAATATCTGTTCTCAGATTCCACAGAAATAAGGCTAGCAAAGAGATCCACGAAATACAGATGTAACTCTGTGAGATGTCTTAACAGAACACTAAGCAGTTTCTCAGAAAGCTTCTTTCCAGTTTTCATCTGAGGATATTTCCTTTTTCACCATAGCCCTCTAAGGGCTTCCGAATATCACTTTGCCAATTCCACAAGAACTGTCTTAGCGAAAGGCTTCTTGAGGGGAAAGCTGTAACTCTGTGAGATGAATTCACAGAACACAAAGAAGTTTCTCAGAAAGCTTCTTTCTCTTTGTTATCGGAGGATATTTCCTTTGGCCCTATAGTCTTCAAAGGGATCCGAAATATCTGTTCTCAGATTCCACAGAAATAAGGCTAGCAAAGAGATCCACGAAATACAGATGTAACTCTGTGAGTGGAAGTCACACATCACAGAGCAGTTTCTCAGACAGCTTCTTTCCAGATTTCATCGGAGTATATTTCCTTTTTCACCATAGCCCTCTAAGGGCTTCCAAATATCACTTTGCCAATTCCACAAGACTGTCTTAGCGAAAGGCTTCTTGAGGGGAAAGCTGTAACTCTGTGAGATGATTTCACAGAACTCAAAGAACTTTCTCAGAAAGCTTCTTTCTCTTTGTTATCGGAGGATATTTCCTTTCGCCCTATAGTCTTCAAAGGGATCCGAAATATCTGTTCTGAGATTCCACAGAAATAAGGCTAGCAAAGAGATCCACGAAATAGAGATGTAACTCTGTGAGTGGAAGTCTCACATCACAGAGCAGTTTCTCAGAAAGTTTCTTTCCAGATTTCATCTGAGGATATTTCCTTTTTCACCATAGCCCTCTATGGGCTTCCAAATATCACTTTGCCAATTCCACAAGAACTGTCTTAGCGAAAGGTTTCTTGAGGGGAAAGCTGTAACTCTGTGAGATTATTTCACAGAACACAAAGAACTTTCTCAGAAAGCTTCTTTCTCTTTGTTATCGGAGGATATTTCCTTTGGCCCTATAGTCTTCAAAGGGATCCGAAATATCTGTTCTCAGATTCCACAGAAATAAGGCTAGCAAAGAGATACACGAAATACACATGTAACTCTGTGAGTGGAAGTCACACATCACAGAGCAGTTTCTCAGAAAGCTTCTTTCCAGATTTCTTCTGAGGATATTTCCTTTTTCACCATAGCCCTCTATGGGCTTCCAAATATCACTTTGCCAATTCCACAAAACTGTCTTAGCGAAAGGCTTCTTGAGAGGAAAGCTGTAACTCTGTGAGATGATTTCACAGAACACAAAGAAGTTTCTCAGAGAGCTTCTTTCTCCTGGTTATCGGAGGATATTTCCTTTGGCCCTATACTCTTCAAAGGGATCCGAAATATCTGTTCTCAGATTCCACAGAAATAAGGCTAGCAAAGAGATCCACGAAACACAGATGTAACTCTGTGAGATGTATTAACAGAACACTAAGCAGTTTCTCAGAAAGCTTCTTTCCAGTTTTCATCTGAGGATATTTCCTTTTTCACCATAGCCCTCTAAGGGCTTCCAAATATCACTTTGCCAATTCCACAAGAACTCTCTTAGCGAAAGGCTTCTTGAGGGGAAAACTGTAACTCTGTGAGTTGATTTCACAGAACACAAAGAAGTTTCTCAGAAAGCTTCTTTCTCTTTGTTATCGGAGGATATTTCCTTTGGCCCTATAGTCTTCAAAGGGATCCGAAATATCTGTTCTCAGATTATACAGAAATAAGGCTAGCAAAGAGATCCACGAAATACAGATGTAACTCTGTGAGTGGAAGTCATACATCACAGAGCAGTTTCTCAGAAATATTCTTTCCAGATTTCTTCTGAGGATATTTCCTTTTTCACCATAGCCCTCTAAGGGCTTCCAAATATCACTTTGCAAATTCCACAAGACTGTCTTAGCGAAAGGCTTCTTGAGGGGAAAGCTGTAACTCTGTGAGATGATTTCACAGAACACAAAGAACTTTCTCAGAAAGCTTCTTTCTCTTTGTTATTGGAGGATATTTCTTTGGCCCTATAGTCTTCAAAGGGATCCGAAATATCTGTTCTCAGATTCCACAGAAATAAGGCTAGCAAAGAGATCCACGAAATACAGATGTAACTCTGTGAGTGGAAGTCACACATCACAGAGCAGTTTCTCAGAAAGCTTCTTTCCAGATTTCTTCTGAGGATATTTCCTTTTTCACCATAGCCCTCTATGGGCTTCCAAATATCACTTTGCCAATTCCACAAGACTGTCTTAGCGAAAGGCTTCTTGAGAGGAAAGCTGTAACTCTGTGAGATGATTTCACAGAACACAAAGAAGTTTCTCAGAGAGCTTCTTTCTCTTTGTTATCGGAGGATATTTCCTTTGGCCCTATAGTCTTCAAAGGGATCAGAAATATCTGTTCTCAGATTCCACAGAAATAAGGCTAGCAAAGAGATCCACGAAATACAGATGTAACTCTGTGAGATGAATTCACAGAACACTAAGCAGTTTCTCAGAAAGCTTCTTTCCAGATTTCATCTGAGGATATTTCCTTTTTCACCATAGCACTCTAAGGGCTTCCAAATATCACTTTGCCAATTCCACAAGAACTGTCTTAGCGAAAGGCTTCTTGAGGGGAAAACTGTAACTCTGTGAGATGATTTCACAGAACACAAAGAAGTTTCTCAGAAAGCTTCTTTCTCTTTGTTATCGCAGGATATTTCCTTTGGCCCTATAGTCTTCAAAGGGTTCCGAAATATCTGTTCTCAGATTCCACAGAAATAAGGCTTGCAAAGAGATCCACGAAATACAGATGTAACTCTGTGAGTGGAAGTCACGCATCACAGAGCAGTTTCTCAGAAAGCTTCTTTCCAGATTTCTTCTGAGGATATTTCCTTTTTCACCATAGCCCTCTATGGGCTTCCAAATATCACTTTGCCCATTCCACCAGAACTGTCATAGCGAAAGGCTTCTTGAGGGGAAAGCTGTAACTCTGTGAGATGATTTCACAGAACACAAAGAACTTTCTCAGAAAGCTTCTTTCTCTTTGTTATCGGAGGATATTTCCTTTGGCCCTATAGTCTTCAAAGGGATCCGAAATATCTGTTCTCAGATTCCACAGAAATAAGGCCAGCAAAGAAATCCACGAAATACAGATGTAACTCTGTGAGATGAATTTACAGAACACTAAGCAGTTTCTCAGAAAGCTTCTTTCCAGATTTCATCTGAGGATATTTCCTTTTTCACCATAGCCCTCTATGGGCTTCCAAATATCACTTTGCCAATTCCACAAGAACTGTCTTAGCAAAAGGCTTCTTGAGGGGAAAGCTGTAACTCTGTGAGATGATTTCACAGAACACAAAGAAGTATCTCAGAAAGCTTCTTTCTCTTTGTTATCGGAGGATATTTCCTTTCGCCCTATAGTCTTCAAAGGGATCCGAAATATCTGTTCTCAGATTCGAAGGAAATAAGGCTAGCAAAGAGATCCACGAAATACAGATGTAACTCTGTGAGTGGAAGTCACACATCACAGAGCAGTTTCTCAGAAAGTTTCTTTCCAGATTTCATCTGAGGATATTTCCTTTTTCACCATAGCCCTCTATGGGCTTCCAAATATCACTTTGCCAATTCCACAAGAACTGTCTTAGCGAAAGGTTTCTTGAGGGGAAAGCTGTAACTCTGTGAGATGATTTCACAGAACACAAAGAACTTTCTCAGAAAGCTTCTTTCTCTTTGTTATCGGAGGATATTTCCTTTGGCCCTATAGTCTTCAAAGGGATCCGAAATATCTGTTCTCAGATTCCACAGAAATAAGGCTAGCAAAGAGATCCACGAAATACAGATGTAACTCTGTGAGTGGAAGTCACACATCACAGAGCAGTTTCTCAGAAAGCTTCTTTCCAGATTTCTTCTGAGGATATTTCCTTTTTCACTATAGCCCTCTATGGGCTTCCAAATATCACTTTGCCAATTCCACAAAACTGTCTTAGCGAAAGGCTTCTTGAGAGGAAAGCTGTAACTCTGTGAGGTGATTTCACAGAACACAAAGAAGTTTCTCAGAGAGCTTCTTTCTCTTTGTTATCGGAGGATATTTCCTTTGGCCCTATAGTCTTCAAAGGGATCCGAAATATCTGTTCTCAGATTCCACAGAAATAAGGCTAGCAAAGAGATCCACGAAATACAGATGTAACTCTGTGAGATGTCTTAGCAGAACACTAAGCAGTTTCTCAGAAAGCTTCTTTCCAGTTTTCATCTGAGGATATTTCCTTTTTCACCATAGCCCTCTAAGGGCTTCCGAATATCACTTTGCCAATTCCACAAGAACTGTCTTAGCGAAAGGCTTCTTGAGGGGAAAGCTGTAACTCTGTGAGATGATTTCACAGAACACAAAGAAGTTTCTCAGAAAGCTTCTTTCTCTTTGTTATCGGAGGATATTTCCTTTGGCCCTATAGTCTTCAAAGGGATCCGAAATATCTGTTCTCAGATTCCACAGAAATAAGGCTAGCAAAGAGATCCACGAAATACAGATGTAACTCTGTGAGTGGAAGTCACACATCACAGAGCAGTTTCTCAGACAGCTTCTTTCCAGATTTCATCGGAGTATATTTCCTTTTTCACCATAGCCCTCTAAGGGCTTCCAAATATCACTTTGCCAATTCCACAAGACTGTCTTAGCGAAAGGCTTCTTGAGGGGAAAGCTGTAACTCTGTGAGATGATTTCACAGAACACAAAGAAGTTTCTCAGAAAGCTTCTTTCTCTTTGTTATCGCAGGATATTTAATTTGGCCCTATAGTCTTCAAAGGGATCCGAAATATCTGTTCTCAGATTCCACAGAAATAAGGCTAGCAAAGAGATCCACGAAATACAGATGTAACTCTGTGAGTGGAAGTCACACATCACAGAACAGTTTCTCAGACAGCTTCTTTCCAGATTTCATCGGAGGATATTTCCTTTTTCAACATAGCCCTCTATGGGCTTCCAAATATCACTTTGCCAATTCCACAAGACTGTCTTAGCGAAAGGCTTCTTGAGGGGATAGCTGTAACTCTGTGAGATGATTTCACAGAACACAAAGAAGTTTCTCAGAAAGCTTCTTTCTCTCTGTTATCGGTGGATATTTCCTTTGGCCCTATAGTCTTCAAGGGATCCGAAATATCTGTTCTCAGATTCCACAGAAATAACGCTAGCAAAGAGATCCACGAAATACAGATGTAACTCTGTGAGATGAATTAACAGAACACTAAGCAGTTTCTCAGAAAGCTTCTTTCCAGATTTCATCTGAGGATATTTCCTTTTTCACCATTGCCCTCTATGGGCTTCCAAATATCACTTTGCCAATTCCACAAGAACTGTCTTAGCGAAAGGCTTCTTGAGGGGAAAGCTGTAACTCTGTGAGATGATTTCACAGAACACAAAGAACTTTCTCAGAAAGCTTCTTTCTCTTTGTTATCGGAGGATATTTCCTTTGGCATTATAGTCTTCAAAGGGATCCGAAATATCTCTTCTCAGATTCCACAGAAATAACGCTAGCAAAGAGATCCACGAAATACAGATGTAACTCTGTGAGATGAATTAACAGAACACTAAGCAGTTTCTCAGAGAGCTTCTTTCCAGATTTCATCTGAGGATATTTCCTTTTTCACCATTGCCCTCTATGGGCTTCCAAATATCACTTTGCCAATTCCACAAGAACTGTCTTAGCGAAAGGCTTCTTGAGGGGAAAGCTGTAACTCTGTGAGATGATTTCACAGAACACAAAGAAGTTTCTCAGAAAGCTTCTTTCTCTTTGTTATCGGAGGATATTTCCTTTGGCCCTATAGTCTTCAAAGGGATCCGAAATATCGGTTCTCAGATTCCACAGAAATAAGGCTAGCAAAGAGATCCACGAAATACCGATGTAACTCTGTGAGATGAATTAACAGAACCCTAAGCAGTTTCTCAGAAAGCTTCTTTCCAGATTTCATCTGAGGATATTTCCTTTTTCACCATAGCCCTCTATGGGCTTCCAAATATCACTTTGCCAATTCCACAAGAACTGTCTTAGCGAAAGGCTTCTTGAGGGGAAAGCTGTAACTCTGTGAGATGATTTCACAGAACACAAAGAAGTTTCTCAGAAAGCTTCTTTCTCTTTGTTATCGGAGGATATTTCCTTTGGCCCTATAGTCTTCAAAGGGATCCGAAATATCTGTTCTCAGATTCCATAGAAATAAGGCTAGCAAAGAGATCCAAGAAATACACCTGTAACTCTGTGAGATGAATTAAAAGAACACTAAGCAGTTTCTCAAAAAGCTTCTTTCCAGATTTCATCTGAGGATATTTCCTTTTTCACCATAGCCCTCTAAGGGCTTCCAAATATCACTTTGCCAATTCCACAAGAACTGTCTTAGCGAAAGCCTTCTTGAGGGGAAAGCTGTAACTCTGTGAGGTGATTTCACAGAACACAAAGAAGTTTCTCAGAAAGCTTCTTTCTCCTTTTTATCGGAGGATATTTCCTTTGGCCCTATAGTCTTCAAAGGGATCCGAAATATCTGTTCTCAGATTCCACAGAAATAAGGCTAGCAAAGAGATCCACGAAATACAGATGTACTCTGTGAGTGGAAGTCACACTTCACAGAGCAGTTTCTCAGAAAGCTTCTTTCCAGATTTCTTCTGAGGATATTTCCTTTTTCACCATAGCCCTCTAGGGGCTTCCAAATATCACTTTGCCAATTCCACAAGACTGTCTTAGCGAAAGGCTTCTTGAGGGGAAAGCTGTAACTCTGTGAGATGATTTCACAGAACACAAAGAACTTTCTCAGAAAGCTTCTTTCTCTTTGTTATCGGAGGATATTTCCTTTGGCCCTAGAGTCTTCAAAGGGATCCGAAATATCTGTTCTCAGATTCCACAGAAATAAGGCTAGCAAAGAGATCCACGAAATACAGATGTAACTCTGTGAGATGAATTAACAGAACACTAAGCAGTTTCTCAGAAAGCTTCTTTCCAGATTATATCGGAGGAGATTTCCTTTTTCACCATTGCCCTCTATGGGCTTCCAAATATCACTTTGCCAATTCCACAAGAACTGTCTTAGCGAAAGGCTTCTTGAGGGGAAAGCTGTAACTCTGTGAGATGATTTCACAGAACACAAAGAACTTTCTCAGAAAGCTTCTTTCTCTTTGTTATTGGAGGATATTTCCTTTGGCCCTATAGTCTTCAAAGGGATCCGAAATATCTGTTCTCAGATTCCACAGAAATAAGGCTAGCAAAGAGATCCACGAAATACAGATGTAACTCTGTGAGTGGAAGTCACACATCACAGAGCAGTTTCTCAGAAAGCTTCTTTCCAGATTTCTTCTGAGGATATTTCCTTTTTCACCATAGCCCTCTATGGCCTTCCAAATATCACTTTGCCAATTCCACAAAACTGTCTTAGCGAAAGGCTTCTTGAGAGGAAAGCTGTAACTCTGTGAGATGATTTCACAGAACACAAAGAAGTTTCTCAGAGAGCTTCTTTCTCCTGGTTATCGGAGGATATTTCCTTTGGCCCTATAGTCTTCAAAGGGATCCGAAATATCTGTTCTCAGATTCCACAGAAATAAGGCTAGCAAAGAGATCCACGAAATACAGATGTAACTCTGTGAGATGTATTAACAGAACACTAAGCAGTTTCTCAGAAAGCTTCTTTCCAGTTTTCATCTGAGGATATTTCCTTTTTCACCATAGCCCTCTAAGGGCTTCCAAATATCACTTTGCCAATTCCACAAGAACTGTCTTAGCGAAAGGCTTCTTGAGGGGAAAACTGTAACTCTGTGAGTTGATTTCACAGAACACAAAGAAGTTTCTCAGAAAGCTTCTTTCTCTTTGTTATCGGAGGATATTTCCTTTGGCCCTATAGTCTTCAAAGGGATCCGAAATATCTGTTCTCAGATTCCACAGAAATAAGGCTAGCAAAGAGATCCACGAAATACAGATGTAACTCTGTGAGTGGAAGTCATACATCACAGAGCAGTTTCTCAGAAATATTCTTTCCAGATTTCTTCTGAGGATATTTCCTTTTTCACCATAGCCCTCTAAGGGCTTCCAAATATCACTTTGCAAATTCCACAAGACTGTCTTAGCGAAAGGCTTCTTGAGGGGAAAGCTGTAACTCTGTGAGATGATTTCACAGAACACAAAGAACTTTCTCAGAAAGCTTCTTTCTCTTTGTTATTGGAGGATATTTCTTTGGCCCTATAGTCTTCAAAGGGATCCGAAATATCTGTTCTCAGATTCCACAGAAATAAGGCTAGCAAAGAGATCCACGAAATACAGATGTAACTCTGTGAGTGGAAGTCACACATCACAGAGCAGTTTCTCAGAAAGCTTCTTTCCAGATTTCTTCTGAGGATATTTCCTTTTTCACCATAGCCCTCTATGGGCTTCCAAATATCACTTTGCCAATTCCACAAGACTGTCTTAGCGAAAGGCTTCTTGAGAGGAAAGCTGTAACTCTGTGAGATGATTTCACAGAACACAAAGAAGTTTCTCAGAGAGCTTCTTTCTCTTTGTTATCGGAGGATATTTCCTTTGGCCCTATAGTCTTCAAAGGGATCAGAAATATCTGTTCTCAGATTCCACAGAAATAAGGCTAGCAAAGAGATCCACGAAATACAGATGTAACTCTGTGAGATGAATTCACAGAACACTAAGCAGTTTCTCAGAAAGCTTCTTTCCAGATTTCATCTGAGGATATTTCCTTTTTCACCATAGCACTCTAAGGGCTTCCAAATATCACTTTGCCAATTCCACAAGAACTGTCTTAGCGAAAGGCTTCTTGAGGGGAAAACTGTAACTCTGTGAGATGATTTCACAGAACACAAAGAAGTTTCTCAGAAAGCTTCTTTCTCTTTGTTATCGCAGGATATTTCCTTTGGCCCTATAGTCTTCAAAGGGTTCCGAAATATCTGTTCTCAGATTCCACAGAAATAAGGCTTGCAAAGAGATCCACGAAATACAGATGTAACTCTGTGAGTGGAAGTCACGCATCACAGAGCAGTTTCTCAGAAAGCTTCTTTCCAGATTTCTTCTGAGGATATTTCCTTTTTCACCATAGCCCTCTATGGGCTTCCAAATATCACTTTGCCCATTCCACCAGAACTGTCATAGCGAAAGGCTTCTTGAGGGGAAAGCTGTAACTCTGTGAGATGATTTCACAGAACACAAAGAACTTTCTCAGAAAGCTTCTTTCTCTTTGTTATCGGAGGATATTTCCTTTGGCCCTATAGTCTTCAAAGGGATCCGAAATATCTGTTCTCAGATTCCACAGAAATAAGGCCAGCAAAGAAATCCACGAAATACAGATGTAACTCTGTGAGATGAATTTACAGAACACTAAGCAGTTTCTCAGAAAGCTTCTTTCCAGATTTCATCTGAGGATATTTCCTTTTTCACCATAGCCCTCTATGGCCTTCCAAATATCACTTTGCCAATTCCACAAGAACTGTCTTAGCAAAAGGCTTCTTGAGGGGAAAGCTGTAACTCTGTGAGATGATTTCACAGAACACAAAGAAGTATCTCAGAAAGCTTCTTTCTCTTTGTTATCGGAGGATATTTCCTTTCGCCCTATAGTCTTCAAAGGGATCCGAAATATCTGTTCTCAGATTCGAAGGAAATAAGGCTAGCAAAGAGATCCACGAAATACAGATGTAACTCTGTGAGTGGAAGTCACACATCACAGAGCAGTTTCTCAGAAAGTTTCTTTCCAGATTTCATCTGAGGATATTTCCTTTTTCACCATAGCCCTCTATGGGCTTCCAAATATCACTTTGCCAATTCCGCAAGAACTGTCTTAGCGAAAGGCTTCTTGAGGGGAAAGCTGTAACTCTGTGAGATGATTTCACAGAACACAAAGAACTTTCTCAGAAAGCTTCTTTCTCTTTGTTATCGGAGGATATTTCCTTTGGCCCTATAGTCTTCAAAGGGATCCGAAATATCTGTTCTCAGATTCCACAGAAATAAGGCTAGCAAAGAGATACACGAAATACACATGTAACTCTGTGAGTGGAAGTCACACATCACAGAGCAGTTTCTCAGAAAGCTTCTTTCCAGATTTCTTCTGAGGATATTTCCTTTTTCACTATAGCCCTCTATGGTCTTCCAAATATCACTTTGCCAATTCCACAAAACTGTCTTAGCGAAAGGCTTCTTGAGAGGAAAGCTGTAACTCTGTGAGGTGATTTCACAGAACACAAAGAAGTTTCTCAGAGAGCTTCTTTCTCTTTGTTATCGGAGGATATTTCCTTTGGCCCTATAGTCTTCAAAGGGATCCGAAATATCTGTTCTCATACTCCACAGAAATAAGGCTAGCAAAGAGATCCACGAAATACAGATGTAACTCTGTGAGATGTCTTAACAGAACACTAAGCAGTTTCTCAGAAAGCTTCTTTCCAGTTTTCATCTGAGGATATTTCCTTTTTCACCATAGCCCTCTAAGGGCTTCCGAATATCACTTTGCCAATTCCACAAGAACTGTCTTAGCGAAAGGCTTCTTGAGGGGAAAGCTGTAACTCTGTGAGATGATTTCACAGAACACAAAGAAGTTTCTCAGAAAGCTTCTTTCTCTTTGTTATCGGAGGATATTTCCTTTGGCCCTATAGTCTTCAAAGGGATCCGAAATATCTGTTCTCAGATTCCACAGAAATAAGGCTAGCAAAGAGATCCACGAAATACAGATGTAACTCTGTGAGTGGAAGTCACACATCACAGAGCAGTTTCTCAGACAGCTTCTTTCCAGATTTCATCGGAGTATATTTCCTTTTTCATCATAGCCCTCTAAGGGCTTCCAAATATCACTTTGCCAATTCCACAAGACTGTCTTAGCGAAAGGCTTCTTGAGGGGAAAGCTGTAACTCTGTGAGATGATTTCACAGAACTCAAAGAACTTTCTCAGAAAGCTTCTTTCTCTTTGTTATCGGAGGATATTTCCTTTCGCCCTATAGTCTTCAAAGGGATCCGAAATATCTGTTCTGAGATTCCACAGAAATAAGGCTAGCAAAGAGATCCACGAAATAGAGATGTAACTCTGTGAGTGGAAGTCTCACATCACAGAGCAGTTTCTCAGAAAGTTTCTTTCCAGATTTCATCTGAGGATATTTCCTTTTTCACCATAGCCCTCTATGGGCTTCCAAATATCACTTTGCCAATTCCACAAGAACTGTCTTAGCGAAAGGTTTCTTGAGGGGAAAGCTGTAACTCTGTGAGATTATTTCACAGAACACAAAGAACTTTCTCAGAAAGCTTCTTTCTCTTTGTTATCGGAGGATATTTCCTTTGGCCCTATAGTCTTCAAAGGGATCCGAAATATCTGTTCTCAGATTCCACAGAAATAAGGCTAGCAAAGAGATACACGAAATACACATGTAACTCTGTGAGTGGAAGTCACACATCACAGAGCAGTTTCTCAGAAAGCTTCTTTCCAGATTTCTTCTGAGGATATTTCCTTTTTCACCATAGCCCTCTATGGGCTTCCAAATATCACTTTGCCAATTCCACAAAACTGTCTTAGCGAAAGGCTTCTTGAGAGGAAAGCTGTAACTCTGTGAGATGATTTCACAGAACACAAAGAAGTTTCTCAGAGAGCTTCTTTCTCCTGGTTATCGGAGGATATTTCCTTTGGCCCTATAGTCTTCAAAGGGATCCGAAATATCTGTTCTCAGATTCCACACAAATAAGGCTAGCAAAGAGATCCACGAAACACAGATGTAACTCTGTGAGATGTATTAACAGAACACTAAGCAGTTTCTCAGAAAGCTTCTTTCCAGTTTTCATCTGAGGATATTTCCTTTTTCACCATAGCCCTCTAAGGGCTTCCAAATATCACTTTGCCAATTCCACAAGAACTCTCTTAGCGAAAGGCTTCTTGAGGGGAAAACTGTAACTCTGTGAGTTGATTTCACAGAACACAAAGAAGTTTCTCAGAAAGCTTCTTTCTCTTTGTTATCGGAGGATATTTCCTTTGGCCCTATAGTCTTCAAAGGGATCCGAAATATCTGTTCTCAGATTCCACAGAAATAAGGCTAGCAAAGAGATCCACGAAATACAGATGTAACTCTGTGAGTGGAAGTCATACATCACAGAGCAGTTTCTCAGAAATATTCTTTCCAGATTTCTTCTGAGGATATTTCCTTTTTCACCATAGCCCTCTAAGGGCTTCCAAATATCACTTTGCAAATTCCACAAGACTGTCTTAGCGAAAGGCTTCTTGAGGGGAAAGCTGTAACTCTGTGAGATGATTTCACAGAACACAAAGAACTTTCTCAGAAAGCTTCTTTCTCTTTGTTATTGGAGGATATTTCTTTGGCCCTATAGTCTTCAAAGGGATCCGAAATATCTGTTCTCAGATTCCACAGAAATAAGGCTAGCAAAGAGATCCACGAAATACAGATGTAACTCTGTGAGTGGAAGTCACACATCACAGAGCAGTTTCTCAGAAAGCTTCTTTCCAGATTTCTTCTGAGGATATTTCCTTTTTCACCATAGCCCTCTATGGGCTTCCAAATATCACTTTGCCAATTCCACAAGACTGTCTTAGCGAAAGGCTTCTTGAGAGGAAAGCTGTAACTCTGTGAGATGATTTCACAGAACACAAAGAAGTTTCTCAGAGAGCTTCTTTCTCTTTGTTATCGGAGGATATTTCCTTTGGCCCTATAGTCTTCAAAGGGATCAGAAATATCTGTTCTCAGATTCCACAGAAATAAGGCTAGCAAAGAGATCCACGAAATACAGATGTAACTCTGTGAGATGAATTCACAGAACACTAAGCAGTTTCTCAGAAAGCTTCTTTCCAGATTTCATCTGAGGATATTTCCTTTTTCACCATAGCACTCTAAGGGCTTCCAAATATCACTTTGCCAATTCCACAAGAACTGTCTTAGCGAAAGGCTTCTTGAGGGGAAAACTGTAACTCTGTGAGATGATTTCACAGAACACAAAGAAGTTTCTCAGAAAGCTTCTTTCTCTTTGTTATCGCAGGATATTTCCTTTGGCCCTATAGTCTTCAAAGGGTTCCGAAATATCTGTTCTCAGATTCCACAGAAATAAGGCTTGCAAAGAGATCCACGAAATACAGATGTAACTCTGTGAGTGGAAGTCACGCATCACAGAGCAGTTTCTCAGAAAGCTTCTTTCCAGATTTCTTCTGAGGATATTTCCTTTTTCACCATAGCCCTCTATGGGCTTCCAAATATCACTTTGCCCATTCCACCAGAACTGTCATAGCGAAAGGCTTCTTGAGGGGAAAGCTGTAACTCTGTGAGATGATTTCACAGAACACAAAGAACTTTCTCAGAAAGCTTCTTTCTCTTTGTTATCGGAGGATATTTCCTTTGGCCCTATAGTCTTCAAAGGGATCCGAAATATCTGTTCTCAGATTCCACAGAAATAAGGCCAGCAAAGAAATCCACGAAATACAGATGTAACTCTGTGAGATGAATTTACAGAACACTAAGCAGTTTCTCAGAAAGCTTCTTTCCAGATTTCATCTGAGGATATTTCCTTTTTCACCATAGCCCTCTATGGGCTTCCAAATATCACTTTGCCAATTCCACAAGAACTGTCTTAGCAAAAGGTTTCTTGAGGGGAAAGCTGTAACTCTGTGAGATGATTTCACAGAACACAAAGAAGTATCTCAGAAAGCTTCTTTCTCTTTGTTATCGGAGGATATTTCCTTTCGCCCTATAGTCTTCAAAGGGATCCGAAATATCTGTTCTCAGATTCGAAGGAAATAAGGCTAGCAAAGAGATCCACGAAATACAGATGTAACTCTGTGAGTGGAAGTCACACATCACAGAGCAGTTTCTCAGAAAGTTTCTTTCCAGATTTCATCTGAGGATATTTCCTTTTTCACCATAGCCCTCTATGGGCTTCCAAATATCACTTTGCCAATTCCACAAGAACTGTCTTAGCGAAAGGTTTCTTGAGGGGAAAGCTGTAACTCTGTGAGATGATTTCACAGAACACAAAGAACTTTCTCAGAAAGCTTCTTTCTCTTTGTTATCGGAGGATATTTCCTTTGGCCCTATAGTCTTCAAAGGGATCCGAAATATCTGTTCTCAGATTCCACAGAAATAAGGCTAGCAAAGAGATCCACGAAATACAGATGTAACTCTGTGAGTGGAAGTCACACATCACAGAGCAGTTTCTCAGAAAGCTTCTTTCCAGATTTCTTCTGAGGATATTTCCTTTTTCACTATAGCCCTCTATGGGCTTCCAAATATCACTTTGCCAATTCCACAAAACTGTTTTAGCGAAAGGCTTCTTGAGAGGAAAGCTGTAACTCTGTGAGGTGATTTCACAGAACACAAAGAAGTTTCTCAGAGAGCTTCTTTCTCTTTGTTATCGGAGGATATTTCCTTTGGCCCTATAGTCTTCAAAGGGATCCGAAATATCTGTTCTCAGATTCCACAGAAATAAGGCTAGCAAAGAGATCCACGAAATACAGATGTAACTCTGTGAGATGTCTTAACAGAACACTAAGCAGTTTCTCAGAAAGCTTCTTTCCAGTTTTCATCTGAGGATATTTCCTTTTTCACCATAGCCCTCTAAGGGCTTCCGAATATCACTTTGCCAATTCCACAAGAACTGTCTTAGCGAAAGGCTTCTTGAGGGGAAAGCTGTAACTCTGTGAGATGATTTCACAGAACACAAAGAAGTTTCTCAGAAAGCTTCTTTCTCTTTGTTATCGGAGGATATTTCCTTTGGCCCTATAGTCTTCAAAGGGATCCGAAATATCTGTTCTCAGATTCCACAGAAATAAGGCTAGCAAAGAGATCCACGAAATACAGATGTAACTCTGTGAGTGGAAGTCACACATCACAGAGCAGTTTCTCAGACAGCTTCTTTCCAGATTTCATCGGAGTATATTTCCTTTTTCACCATAGCCCTCTAAGGGCTTCCAAATATCACTTTGCCAATTCCACAAGACTGTCTTAGCGAAAGGCTTCTTGAGGGGAAAGCTGTAACTCTGTGAGATGATTTCACAGAACACAAAGAAGTTTCTCAGAAAGCTTCTTTCTCTTTGTTATCGCAGGATATTTAATTTGGCCCTATAGTCTTCAAAGGGATCCGAAATATCTGTTCTCAGATTCCACAGAAATAAGGCTAGCAAAGAGATCCACGAAATACAGATGTAACTCTGTGAGTGGAAGTCACACATCACAGAACAGTTTCTCAGACAGCTTCTCTCCAGATTTCATCGGAGGATATTTCCTTTTTCAACATAGCCCTCTATGGGCTTCCAAATATCACTTTGCCAATTCCACAAGACTGTCTTAGCGAAAGGCTTCTTGAGGGGATAGCTGTAACTCTGTGAGATGATTTCACAGAACACAAAGAAGTTTCTCAGAAAGCTTCTTTCTCTCTGTTATCGGTGGATATTTCCTTTGGCCCTATAGTCTTCAAGGGATCCGAAATATCTGTTCTCAGATTCCACAGAAATAACGCTAGCAAAGAGATCCACGAAATACAGATGTAACTCTGTGAGATGAATTAACAGAACACTAAGCAGTTTCTCAGAAAGCTTCTTTCCAGATTTCATCTGAGGATATTTCCTTTTTCACCATTGCCCTCTATGGGCTTCCAAATATCACTTTGCCAATTCCACAAGAACTGTCTTAGCGAAAGGCTTCTTGAGGGGAAAGCTGTAACTCTGTGAGATGATTTCACAGAACACAAAGAAGTTTCTCAGAAAGCTTCTTTCTCTTTGTTATCGGAGGATATTTCCTTTGGCCCTATAGTCTTCAAAGGGATCCGAAATATCGGTTCTCAGATTCCACAGAAATAAGGCTAGCAAAGAGATCCACGAAATACCGATGTAACTCTGTGAGATGAATTAACAGAACACTAAGCAGTTTCTCAAAAAGCTTCTTTCCAGATTTCATCTGAGGATATTTCCTTTTTCACCATAGCCCTCTAAGGGCTTCCAAATATCACTTTGCCAATTCCACAAGAACTGTCTTAGCGAAAGGCTTCTTGAGGGGAAAGCTGTAACTCTGTGAGGTGATTTCACAGAACACAAAGAAGTTTCTCAGAAAGCTTCTTTCTCCTTTTTATCGGAGGATATTTCCTTTGGCCCTATAGTCTTCAAAGGGATCCGAAATATCTGTTCTCAGATTCCACAGAAATAAGGCTAGCAAAGAGATCCACGAAATACAGATGTACTCTGTGAGTGGAAGTCACACTTCACAGAGCAGTTTCTCAGAAAGCTTCTTTCCAGATTTCTTCTGAGGATATTTCCTTTTTCACCATAGCCCTCTAGGGGCTTCCAAATATCACTTTGCCAATTCCACAAGACTGTCTTAGCGAAAGGCTTCTTGAGGGGAAAGCTGTAACTCTGTGAGATGATTTCACAGAACACAAAGAACTTTCTCAGAAAGCTTCTTTCTCTTTGTTATCGGAGGATATTTCCTTTGGCCCTAGAGTCTTCAAAGGGATCCGAAATATCTGTTCTCAGATTCCACAGAAATAAGGCTAGCAAAGAGATCCACGAAATACAGATGTAACTCTGTGAGATGAATTAACAGAACACTAAGCAGTTTCTCAGAAAGCTTCTTTCCAGATTATATCGGAGGAGATTTCCTTTTTCACCATTGCCCTCTATGGGCTTCCAAATATCACTTTGCCAATTCCACAAGAACTGTCTTAGCGAAAGGCTTCTTGAGGGGAAAGCTGTAACTCTGTGAGATGATTTCACAGAACACAAAGAACTTTCTCAGAAAGCTTCTTTCTCTTTGTTATTGGAGGATATTTCCTTTGGCCCTATAGTCTTCAAAGGGATCCGAAATATCTGTTCTCAGATTCCACAGAAATAAGGCTAGCAAAGAGATCCACGAAATACAGATGTAACTCTGTGAGTGGAAGTCACACATCACAGAGCAGTTTCTCAGAAATTTTCTTTCCAGATTTCATCTGAGGATATTTCCTTTTTCACCATTGCCCTCTATGGGCTTCCAAATATCACTTTGCCAATTCCACAAGAACTGTCTTAGCGAAAGGTTTCTTGAGGGGAAAGCTGTAACTCTGTGAGATGATTTCACAGAACACAAAGAACTTTCTCAGAAAGCTTCTTTCTCTTTGTTATCGGAGGATATTTCCTTTGGCCCTATAGTCTTCAAAGGGATCCGAAATATCTGTTCTCAGATTCCACAGAAATAAGGCTAGCAAAGAGATACACGAAATACACATGTAACTCTGTGAGTGGAGGTCACACATCACAGAGCAGTTTCTCAGAAAGCTTCTTTCCAGATTTCTTCTGAGGATATTTCCTTTTTCACCATAGCCCTCTATGGGCTTCCAAATATCACTTTGCCAATTCCACAAGACTGTCTTAGCGAAAGGCTTCTTGAGAGGAAAGCTGTAACTCTGTGAGATGATTTCACAGAACACAAAGAAGTTTCTCAGAGAGCTTCTTTCTCTTTGTTATCGGAGGATATTTCCTTTGGCCCTATAGTCTTCAAAGGGATCCGAAATATCTGTTCTCAGATTCCACAGAAATAAGGCTAGCAAAGAGATCCACGAAATACAGATGTAACTCTGTGAGATGAATTAACACAACACTAAGCAGTTTCTCAGAAAGCTTCTTTCCAGTTTCATCTGAGGATATTTCCTTTTTCACCATAGCCTTCTAAGGGCTTCCAAATATCACTTTGCCAATTCCACAAGAACTGTCTTAGCGAAAGGCTTCTTGAGGGGAAAACTGTAACTCTGTGAGATGATTTCACAGAACACAAAGAAGTTTCTCAGAAAGCTTCTTTCTCTTTGTTATCGGTGGATATTTCCTTTGGCCCTATAGTCTTCAAAGGGATCCGAAATATCTGTTCTCAGATTCCACAGAAATAAGGCTAGCAAAGAGATCCACGAAATACAGATGTAACTCTGTGAGTGGAAGTCACACATCACAGAGCAGTTTCTCAGAAAGCTTCTTTCCAGATTTCATCTGAGGATATTTCCTTTTTCACCATAGCCCTCTAAGGGCTTCCAAATATCACTTTGCCAATTCCACCAGACTGTCTTAGCGAAAGGCTTCTTGAGGTGAAAGCTGTAACTCTGTGAGATGATTTCACAGAACACAAAGAAGTTTCTCAGAAAGCTTCTTTCTCTTTGTTATTGAAGGATATTTCCTTTGGCCCTATAGTCTTCAAAGGGATCCGAAATATCTGTTCTCAGATTCCACAGAAATAAGGCTAGCAAAGAGATCCACGAAATACAGATGTAACTCTGTGAGTGGAAGTCACACATCACAGAGCAGTTTCTCAGACAGCTTCTTTCCAGATTTCATCGGAGGATATTTCCTTTTTCAACATAGCCCTCTATGGGCTTCCAAATATCACTTTGCCAATTCCACAAGAACTGTCTTAGCGAAAGGCTTCTTGAGGGGAAAGCTGTAACTCTGTGAGATGATTTCACAGAACACAAAGAACTTTCTCAGAAAGCTTCTTTCTCTTTGTTATCGGAGGATATTTCCTTTGGCCCTATAGTCTTCAAAGGGATCCGAAATATCTGTTCTCAGATTCCACAGAAATAAGGCTAGCAAAGAGATCCACGAAATACAGATGTAACTCTGTGAGTGGAAGTCACACATCACAGAGCAGTTTCTCAGAAAGCATCTTTCCAGATTTCTTCTGAGGATATTTCCTTTTTCACCATAGCCCTCTATGGACTTCCAAATATCACTTTGCCAATTCCACAAGACTGTCTTAGCGAAAGGCTTCTTGAGTGGAAAGCTGTAACTCTGTGAGATGATTTCACAGAACACAAAGAATTTTCTCAGAGAGCTTCTACCTCTTTGTTATCGGAGGATATTTCCTTTGGCCCTATAGTCTTCAAAGGGATCCGAAATATCTGTTCTCAGATTCCACAGAAATAAGGCTTGCAAAGAGATCCACGAAATACAGATGTAACTCTGTGAGTGGAAGTCACACATCACAGAGCAGTTTCTCAGAAAGCTTCTTTCCAGATTTCTTCTGAGGATATTTCCTTTTTCACCATAGCCCTCTAAGGGCTTCCAAATATCACTTTGCCAATTCCACAAGACTGTCTTAGCGAAAGGCTTCTTGAGGGGAAAGCTGTAACTCTGTGAGATGATTTCACAGAACACAAAGAAGTTTCTCAGAAAGCTTCTTTCTCTTTGTTATTGGAGGATATTTCCTTTGGCCCTATAGTCTTCAAAGGGATCCGAAATATCTGTTCTCAGATTCCACAGAAATAAGGCTAGCAAAGAGATCCACGAAATACAGATGTAACTCTGTGAGTGGAAGTCACACATCACAGAGCAGTTTCTCAGACAGCTTCTTTCCAGATTTCATCGTAGGATATTTCCTTTTTCACCATAGCCCTCTATGGGCTTCCAAATATCACTTTGCCAATTCCACAAGAACTGTCTTAGCGACAGGCTTCTTGAGGGGAAAGCTGTAACTCTGTGAGATGATTTAACAGAACACAAAGAAGTTTCTCAGAAAGCTTCTTTCTCTTTGTTATCGGAGGATATTTCCTTTGGCCCTATAGTCTTCAAAGGGATCCGAAATATCTGTTCTCAGATTCCACAGAAATAAGGCTAGCAAAGAGATCCAAGAAATACACCTGTAACTCTGTGAGATGAATTAAAAGAAGACTAAGCAGTTTCTCAGAAAGCTTCTTTCCAGATTTCATCTGAGGATATTTCCTTTTTCACCGTAGCCCTCTATGGGCTTCCACATATCACTTTGCCAATTCCACAAGACTGTCTTAGCGAAAGGCTTCTTGAGGGGAAAGCTGTAACTCTGTGAGATGATTTCACAGAACACAAAGAACTTTCTCAGAAAGCTTCTTTCTCTTTGTTATCGGAGGATATTTCCTTTGGCCCTATATTCTTCAAAGGGATCCGAAATATCTGTTCTCAGATTCCACAGAAATAAGGCCAGCAAAGAGATCCACGAAATACAGATGTAACTCTGTGAGTGGAAGTCACACATCACAGAGCAGTTTCTCAGAAAGCTTCTTTCCAGATTTCATCTGAGGATAAGTCCTTTTTCACCATAGCCCTCTATGGGCTTCCAAATATCACTTTACCAATTCCACAAGAACTGTCTTAGCGAAAGGCTTCTTGAGGGGAAAGCTGTAACTCTGTGAGATGATTTCACAGAACACAAAGAAGTTTCTCAGAAAGCTTCTTTCTCTTTCTTATCGCAGGATATTTCCTTTGGCCTTATAGTCTTCAAAGGGATCCGAAATATCTGTTCTCAGATTCCACAGAAATAAGGCTAGCAAAGAGATCCACGAAATACAGATATAACTCTGTGAGATGAATTAACAGAACACTAAGCAGTTTCTCAGAAAGCTTCTTTCCAGATTTCATCTGAGGATATTTCCTTTTTCACCGTAGCCCTCTATGGGCTTCCACATATCACTTTGCCAATTCCACAAGAACTGTGTTAGCGAAAGGATTCTTGAGGGGAAAGCTGTAACACTGTGAGATGATTTCACAGAACACAAAGAACTTTCTCAGAAAGCTTCTTTCTCTTTGTTATCGGAGGATATTTCCTTTGGCCCTATAGTCTTCAAAGGGATCCGAAATATCTGTTCTCAGATTCCACAGAAATAAGGCTAGCAAAGAGATACACGAAATACACATGTAACTCTGTGAGTGGAAGTCACACACCACAGAGCAGTTTCTCAGAAAGCTTCTTTTCAGATTTCTTCTGAGGATATTTCCTTTTTCACCATAGCCCTCTATGGGCTTCCAAATATCACTTTGCCAATTCCACAAGACTGTCTTAGCGAAAGGCTTCTTGAGGGGAAAGCTGTAACTCTGTGAGATGATTTCACAGAACACAAAGAAGTTTCTCAGAAAGCTTCTTTCTCTTTGTTATCGGAGGATATTTCCTGTGGCCCTATAGTCTTCAAAGGGATCCGAAATATCTGTTCTCAGAGTCCACAGTAATAAGTCTAGCAAAGAGATCCACGAAATACAGATGTAACTCTGTGAGATGAATTAACAGAACACTAAGCAGTTTCTCAGAAAGCTTCTTTCCAGATTTCATCTGAGGATATTTCCTTTTTCACCATAGCCCTCTATGGGCTTCCAAATATCACTTTGCCAATTCCACAAGAACTGTCTTAGCGAAAGGCGTCTTGAGGGGAAAGCTGTAACTCTGTGAGGTGATTTCACAGAACACAAAGAAGTTTCTCAGAAAGCTTCTTTCTCTTTTTTATCGGAGGATATTTCCTTTGGCCCTATAGTCTTCAAAGGGATCCGAAATATCTGTTCTCAGATTCCACAGAAATAAGGCTAGCAAAGAGATCCACGAAATACAGATGTAACTCTGTGAGATGAATTTACAGAACACTAAGCAGTTTCTCAGAAAGCTTTTTCCATATTTCATCTGAGGATATTTCCTTTTTCACCATAGCCCTCTATGGGCTTCCAAATATCACTTTGCCAATTCCACAAGAACTGTCTTAGCGAAAGGCTTCTTGAGGGGAAAGCTGTAACTCTGTGAGATGATTTCACAGAACACAAAGAAGTTTCTCAGAAAGCTTCTTTCCCTTTGTTATCGGAGGATATTTCCTTTGGCCCTATAGTCTTCAAAGGGATAAGAAATATCTGTTCTCAGATTCCACAGAAATAAGGCTAGCAAAGAGATCCAAGAAATACACATGTAACTCTGTGAGATGAATTAAAAGAACACTAAGCAGTTTCTCAGAAAGCTTCTTTCCAGATTTCATCTGAGGATATTTCCTTTTTCACCATAGCCCTCTAAGGGCTTCCAAATATCACTTTGCCAATTCCACAAGAACTGTCTTAGCGAAAGGCTTCTTGAGGGGAAAACTGTAACTCTGTGAGATGATTTCACAGAACACAAAGAAGTTTCTCAGAAAGCTTCTTTCTCTTTGTTATCGCAGGATATTTCCTTTGGCCCTATAGTCTTCAAAGGGTTCCGAAATATCTGTTCTCAGATTCCACAGAAATAAGGCTTGCAAAGAGATCCACGAAATACAGATGTAACTCTGTGAGTGGAAGTCACGCATCACAGAGCAGTTTCGCAGAAAGCTTCTTTCCAGATTTCTTCTGAGGATATTTCCTTTTTCACCATAGCCCTCTAGGGGCTTCCAAATATCACGTTGCCAATTCCACAAGACTGTCTTAGCGAAAGGCTTCTTGAGGGGAAAGCTGTAACTTTGTGAGATGGTTTCACAGTACACAAAGAACTTTCTCAGAAAGCTTCTTTCTCTTTGTTATCGGAGGATATTTCCTTTGGCCCTATAGTCTTCAAAGGGATCCGAAATATCTGTTCTCAGATTCCACAGAAATAAGGCTAGCAAAGAGATCCAGGACATACAGATGTAACTCTGTGAGTGGAAGTCACACATCACAGAGCAGTTTCTCAGAAAGCTTCTTTCCAGATTTCATCTGAGGATATTTCCTTTTTCACCATAGCCCTCTATGGTCTTCCAAATATCACTTTGCCAATTCCACAAGAACTGTCTTAGCGAAAGGCTTCTTGAGGGGAAAGCTGTAACTCTGTCAGATGATTTCAGAGAACACAAAGAACTTTCTCAGAAAGCTTCTTTCTCTTTGTTATCGGAGGATATTTCCTTCGGCCGTATAGTCTTCAAAGGGATCCGAAATATCTGTTCTCAGATTCCACAGAAATAAGGCTAGCAAAGAGATCCACGAAATACAGATGTACTCTGTGAGTGGAAGTCACACATCACAGAGCAGTTTCTCAGAAAGCTTCTTTCCAGATTTCTTCTGAGGATATTTCCTTTTTCACCATAGCCCTCTAGGGGCTTCCAAATATCACTTTACCAATTCCACAAGACTGTCTTAGTGAAAGGCTTCTTGAGGGGAAAGCTGTAACTCTGTGAGATGATTTCACAGAACACAAAGAACTTTCTCAGAAAACTTCTTTCTCTTTGTTATCGGAGGATATTTCCTTTGGCCCTAGAGTCTTCAAAGGGATCAGAAATATCTGTTCTCAGATTCCACAGAAATAAGGCTAGCAAAGAGATCCACGAAATACAGATGTAACTCTGTGAGTGGAAGTCACACATCACAGAGCAGTTTCTCAGAAAGCTTCATTCCAGATTTCATCTGAGGATATTTCCTTTTTCACCATAGCCCTCTATGTGCTTCCAAATATCACTTTGCCAATTCCACAAGAACTGTCTTACCGAAACGCTTCTTGATGGGAAAGCTGTAACTCTGTGAGATGATTTCACAGAACACAAAGAAGTTTCTCAGAAAGCTTCTTTCCCTTTGTTATCGGAGGATATTTCCTTTGGCCCTATAGTCTTCAAAGGGATCCGAAATATCTGTTCTCAGATTCCACAGAAATAAGGCGAGCAAAGAGATCCACGAAATACAGATGTAACACTGTGAGGTGAATTCACAGAACACTAAGCAGTTTCTCAGAAAGCTTCTTTCCAGATTTCATCTGAGGATATTTCCTTTTTCACCATTGCCCTCTATGGGCTACTAAATATCACTTTGCCAATTCCTCAAGAACTGTCTTAGCGAAAGGCGTCTTGAGGGGAAAGCTGTAACTCTGTGAGATGATTTCACAGAACACAAAGAAGTTTCTCAGAAAGCTTCTTTCTCTTTGTTATCGGAGGTAATTTCCTTTGGCCCTATAGTCTTCAAAGGGATCCGAAATATCTGTTCTCAGATTCCACAGAAATAAGGCTAGCAAAGAGATCCACGAAATACAGATGTAACTCTGTGAGATGAATTAACAGAACACTAAGCAGTTTCTCAGAAAGCTTCTTTCCAGATTATATCTGAGGAGATTTCCTTTTTCACCATTGTCCTCTATGGGCTTCCAAATATCACTTTGCCAATTCCACAAGAACTGTCTTAGCGAAAGGCTTCTTGAGGGGAAAGCTGTAACTCTGTGAGATGATTTCACAGAACTCAAAGAACTTTCTCAGAAAGCTTCTTTCTCTTTGTTATCGGAGGATATTTCCTTTCGCCCTATAGTCTTCAAAGGGATCCGAAATATCTGTTCTGAGATTCCACAGAAATAAGGCTAGCAAAGAGATCCACGAAATAGAGATGTAACTCTGTGAGTGGAAGTCTCACATCACAGAGCAGTTTCTCAGAAAGTTTCTTTCCAGATTTCATCTGAGGATATTTCCTTTTTCACCATAGCCCTCTATGGGCTTCCAAATATCACTTTGCCAATTCCACAAGAACTGTCTTAGCGAAAGGTTTCTTGAGGGGAAAGCTGTAACTCTGTGAGATTATTTCACAGAACACAAAGAACTTTCTCAGAAAGCTTCTTTCTCTTTGTTATCGGAGGATATTTCCTTTGGCCCTATAGTCTTCAAAGGGATCCGAAATATCTGTTCTCAGATTCCACAGAAATAAGGCTAGCAAAGAGATACACGAAATACACATGTAACTCTGTGAGTGGAAGTCACACATCACAGAGCAGTTTCTCAGAAAGCTTCTTTCCAGATTTCTTCTGAGGATATTTCCTTTTTCACCATAGCCCTCTATGGCCTTCCAAATATCACTTTGCCAATTCCACAAAACTGTCTTAGCGAAAGGCTTCTTGAGAGGAAAGCTGTAACTCTGTGAGATGATTTCACAGAACACAAAGAAGTTTCTCAGAGAGCTTCTTTCTCCTGGTTATCGGAGGATATTTCCTTTGGCCCTATAGTCTTCAAAGGGATCCGAAATATCTGTTCTCAGATTCCACAGAAATAAGGCTAGCAAAGAGATCCACGAAATACAGATGTAACTCTGTGAGATGTATTAACAGAACACTAAGCAGTTTCTCAGAAAGCTTCTTTCCAGTTTTCATCTGAGGATATTTCCTTTTTCACCATAGCCCTCTAAGGGCTTCCAAATATCACTTTGCCAATTCCACAAGACTGTCTTAGCGAAAGGCTTCTTGAGGGGAAAACTGTAACTCTGTGAGTTGATTTCACAGAACACAAAGAAGTTTCTCAGAAAGCTTCTTTCTCTTTGTTATCGGAGGATATTTCCTTTGGCCCTATAGTCTTCAAAGGGATCCGAAATATCTGTTCTCAGATTCCACAGAAATAAGGCTAGCAAAGAGATCCACGAAATACAGATGTAACTCTGTGAGTGGAAGTCATACATCACAGAGCAGTTTCTCAGAAATATTCTTTCCAGATTTCTTCTGAGGATATTTCCTTTTTCACCATAGCCCTCTAAGGGCTTCCAAATATCACTTTGCAAATTCCACAAGACTGTCTTAGCGAAAGGCTTCTTGAGGGGAAAGCTGTAACTCTGTGAGATGATTTCACAGAACACAAAGAACTTTCTCAGAAAGCTTCTTTCTCTTTGTTATTGGAGGATATTTCTTTGGCCCTATAGTCTTCAAAGGGATCCGAAATATCTGTTCTCAGATTCCACAGAAATAAGGCTAGCAAAGAGATCCACGAAATACAGATGTAACTCTGTGAGTGGAAGTCACACATCACAGAGCAGTTTCTCAGAAAGCTTCTTTCCAGATTTCTTCTGAGGATATTTCCTTTTTCACCATAGCCCTCTATGGGCTTCCAAATATCACTTTGCCAATTCCACAAGACTGTCTTAGCGAAAGGCTTCTTGAGAGGAAAGCTGTAACTCTGTGAGATGATTTCACAGAACACAAAGAAGTTTCTCAGAGAGCTTCTTTCTCTTTGTTATCGGAGGATATTTCCTTTGGCCCTATAGTCTTCAAAGGGATCAGAAATATCTGTTCTCAGATTCCACAGAAATAAGGCTAGCAAAGAGATCCACGAAATACAGATGTAACTCTGTGAGATGAATTCACAGAACACTAAGCAGTTTCTCAGAAAGCTTCTTTCCAGATTTCATCTGAGGATATTTCCTTTTTCACCATAGCACTCTAAGGGCTTCCAAATATCACTTTGCCAATTCCACAAGAACTGTCTTAGCGAAAGGCTTCTTGAGGGGAAAACTGTAACTCTGTGAGATGATTTCACAGAACACAAAGAAGTTTCTCAGAAAGCTTCTTTCTCTTTGTTATCGCAGGATATTTCCTTTGGCCCTATAGTCTTCAAAGGGTTCCGAAATATCTGTTCTCAGATTCCACAGAAATAAGGCTTGCAAAGAGATCCACGAAATACAGATGTAACTCTGTGAGTGGAAGTCACGCATCACAGAGCAGTTTCTCAGAAAGCTTCTTTCCAGATTTCTTCTGAGGATATTTCCTTTTTCACCATAGCCCTCTATGGGCTTCCAAATATCACTTTGCCCATTCCACCAGAACTGTCATAGCGAAAGGCTTCTTGAGGGGAAAGCTGTAACTCTGTGAGATGATTTCACAGAACACAAAGAACTTTCTCAGAAAGCTTCTTTCTCTTTGTTATCGGAGGATATTTCCTTTGGCCCTATAGTCTTCAAAGGGATCCGAAATATCTGTTCTCAGATTCCACAGAAATAAGGCCAGCAAAGAAATCCACGAAATACAGATGTAACTCTGTGAGATGAATTTACAGAACACTAAGCAGTTTCTCAGAAAGCTTCTTTCCAGATTTCATCTGAGGATATTTCCTTTTTCACCATAGCCCTCTATGGGCTTCCAAATATCACTTTGCCAATTCCACAAGAACTGTCTTAGCAAAAGGCTTCTTGAGGGGAAAGCTGTAACTCTGTGAGATGATTTCACAGAACACAAAGAAGTATCTCAGAAAGCTTCTTTCTCTTTGTTATCGGAGGATATTTCCTTTGGCCCTATAGTCTTCAAAGGGATCCGAAATATCTGTTCTCAGATTCGAAGGAAATAAGGCTACCAAAGAGATCCACGAAATACAGATGTAACTCTGTGAGTGGAAGTCACACATCACAGAGCAGTTTCTCAGAAAGTTTCTTTCCAGATTTCATCTGAGGATATTTCCTTTTTCACCATAGCCCTCTATGGGCTTCCAAATATCACTTTGCCAATTCCACAAGAACTGTCTTAGCGAAAGGCTTCTTGAGGGGAAAGCTGTAACTCTGTGAGATGATTTCACAGAACACAAAGAACTTTCTCAGAAAGCTTCTTTCTCTTTGTTATCGGAGGATATTTCCTTTGGCCCTATAGTCTTCAAAGGGATCCGAATATCTGTTCTCAGATTCCACAGAAATAAGGCTAGCAAAGAGATACACGAAATACACATGTAACTCTGTGAGTGGAAGTCACACATCACAGAGCAGTTTCTCAGAAAGCTTCTTTCCAGATTTCTTCTGAGGATATTTCCTTTTTCACTATAGCCCTCTATGGGCTTCCAAATATCACTTTGCCAATTCCACAAAACTGTCTTAGCGAAAGGCTTCTTGAGAGGAAAGCTGTAACTCTGTGAGGTGATTTCACAGAACACAAAGAAGTTTCTCAGAGAGCTTCTTTCTCTTTGTTATCGGAGGATATTTCCTTTGGCCCTATAGTCTTCAAAGGGATCCGAAATATCTGTTCTCAGATTCCACAGAAATAAGGCTAGCAAAGAGATCCACGAAATACAGATGTAACTCTGTGAGATGTCTTAACAGAACACTAAGCAGTTTCTCAGAAAGCTTCTTTCCAGTTTTCATCTGAGGATATTTCCTTTTTCACCATAGCCCTCTAAGGGCTTCCGAATATCACTTTGCCAATTCCACAAGAACTGTCTTAGCGAAAGGCTTCTTGAGGGGAAAGCTGTAACTCTGTGAGATGATTTCACAGAACACAAAGAAGTTTCTCAGAAAGCTTCTTTCTCTTTGTTATCGGAGGATATTTCCTTTGGCCCTATAGTCTTCAAAGGGATCCGAAATATCTGTTCTCAGATTCCACAGAAATAAGGCTAGCAAAGAGATCCACGAAATACAGATGTAACTCTGTGAGTGGAAGTCACACATCACAGAGCAGTTTCTCAGACAGCTTCTTTCCAGATTTCATCGGAGTATATTTCCTTTTTCACCATAGCCCTCTAAGGGCTTCCAAATATCACTTTGCCAATTCCACAAGACTGTCTTAGCGAAAGGCTTCTTGAGGGGAAAGCTGTAACTCTTTGAGATGATTTCACAGAACTCAAAGAACTTTCTCAGAAAGCTTCTTTCTCTTTGTTATCGGAGGATATTTCCTTTCGCCCTATAGTCTTCAAAGGGATCCGAAATATCTGTTCTGAGATTCCACAGAAATAAGGCTAGCAAAGAGATCCACGAAATAGAGATGTAACTCTGTGAGTGGAAGTCTCACATCACAGAGCAGTTTCTCAGAAAGTTTCTTTCCAGATTTCATCTGAGGATATTTCCTTTTTCACCATAGCCCTCTATGGGCTTCCAAATATCACTTTGCCAATTCCACAAGAACTGTCTTAGCGAAAGGTTTCTTGAGGGGAAAGCTGTAACTCTGTGAGATTATTTCACAGAACACAAAGAACTTTCTCAGAAAGCTTCTTTCTCTTTGTTATCGGAGGATATTTCCTTTGGCCCTATAGTCTTCAAAGGGATCCGAAATATCTGTTCTCAGATTCCACAGAAATAAGGCTAGCAAAAAGATACACGAAATACACATGTAACTCTGTGAGTGGAAGTCACACATCACAGAGCAGTTTCTCAGAAAGCTTCTTTCCAGATTTCTTCTGAGGATATTTCCTTTTTCACCATAGCCCTCTATGGGCTTCCAAATATCACTTTGCCAATTCCACAAAACTGTCTTAGCGAAAGGCTTCTTGAGAGGAAAGCTGTAACTCTGTGAGATGATTTCACAGAACACAAAGAAGTTTCTCAGAGAGCTTCTTTCTCCTGGTTATCGGAGGATATTTCCTTTGGCCCTATAGTCTTCAAAGGGATCCGAAATATCTGTTCTCAGATTCCACAGAAATAAGGCTAGCAAAGAGATCCACGAAACACAGATGTAACTCTGTGAGATGTATTAACAGAACACTAAGCAGTTTCTCAGAAAGCTTCTTTCCAGTTTTCATCTGAGGATATTTCCTTTTTCACCATAGCCCTCTAAGGGCTT